>NC_083284.1:56572891-56931438 GCF_963506605.1 Zootoca vivipara | reverse complement strand
AGGTTAACCAAAAGAATGTAGTGAAATTTGTTACATCATATCACAATGTGTTCTTCTTGAATTTCTAACAACTTCCCATCACCCAATCATACAACTACCACTTAATCTATCTAGCGTACTGTGTATTTTCATTTTCTTTAATTAATTTTCATCAATAGTATATTCTCTCATGGTTTTCATACCACAGAAATCATTCAAAGCCTGCCACTGACGTCATGCTATTACAGTAATCCTTAAGGTATTTTTGGTACATGTCCCATTTCCTAATAAATGTTTGATCAGTATGACCTCTAAGTTTTTCTGTCATTTTTTGCCAGTTTGGCGTATTCAAGCAATTTACTTTGTCACTCCAGCTTTGCCGAGGTTCTCTCGCCTTTCCAATTCATGGTGATTAATAATAATAATAATTTATTATTTATACCCCGCCCATCTGGCTGGGCTTCCCCTGCCACTCTGGGCGGCTACCATAGCATATAAGAATATTTCTCTCACACTTTTAGGTATGTCTGGGCCCAGGCCTAGTTCTTCTCACGGAGGTGGCGGACCAGTCTTTGGGCTTCACCATTTCAGAATGTAGACAGGAGCTCATGTAAATAAGAACTCCTCCATATAAAAATAAAAATGAATCTGTATGTAGAAAGCTAGGTTTCAATAGGCTACATCCTACTATGGAAAAGTCAAGAGGGGGAGAGTCCAAGGGACACATAGAGACTCCGAGAGGCTTTCCCATCTTGGTCGTACAGAAACATTCAGCCATGTGAACTAGGTGTAAGACTTGAGATTTGGGTTCCATTGGCCCATGGATAAATTCTGCAAACTCCTGGAAGAAAATGGAAGTGATGGAGGGTTAGTAACAGCAAGCATATACTTCAGATGGGACAGATCTTTGTCCCATTCCTAAGCAATTTTGTAACAAATGTTTCTTGTGGATAAGCTTGCAAACAAAATGAAATGGGTTCCTAGTTTAAGATGTATGTTTTAAATGAAAGTTTGATTCTCCCTGTGAAAAGGGGGATTTAATTAGCCCTATGTGACCTCTTTTGTTAGAATATTATGGGGCAGCATATTGAATACCCTGCTCATTATTACTCCCTTAGACTAAATTGAATCCTAATCTAATTAACTTTCTTTTCTTTTTTTCGGTCAAAGGTCACTTATAATAAGAAACAGCTTTTACTTTTCACAGAAAGCCGCTGCACTTCTCC
Organism: Zootoca vivipara; assembly: GCF_963506605.1. NCBI lineage: Eukaryota > Metazoa > Chordata > Lepidosauria > Squamata > Lacertidae > Zootoca > Zootoca vivipara. Next base: position 56,930,233 of record NC_083284.1, on the reverse strand, counting down.
TCAGATATATATAAATGGACAATGAAAGATATAAGATTAGAAAGTTGCCCTGTCTGCCCACATTGCACTCTGTTACTAATCACCTGGAGGGAAAAGATTTGATTAGTTCTTTAAGATCACACCCATGACAAAATTTCACTGATAAAATTATTATCATACTTATGGACTGGGCCTGAGATGGGAGTCGATCAGCTCAGGAAATATGCCTACAGAACCCCCCCCCCCCCCAAAAAAATCCTATTTTCCAGTGGCATTCCTGGATTTACAGAAGCCATCCTGGTTTCTGATTTGATCCCGGAATGTTCCATTTTTCCTTAGGAAAACATTTCAGTGGAGAAATGTTAGAGGGTATGGCATTATCCAACCTCAGAACCATGTAAAGGCAGCCCTGTATGGGGACGTTTATTAATGTTTCATGTTTTATTGTGCTTTTATATATGTTGGGACCTGCTCAGAGTGACTAGGGCAACCCAGCCATATGGACGGGGTATAAATAGTCATACCTGCCAAGTCTCTCGCGGAGAAATCCGGGATCGGCAGCCGCGTAGACACAACTTCCGGTGTTGCTTTGCCCATCTATGGGCACCGAAAATGGCCGGTGCTGGCGCTGGAAGTCACATCTACGCATGTCCAGAAGTGCATAGATGCAACTTCCGGTGTCACTTTGCCCGTCTATGGGCACCAGAAAATGGCCGGCGCCAGAAGTCGTGTCTACGCATGTCCGGAAGTGTGTAGACGCAACTTCTGGTGTTGGCGCTGGCCATTTTTGGTGCCCATCGATGGGCAAATCGACACAGGAAGTTGCGTCTACGCACTTCCGGACATGCGTAGACGTGACTTCCAGCGCCGGTGCCAGCCATTTTCTGGTGCCCATAGATGGGCAAAGTGGCACCAGAAAAATGGCCGCCGACAGGAACCAAAATAAGGGAAATTAACGGGAGAGGAGCTGGAACGGGAGACCTCCGGGAAACGGTAAGGAAAAATGGGGGTTTCCCGGGAAATACGGGGTACTTGGCAGCTATGTAAATAGTAAAATGATGATGGTGGAATAGGGTGTCCCTATTTTTATTGGCAAAATGTTGGAGGGTATGTGGGATCAAGACCATCCAGACTGTGCCACAAACAAAAAATGGGAACAAATAAAGAGCACTCAGAGTGGATTTGAGCTGTAGACTGTAAAACAAACCCATATATATGGTATGATGCATGTGTGTGTTTAGATTGAAGAATAATGAGTGATGAACTAAAATTTATGTGGCACTGGGGGGAAAGGCATCTAAAATGGGGGAGACAGAGCTTTCCAAAGTTGTTCAGGACCATTGGCAGATGGATGACATTGGTGGTTTCTTCTTCTGTCTAGTGCCCCCCCCAATTCTCTCCTTGGATGACCCTGGATCAAAGCAATGCCAAATTGTAGCATCACTTGAAGGAAGATTGCTGGGAGGAAAGTGGTGGCTCCCAGTTAAACTTGATGTAGCATTGATCCAGAGGCATTATGGGAAAGAAGAGTGGGAGCTTCTGTAAGGAGCTCTACCACTGCCTTTCCTTGGCTACTTCTATACAGTGGAACCTCGGCTGCCGCACGCTTCGAAAATTGAACGTTTTGGCTTTTGAACACCGACAACCTGGAAGTGAATGGTTCCATTTCCGAACACGCCTCAGAAATCAGGCAGCTTCCGAGGCGTGTTTCTCCATTTTCTCCATTGCAATTGCTGACTGGCAATTGTGCCTCGGTTGTCGAATGTTTCAGAAGTCGAATGGTCTTTCAGAATGGATTACGTTTGACAACCGATTTTCCACTGTATTTTGACTCACTGTTATCTCCAGACAATCCCTTTTCCCTAGCTCCTTGCTAATGTCCTGCCACTTTCAGTGGTTGGAGAAGTTGAGCCAATGTGTAGCCTGAAATCCTTAGGATCAGAGAAGCTAAGCAAGGGACAGTCAGAGGCTTTCTTATCACTGCCAGAAGCTTCATTGCATCACAAAATCCCATAGTCAACACACACACACACACACACACAGAGAGAGAGAGAGAGAGAGAGAGAGAGAGAGAGAGTTTGTGTGTGTGGTAATATTGCTCCGTGTGTGTGTGTGTGTGTGTGTGTGTGTGTGTGTGTGTGTGTGTGTGTAATCTTGCAGTAATATAATGCATTTTAAAATGGCTTCCAGTTTAATTCAAGTAGGGACAGCAGTTCATTATTCAGACCTGCAACACTAACTTAAATGTTGCTGTGTTAAATATCCAAAGTGTTTACAGTGGTGCCTCGCTAGATGAATTTAATTCGTTCCACGGGTCTTTTCTTATAACGAAAAATTCGTCTAGCGAATCCCATAGGAATGCATTGATTTGGGGGGGGGTTGCCCATAGGAATGCATTAATTGAATTTCAATGCATTCCTATGGGAAACCGCGATTCGCTAGACGAATTTTTCGTAAAACGAATTCGTCTAGCGAGGCAACCTCCACTAGAAAAAAACCTTTCGTTAAGCGGAAATTTCATTAAGCAGGGCATTCGTTAAGTGAGGTATGTGTTTCTGCAGCAAAGTGTTAAGACTGAATTGTAAATAATTGCCTGTGTGTGTCCATGCCATCCATTACTGTATACTGAAGTTTGCATGGGCGGCACACAAACATTTCAATTTATTTACTTTTGGGAAAAGTTTGACTACCTGTCTATAAAGCATTTTCACTTTTTAAAAAGATATATTAGGTCTGTCTCATGTACCCACTCAGCTAACACAGAATAGGCACCGAGCTGTTATCTTGGTCTTCTGTAAATATTTATTTTCCATGAGTCCCTGTCAATTTATATATGTGTTGCAAGAGGTGTTTCAGAAGTGTGCATTCCAGTGGTCTGCAGTAAGATGTCATCTGTCTTTGCCCAATGCGTAGCATTTCCTTTTCTCTCTCTTGATCTAAGGTAGGGGAAATGTATAAATGCATTCTGCAAGACCATCAGTAGCTTTTAACTAATCTTGCAGGAAGCAGCAAAACAGAATACACATGCAAATAGGATAATGCTGTTTCATTTTATGACTGTAGAGAGCTGTAAAAAAATCAATTATGTAGTGTACTATGCAGTGATTGTTATCTGTGTCTGTAAAGTGCAATATTAGAGGTTTCCCCTCAACATAGGGAAGGAATTAAGTTAAAGGGTGTATAAATAGGATTCGACCTATGAAGAACACAAAGGCTATTATCTGCACAACATGAATTTTCTCCGAATACCTAAAGATTTCAAAGCATAGTATACAGTTGTGGGAATACACTGAGGGGAAGGTAGAAAAGAATATCGAGGCTTTGGGGCAAGACTTCTTCCTAGAACATGGTGGGATTTGGTGGCTATATTGAGGTCTTTTCCAGTTAGTTTTATGGCCATTACATGATGAAAACACCTCTTGTGGCCTATTTTAACTGGAACTGACTGTGAAACACACATTACGCTGAATAAGCCAGCTACAGAACTATACACTGAGGATTCCTTGAATTCTGACTGTGCTTTGTAGTCAACGAGAGCAAGAATTCATGGGAAATAATTTGTTCTTGTTTTACTTTGAGTCAGTTAAATCTGGAGCCTGAATTTGTTTTAGAGTTTTAACAGTGCCTGAAAACCAGAATGACAAACTAAGAATGGTGCCAATTTCATAGGCCTTGCCATAGCTGCCAAGTCTTCTATACTGTCAGAAAGTATAGAGGCCAACAGTAGGGGGGGGCAGAGCCAATGTCTGGCAGATCCAACATATTCTAGTTTTGTCACTACCTTGTTGAATTATGCAAAGGGCACACTGGCACTAAGGAGGAGGCAGCAGCTGACAGCCATACTGACCCCTGGTCTGGTTGGGACAGTGTGGGGTGCCTGAAGGCAGACTGGGGTTGGTGTGGCAGCCCCCGTTTGCCATAAGGGACCCGCCTCCACTGGCTGCAACGCATACATCCTTAATGCATCATTTATGTCTGTCCTCGAATCTGACACAGCCAGCATGCTTGAAAATAAAGAGCGTTTCATGAACAAATAGGAACTTAACCAAACTCTGCATGCAAGTACTTTATAAGCCATGTGTCTGTATCATTCTGCTGTGTGGTGCAGAGTCCTTTATCATACTTCTGCACCTGGTTAGAATTCTGAGGAAGAAGGGAAATGATAACATTTCTCCTTCACCCCTTTGGCAGCATGATGCAGTGGTGTGAGCTGCCTCAAGGCTGCAAAATCCCATCCAGTAGTTGAGACAGCAGTACACCAGTCAGATCACTGGTGATCTTGCCTATCACCTTCTCCAAGCCCTTTAGAAAAACAGAAATATTCTGAATGCATTTATTTATGCTATGAACACACATTTTTTTCTGCTCTTAAATAGTATTTTTATACAAGGGTTATTGATTTTTAACTGTAATAAATATGTTGTAGAAACTCTCTACCTGAAAGGCAATTTAGACGGTGCTATCTGAATGTTCAATGCAAACAGCTTTATTGATTCTTAGAATTGGGTTTTTTTTAAAAAAAATCCACTTCATATTCTTGTTCGTAGTGCCAAGGGGCAGGTGTCTGCTTCCTCTTACCTTGTCAGAGAGCCAAACTGTGTGTGACAGTACTTTCTGTTTTTCTGTATAGTGGTACCTTGGTTTTTGAATGTCTCAGTTGATGAACATTTCGGTTTTTGAACACTGTAAACCCAGAAGTAGATGCTTCAGTTTTCGAACACGCCTCAAAATTCAAACATGCCATGTGGCTTCCGCTGAGTGCAAGATCCTGAGGTCTAGCTGCCGGCTGTTGAGTTTTCAGTTTTCGAATGTTCCAGAACTTGGTTTTCTGGAACAGATTACGTTCGAAAACCGAGGTACCACAGTATTGCAGTTTCTTCCTGATACAAATAGCAAGACCACCAAAGGTTGAGAATCCCAACAATTATTATCCCCAATCTCACAGCACCCCACAGCAGCAGACATTGCTTGCATTTAAAAATAATAATAATAAAATTTGCATGTTCAATGCAAAGACACATTTAAAGTCACCTCCAAATTGGCCTTAAAGTTGATACCAAAACATATAAAACACCTCAGACTGTCAATATTTTGATTCATCACCAAAAAATAATGAGACAGCTACTTCAGAGAGCATTTTCAAGTCAGCCCTGGCTGATGTTTCGATACCTTTAAAGATCATGGGGAAGAGGTTTTGTTGTTGTTTTCTTAACAGATAATGTGCTTGTCCTTTCAGGGCCTTTTTGCTTATGTTTGAAGAGACTTTGAGAAGCACCCCAGAGTTTTGATCATTACTCATTTGCCTAGACGCTTCATAGCAGTGTCAGTTTTCTTTGATGACCAAGAAGCATGGGGTAGCAACTAGGAATGTTGTATGCGAGTTACGGCTGCAGAAAATGTTCAGCTAAAACATATCGACTAGCATATCTCTCAGAAACCCCACTAGTTTGGTTAATGTATCTCCTAGGAGTAATCTTGCTTGCCTCCTAACAATAAATAGTAATGAGATTTTTTAAAAAAAATTAGAAGTTTGTTCATTTATAATAAATGTAATTATTTCAAGATTATAAGGTTCTGTAGGGGAAAAAAGGACAGCTTGCCCTGTCTTTCCTTTTCATTGCCCACACCCACAGTGCTTGGTCAGCTTCACACATTAAAGTGGGAATGTTATTGTCACTGAGAAGTCTTACATGTTCGGGGGAATCATCTGAACATGCATGCTGCAGCATATGTAACCGACTTCCCATTCGGCACTTCAACACTGTGGCTGAACCGAACGGTTACTGAGAAAATATGAGCGATCTAGTCTTGGGAAACAGATTACATATGCTGCAGCAATCATGTGAGTGGGGAGCAATTTTTACTGGCAACTATTATTCCATCACTTGGTGGCTGAACATCTGGTTTACATGGAGAGGTCCCATGTTCAACTCCTGGCAACACCAGGTCAGGCTGGGAGAAAACCCTGCTTGACATCTCAGAGTCGCTTCTAGTCTAATCTAGACCCAAGACCCATTTTAGACTCTCAGCCAGGAACATGGGACCTACCTCCACATTTCCACTTTTCTTTTGGCATACTATTTTTTTCATTAGTTCAGGTATTGTCCGTGAAACTTTTGAACCCTCTTAATACTGGTAGTTGTATCCTTCATCCCCCCCCCTTCAGTTAAGCCTGTGGTTGATGCTGAGCAAGAGGGCAATTCGTTTTAATCTGTTTCAGATTTTAACTTTTGTACGTTTGAAAATATGGACGTGAATTTTCCTCAGTTTTATCTTTCTGTAAACTGTTTTGAAGTTTTTATCAATCAAGAAGCATAGAAATTTTATGAAATAAATACATAATCACAACCATTTATGATTGTGTTTTGTTACCCAAAAAAGCTTTTGGACCACTTTCTGTAACTTTTCACTGCGTCCTTTCTTTCTGCTGCCTTTTTCACCGGTCTTGCCTTTGTTCTTCTCTCACCTTCCACCTTTGCTTCTTCCCTGCACTTTCTCAGTTCTTTCTCAGTTGCCGCATTCCCTCGGCTCCCCTTCTTTCACCTTCTGCCTGTTTCCTCTTTCTCTCTGCTCTTGTCATCTTCTGCATTCTCTTTACCTTCTCAGACTTCTATACTTTCTTCCTTCTGCTCCATTTCACCTTCTTGATATTTCCTTCCTCTCTCATTTCCCTTTTCCTTTTGCTCACTTTCTTCCACCTTGTGTCACCTTTTCTGCCATCTTTAAGTTCACCTTTCGGTTGCCCTTGCTCCTTACTAATGTCAACTTGCCTGAAATAAAAAGGAACAGGATTTCTGAGGAAGGTTCATCACCCCCAGAACCTAATATAGATGGCAGTTCTTCTTCATTGCCCCTGTTGGATGATGGCTTGAAGAAACTCCTCAGATTCTCCCACACTAAAACAATGTCCAGTTATAGTTCCAAGACAAAATGTTTTTTTTTTCTTTTACTTTCCTATTTCACTTTTTTTACAAGCAACTAAATAAAACTAATTTTCATTCCAAATCAACCCATATTAAAGTTGAATACTTATTTGAGAGTAAGTCCCATTGAAATAAATGGACCTTTCTTCTGAGTAGAGATGCATAGGATTTTCATATTAATTTAATTAAGCTTAACTAAGCATCTCCTTCCTTGGGGACCCGAGTCTCCTCTTCCTTTCCTGCATTCCACCTTTTTTTTGTCACATTTTTTTTCTCCCTCTGTCACAACTACTCATCTATCTGCTCTCGCCTTGTATCAACTTGCCTGAAATCAAATGTACAGAAAATAAATCTGAAAAAGTTTCAGTACCCTCAGAACCTTATCTAGACAGTAGTTGTTTGCTGCTGTCCTAAACTATTTGAGCTTGGAGTAATTCCCATTTAAACAAATTCCTTCTGAGTAAATTGCAAGAATGAGCAACCCTAACCATGTCTACTCAGAAGGAAGTCCTGCTGAGTTCAATGGGGCTTACTCCCAGGAATGTGGAATTAGGATTGCAATTTTACTTCTGAATAAACCAACTGAAAAGTTGCAACAATCCTATTATACTTGCTCTCAGGTAAACTCATATCAATCCAGATCAGGCTGTAAAGCTGCCACAATCCTACCAGGACACATTTTAGCCGCTCTGAGCCACATGGAAGGAATTTAGCGGTGGGGCCGTTTTTGTGAACTGGCTAGGGGAGGGATGTAAAATGGTGGGTTATGAGAATGCACTGAAAAGAAGCACTGAAAGTATCTCCTGTGGAAGTCACTGTACATCCTTTGGTAAGAGTAACAGTTTCATCAGTGATTCTAACCCATCGAGCAACCACTTGAGGTTCTGTACATTTACCAGAATGGGATGGAAACTTTGAGGTGACTGTTTGGGCTAGCCAATATTGCAAGGATCATGCATATAGGGGAAGCCAAAGCCAAACCAAGCCATAGTTGACGCCAGCGTGATATTTGTCTGGCTGAGCCAAATGCTGTCCACCAGCCACGTATTATGGCTTGCTGACAACACTTTCCCCCTCGTCTTTGCAATCCCAGGCAGACAGGAGTTTTATCAAGCCCCCATGTGCCATCATACATGGCTGGAAGAATCTCTTTAGCTTGGCGAGTCCACTGTAACATGGCTGCACATTTTCCCCTGGACAGTAAGGACCAGAAAGCATCGGACTTGAGCTTTTCAGCTTAATGTCCTTGAAGCAAAAATACTGTCCTTCCAATTTTAGATTCTCGCTTATGGATCTAAGGTGATAACTAGCTATTTGCTTTTTAAAATCTTGTTACCCAATCACTTAAAGATGGTTTGATGGTATACCATTATTTTAAATGAGGGTTCTTAGTTTAGTTAATTGTTCAGACCTTAGGTCTGGGTAAGGCATATGTGTACTCCTCCCTAGGACCAGAGGCCATTGTCCAGTCAGGATCCTGCCTTCAGTCCAAGAGGGAGGGCACTACCCAATCACTTGTTGGACTGTCTGCATCTGGAGAGCACAGAAAGGAAACTCAACAGTGAGTATTCATTTTCCTTTTCAGAGACAGATTGCACCAACCATTTAGCTTGCAGTGGACTACAGAACCATATTGCTACCATTAACATGGATATATATATCTATAGTTCTCAGAATCCTAAGCACCATGTATGGTCTTTTCAGTCACCCCATCCTTGTGCTGTATTCCATGCCCCACTCCCAAGTTGTCCCCAAATATCAACGGACCACTTACCTCAGCATTGCATTGGGTAAAAAGGGGTACCACAATGAGGGAAAATCAGCAACCCATCCATGCTTTGCTTCTGTGCATAGGTCTCCTTTGATCCTGGCCAGTATATATTTATATTAAATAACTGGGCAAAAATCACCTCATGGTAGATTCAAAGTGGTTGTTGGAATCCACCTTAGGGGAGTAGTTTTAGAACAGGGTTTCTCAAACTTGGATCTCCAGCTGTTTTTGGACTACGACTCCCACCATCCCTAGCTAAGCAAGACCAGTGGTCAGGGATGATGGGAATTGTAGTCCAAAAACAGCTGGAGACCCAAGTTTGGGAAACCCTGGTTTAGAGGATAAATGTAAATAAATAGATAACAAGGGTCAAAGAGGACTGTAGCCTTCTTTTCAAAAGTTGCCTTCTGAATTGAGACACTTCTGTGGGTCAGTTCTAACAGGACTCTTCCCCCCCACACACACACATTTGCTTTTAAGTTGCAGGCATGGAAGAGAGCAAGTGTTGTAACATCAGAACAGTAAGGTACAGGTTTAAGACATACACCTTTGTAGAGAAGTCTTAGATGGTCTACAACGGGGATAGACGACACCAGCTATGCTGTCTGGTGCTGGTGAGAGTATTAGTCCAGCAGCATCTTGAACTGGTCTTCAATTTTGAGAGCAGTGTTTCATAAAGGGTGGTCTTTAACATCAACACAATAAGCACCACTAAGATGCGAAATGGTACCCAAGGTGAACTGCTAACCTATAAATTGCAGGGGTTGGATGAGATGACCCTTTGGGTACCTTTCCAACTCTACAGTTCTATGACTCCATGAAATTAGAATTGAAGCCAGCCCTATCATTTACGCAGAATGAGGCTGCCAACTTCAGGCAGCAAATTTTGAGGTACAATGGAAGGTTAGCAAATGGTCAGTTATTTAGTTTTCACATTTAAAAGACACCAACAATTGCAGGAACCATTTAGATTTTCTGCCTCAGGCACCAAAATATCTAGGGCGATTTCTGGCTTAGAGCCATCTCAGTTCAATTCCTGCATGTTGTCCGTTTCATTTATGAATGACTGATGAGCATATATGACTGATGAATGCTGCAGAGGAATTATAGGTGCTGTCAAATATTAAAAATAGTTCCTTGTGGCTGGTCAACAACAGTGAGGTGTCTGTTGTTAAAAACCAATGAATTGATTTTTAAAACCTTTTAAAAAATGAAAGCTAATGCTTATTATAGTTTGCGTGATTAAGTAGAAATCAGAATTGGTTGACAGCATTAGAAACGGGTGTTTGAAAAATGTCAAGCCAATTGACTTAAGAAAGCTTGCACACCTACTACATAAATAATATTTGTACCCCATTTAGCATAACTTCATACTGGATTTCTTCTTCAAAGAGGTTATTTTCTCATGTTATAAATGTCATACAGTTGAAAGATGCTTTTCATTTTGCCTTTCATCCTACCGACATTTATCAAAATTCTACTGGATTTTTTTTTATCTGCTAAACTCTCCCTCCCCAAACCCTTTGCCACAGTAAATATATTGGATATTTGAAGGAAATGACCTATTTATAATTAGTTGGAATGATGTAATCATGTAAGCCAGCTGTGTTTAATCATCTGTGAATTCCTAATTATAAATCCCAGGAGGGCATATGTGGCTAAACACAATTACCAAATTATTAAAATACGATGGTGCAAAGTTAGATTTCACCACTCTTCCCTTGAACTATGGTCATGCTTTGACAGCAAATTTATGAAAATGGTAACATTTTAAGGATGGGCGTATTAAAAATATCAGAAAAGTTTAAGACATGGGTGCTAATTCATTTGGCTTCTTTTAAAAATTATTGTTTTCTTATTTTAAGAAGAAGCCAGACTGTTGAGGTGCTTCTGGGAGCATCAGAAATTGCTTGAGTGGGGATTGAATATGACTTAACTGCTATGTGTTAATACTGAATTAACAAGCAGAAAGTTGTACACTGTTGCCTTTTTTTACCTTTGCAAATGGGCCCCTTCTCCCTCTTGACACAGTACAATTATGAGGTCTGTGCCACTGTTAGGTTTCAGGGACATTCAGGAAACAGGAAGAAGCATGCTTTCTCCATCCTCACCAGAAGAAACCCCTTTTTGAGCTGAAAACCATGAAAATGGGCCTTTTCTGCAGTGGCTCCCCCTTCGTGGAACGCTCTCCCTAGGGAGGCTTGCCTGGCACCTTCATTACGTATCTTTACAAACAGCAACGTTTCTCTATAACCAGGCTTTTGGCTGATTGAAATTCTAGTTCTTTTAAATGTGTTTGTGTCTTGGGGGGGGGTGTCATTGGTTTGTTGTTTTGTTTTGTTTTATCATGCATTTTGTGGTCCTATTTTCTATTTTTATGTTATATTGTAAACTGCCCTGTGATCTTCATATGAAGGACAGGTTACAGAATGAATGAATGAATGACTGAATGAATGGAAAGCCAGTCCTGGTTTAAGAAATATGATAAATAAACAAAAACTATTGAAAAATGCCATACATTGAAAGTAGATGTATGTTTGGGGGATAGTTGGGAGATAGGCTAGGCTTCCAAAATGTGCTTTATGGATGCCAAAATCTGCTGTTCCTTTTCAAAAATGTATTCTCCTTTGGACAGCAGGCTTCCAATCCCATATAACAATCGGTTTTGAAAAGTGTATTTACTTTCAAAAGCTCTTTGCTATGCAGCTGATGGGTGGTACTTAAATGAGAAAACCAAGACCCCCCTGAACACATGAAGCTAGTTGTGGATAAGGATATTGCCGCGGCCACCTTGGCCTGTGCAGCACCCCCGGACGTTTTACGGTCTATTGATGACTGCACCCATGACAATTGGTTTACCTGCTGCCACCAACCAGTATGCTAACTGGTACCAGTTTTATTTATCACTACAGACAAGGATATTGTGTGAATAAAATAAGTTGCTTTATTGAAGGTACAGATGCTTGTGGTTTCAGTAATAAATATTGTCCAATACGCTTATAAAAGATGTTTCCATACCGGCCTATTACCTCTAAATAATACTAAATAATTATACCAACAAGTTTCTCATACACTTTATATCCTGCTGTATCAACAACCACTAGTGCTTCACCTTAGACTCCTAAACCAGCTCTAACTGCTACTTCTACTCTAACTCCTATTCTAAAACCACCTCCCACGCAACTGCCAAAACTGCCCCCAGGGGTGGGTTTATATACTCAGCTTAAGCCCCCCCCCCCGGGTTCTATCTGTCACATACGGTTAGTGTCTCTTATTTAAGGATATTTTCGTCCCACCACTAGGTCTGCATGCTGCTTGCTCCATTTGGTCCTTGACATTCGGATGATCATCTTCACTAGAAATAGGCATTTCTAGATGGATTTCCTCTCAAAATAAGTTTTTTGGTGCATTTTTTTAATTTTAAAAAACCCGTATTGCAAAATTCTGAAAAGTATAATATCTCAATAATGGATTTGTTCTGATCCACACATCAGTCCAGGAGAAGCAGATCAGATCAATTGATTTTGGAATTCAGAGAGATCAATTTCTTCAAGCATCCCTAGTTACTTGGTTATTTGGATCCCAAACACACCATATGATTCTGATCCATATTTCCTTATACATACATCCATTGAACATTGAAATACTATTTTCTTACACTAATAACTATGGCAGGAGATTGCCTGAAGAATGTATTGTAATAGCAAATTTGAAATTGATACTAAGAGTAGCTAAATAAGATTTCTTTTCATACACCTTTCTCCTAATGAAAGGTAGAAATGATATATAGAAAAGAAGCATAGCTGGTTTAATTTTCCTTCATAATGCCAGTACTGATGGTTAAATTTACAGGTTTTTTTATCCAAAGTTTAATGTTGTCAAAAACAGAAAAGAAAAGAAAACAGAGCACAACCCTTGGCAGCTGGCACTTGGAGAAAAGCAAGCTTTAATTTATGAAGGAATGCTTGCAAATGATTTATTGGCCAAGGTAATTTTCTACTAGATTATAGCAATTAGAATAAATATGAACTGTCAGTATGCCAGCTGATTTTGTGTTGACCTTTCAAAAGCCAAGTGCACATTGGTGTATAGGACAATTGCCATAAAGACAGCTTAAAGGCGTAGGTCTGTGATATGATACTTGTCATCTTGCCTCCTTCAGAGACCATGAATTTGACTAATTAACTGTGTTGGCAAGTCGAAGCTTTCTGGAATCATATTGTTTTAGAAGTCTGCTCACCTTTTTCAGTGGGCAGTGTTGCAGCCAGGCATCCGGACCCCTGCAGTGATCCGGCGTGGGGGCGGGAAGTTGATGCCCCCCTTGTGCCATCCCGGCCACGTCACTGGCGCTGGGCAGGGCCCCTATGGCCAATCAGCACTGGTAGGGGGCGTGACTGTGGGAAATTTAACCCTGGCATGGCTGGAGTTAGAACTGTCATCAGAATCAACCGCTACGTATGCTGCACATCAAGGCAGCAATGTTATGATGACAGAAGAATTTCTTGCCACAATAAAATTGAAAATATTATGAGGTGAACATGTGATACCGAGGTTGCCAAGTGCACTACAGCTTGGGGTGGAGGATAAACTTGATTCAATATGCATTTAAAAGTGAAGCTAACTAGTTTGCAGCTTTCCAAAGTCATATAGGAGCTGAAACAGAGTCACCCTTCAGACTTCACACTTCTCATTTTGCAGAGCAGTTCTTCATCCAAGCATTGCATGCAAACAAGTAAGAATGCATTACATTGAGGTAAATCATGTTCTAAAAAAGGTGGAAAAATTCACACAAAAATGCTGATGAATTTTCATGAGGATTTTTTTTCTTAACCAAAATTGCAAACTGATGTGGAAATGTGGAGAATTGAATTTAGGAGTGGGGAAAGGGAGAAAGTGTGAGAAAGTGAAAATGGTGATTCACTCATCCCTAACACCAACCTATTTCTGTGCTACAAGGAAATACAGTCGTACCTTGGAAGTCGAATGGAATCCGTTCCGGAAGTCCATTCAGCTTCCAAAAAGTTCAAAAACCAAATCACAGCTTCTGATTGGCTGCAGGAAGCCCTGTTGGACATTCGGGTTCCAAAAGAACGTTTGCAAACCAGAACAACCACTTCCAGGTTTGCGGCATTCGAGAGCAAAAAAAGTCTGAGTTCCAGGACATTCGACAACCAAGGTACAACTGTAACTGTAAGGAGATCGGCTACACCAGCTAGGAAACCTTTTTATAATAATATGTGGGCTGGCCCACTCATGAGGCAAGGTGAGGTTATTCACAAGGGCATCAGATCTGGCCTCCAAGGCATGTATCGCCTGCTGCCACCACTGCCTTTAAAAAATAAAAATAAAAATGGAAGGGCTTTCAAATAGTGCAGTGATGTTTTTGCTATCTATATTTTAATAGATCCGTTTTTATATTACTATCATTCTATTATAGTTTTGCATAATTGGCTTATGCAAATTAAAGCAACACTGATAAAATACAGAAGGCTAAAAACATATAAAAGATCATAGTTAAAAAGTAATTTAAATATGATCTTTCATATGTTGTTAGACATCTGAAGGCAGCCCTGTTTAGGGAGGCTTTTAATGTTTAATAGATTATTGTATTATATTTTTCTGTTGGAAGCCGTCCAGAGTGGCTGGGGAAACCTAGCCAGATGGGGTATAAATAATATATTATTATTATTATTATTTATTCTGTATTTTATCGGTGTTGCTTTAATTTGCATAAGTCACAACAACCACAACAACAATAGGGTGAAGGTTAAAATTGTCTTTAAAATAATGACAGTCTTTAAAAAATTCTCTTTCCAGTCCTTTTTATTTTATGTGATGGATATTATTGAGGAAACAGTGAAGGGCCAAAAGGAAAATATGGGGCTGTAGGTGGGTTGAGACAAAGTGTTACATCACCACCCAGCGCTAAGCACTGCCAGACTGCAAATTCACCCTCCGAGGCAGCTGGATTATTGGCGATTATCTCAATTGTTTTCAAATCATGCACTCAAAAAGTAAACCTCTTTTGGAGACCTGCTGGCTGCCGGAATTTTCTGTGCCGCTTTGGCAGCAGCTGCTTACAACAGATAGACAAAGAAAAGCCACAGGCAAATGTCACTGAAATAAAATCCATTGTTTGATAAAACCAACACTTTTAAATATACTTTTAAATAATAATTGGAGGTTTGAAAGTCTAGTCTCTGTTTGAATTGCTCAGTAGCAAATGAGGGGCTTGACCTTCAAAGCATCACGGGGTGTGATATATACCACAGCAGCTAAAACTGCATTGCGTGAGGAGAGATGGAGGATTCCTCTCCCCACTCTCTGGCCTGAGTGCTAAAGGTATTGCCTCAAGTAGAGCAAGAAGTATAGACACCATTGGGGTGGGAGACCAAACTTGTCCCCTGTCTACTGGGCAGGTGAGATAATTGCCCCATGCATTAGCTAACTGAGGATAACCTTTACTACCAAGTTCTGAGTGTTCTTGCTCAGTTGGCTTAGCTAGTTATTTGTTGATTTGAGGAAGTTACTTGGCTTGTGATTGGTGAGAAACTGAGAGATGGGTGCCCCTAAGCAACGGCATTGGTCTGGAAGGCTCTAGAGAGATTGGTTCCTCACAGGTTCCTGGGAAATGCAGACTGCATTCCAGCAAAGGAATGGCAACTGGACCATGTTAGCGGTGATTAATGAAGATGGGAAGAAAGGCAGCAGAGCAGGTTGTGGGGGGAAGAGGCAGGCGGGGATCCAGTGTGGTGTAGTGGTTAAGAGCGGTGGACTCATAATCTGGGGAACTGGGTTCGTGTCTCCGCTCCTCCACATGCAGCTGCTGGGTGGCCTTGGGCTAGTCACACTTCTCTGAAGTCTCTCAGCCTCACTCGCCTCACAGAGTGTTTGTTGTGGAGGAGGAAGGGAAAAGGAGAATGTTAGCCGCTTTGAGACTCCTTAGGGTAGTGATAAAGTGGGATATCAAATCCAAACTCTTCTTCTTGGAGAAGGAGATAAACTCAGGCATTGTTGCTTTAGAGGCCACCACAACAGAAATATAAGTCTAAAATTTTAAAATAAATTGAACATGATCCAGTCAAAGCAAAGCAGATTTTGGGATGCAAACATGCTTAATATTGGCTGAATTCTATTTGTGGTGTTTGTCGTTCTTTATCTTTGAGCTTTAGGAACTGATTGCCTTTGCATGTCCATTTAAGAGTGTTCCTTCATCATATCAAAGGGAGTTTAGAAAACAATTGGTGTGATTAGAATACTTGTTTGATTATGGAGATGACTGTTTCAGTGGAAGTGAGTTGTTGTTGTTGTTTGCTGTGGAAGCTCCTGTTCTGCCCCTTAAAAAGAGGAAGGAGGGAAGACAGAACTCCGCCTATGAACAGCAGCTCTGACCATCTTTTGTGCTGTTGGGCTTACTGCAACATTTCTGACAATTCACACCCCATCTGCAGCCAGTAGCCAATTCCACCCCAATCGGATGGAGGGATGACTGGCTGTGCTGCAAATGGCTGGACACAATACAGTGGGTGCTTCGCATAACAGCAGCATCTCCACACAGGGTCAGCCTCATGAGGAACAGGCTTCTGTTTGTAGGCGTGAAATTCCCTTGCTGTTCTGTTGACAGCCCTCTAAGCAGGAAGAAGCGGGGGACCTTTGGGTATCAGTATACAGAGAGTTACTTTCTGCCCAAAGGCTTGCTAGTGAATTATTTCTTTTCTCTCCCTCATTATCCCATATCACAAACAACTACTGCAACATCCTCAAGTTTAAAAAAGAAGGTTTGCATTTTGAGGGGGGAAAGGAACTCACAGAAAACAACAAATCCCGTTTGGACATTCCTGTAACATTCTCTGGATGTCAGTGAATGTCTTTTCTTTGTTGTAAAAGAACAGTCTGCAAATGGATGAGAATCTGTCTCGAAATTGGGGGTTTTTTTGGGGGGGGAGTCTTTTGTGCATTCTTTTTTGAAAAATATTTTTACATTTGCTCGGGTTAGTATATGTAATAAGGCAGTTTCATAGATCCATGGTAGTGAATTAAAATCATTGTTAATAAACTGAGTTTGATTTGTTTTTTAAGGGTGGGGGGGGGAAGTGTGAGTATTGAGACCTCCATTTGGCAGGATTAATAGGGGTAGTAACAGAAGCATAATTGTGGTTGTTGCTACTGGCAACTACCATTATGTCCTGTATGAAGAGTCTGTACAAAGATATTTGAGGGCCACTTTCTTTCAATAAATGCAGACCACATGCCAAGAACATCATAGTTAGTGCTCTTAAAATAGGCACTGCATCAAAGATATTGAAATTACTTTTCACGTATAATAATGTAGACTTCTTTTTTTTAAAAAAAAACACCACCAGTTCTGAAGCTGCAAGTTATTATGAGAAAAGATCCATTCAGATGTCTATCTGTTTGCAGATTAGGGGGAAAATGGGAAGCAATGTGTATTAAGACAACAATATTACAGACTTGCTTCCTCTCCCTTCTGTCATACACACAGAACTTCAATGCCTTTGTTTTCTGTAGCCTTACAATAGGATATTATACTGTCAGCATAAGTGGCCTTAAATTAAGGCTTAAAGTGGAAAAAAAATCCATGGAGGATGGTTCTAGCAATGGCTTTTAGTGATAACTAAAGAAGAAGCTGTCATCATTTAGAAGCATTTTGTCCTTGAGTTCCAGATGTTCAGAATAAGCATAGGGATAATGTCTGTCTTCATCTTGCTCTGTTTCTGAGCTTCTTTATGCCACCTGGCTACTCATTGCATAGTAAGGTAAGATGGTTACATCATGGCAATTCTTATTTCTGTAGGCTGCCACAAAACATTTAATGTATCAGAGGTGTTTACTATCTAGGGCAAAAGGCTGCCAACCCACTCTAAATTTGGACACTAGGCTGAAAACTGATCTGATGGTGCTTCAGAACAAACTGTGGCTGTCTATCCAGACGGAAGGTAGATGTAGTCAGGGACAATTTGTAGCTATAGGAACTCGACTTGTTCACTTAACAAGTCTTTAGAAAGCTCCTAAGTTATATTCCAGCAGTGATTGAAACTAAGTGAGAAGGCCTGTCCTATCCTAAACTCCCTTATTTGGATGAGGTCCCTGCTTAATATGATCTCATGTTCATCACAAAATTAATCTGTGGGAAAACCAGAGTTGTTGTTGTTTTTCAGCCAGCACTCACCAGAACTCAGTTCTGACACCTCGCAGGTGGGCACTGTTGCCATTATAAGAGAACAAGGAAACCATTTGTGGTGAGTTCTGGCACCTCTTTTTTTGAGGAAAAACAGCACTGGGGAAAACCATTCATTTCAGCAGAAGCAGGGTGGTATAACGGAGCTAACATTTAGCTAACAGTTCTAAATGCAATTTGTGGGCCCAGGCACAGTGAACCTGTGAATGCCGGGGGCAACCCAGGGACAGAGTAATAAAGAAACAATAAACCAGTTCTTGGGATTAAATTGGCCACAACTTTATTGAGTACAGATGTAATATGGTCTTGGTTTAGGCATTGGGTGCATATTCTGTATGAACCAGCCCAAACTGTTGGCTGATTATTCCATCAAGGCTGATCCTGGATTAAGTGAAATGTCTCTCTCTATTTTTTCCATTTATCATTTTTACAAAGCAGTTTCAGTTGTTGAGACATTGGGAAGAAGAGGGGAAGAGAGGTAGACTGGGGGGGAGGTTGGGGGCTTTTTTAAGAATTGGGATCTTTGAAGGGTCTTCTGCCTCCCCCTTTATATCTACCTGTTCCCCAGTAGTTGCTTCTGTAGCATGGCATTGCTCTTCTTCTTCGTTATTGCTCCTTAACTATTTTCTTGTCCCACTTTTGATGTAAGGGTATGGGATACCTTTTCAGGAAGATTCAGGGCTGGGCAGAAACAGACCTTATAACAATAGGACCTCTGGGAGCTCTAGATGTTTGTGGACTTAAACTCCTATCATCCCTGGTCCTTGGCCATTCTGGCCGGGACTGATAGGTGTTGGCATCCAACATCTGTTAAGCTGCAGATTCCCCATCTCTGTAGTTTAAAGGCAAATAGCTCTGTGGACCCTAAAGATAGGCCTACTCAAATAGTCCTGAATATGAAACCAATATTCTTCAACTCTTTCAGCACCCTTTGTTCCTTCTAAGGGTTCATGTTGGCAAGTCTTACAATGAGGCATCTTGTACTTTAAAGCCTATAATATACATCTTGTCATCTATTTACTCCATTCTTTTGGGATTGCTACAGGATTGTTTTTTAATATTTTGTTGGAAGCCGCCCAGAGTGGCTGGGGAAACCCAGCCAGATGGGTGGGGTATAAATAAATGGTTGTTGTTGTTGTTGTTGTTGTTGTTGTTGTTGTTGTTGTTAGGACCATCCCATAACACACATCAAATGCAGGAGTCCCTCCAGGGTGTCATTTTGTAGAGGGTCTGAGGCCTGTCAGCCCCCATCTGGATATACGGACAGAGGCACCCCCACCAGACCCCAGGTCTATTTCAAAAAGTGAAAATCCATATTCAGTGCAATTCAGTGCCTTATCTGTCAACCCATTGCTATGAGGCAGGCAAAATCCCCAGACAAGTCCAATTAGTCTGCCAACAAATTCTTCCCTGGTCCCAACTATAACGACCAAATAATTCCACAGTAAGGCCAAAACATGTCCTGCCCACTCACCCTCAGGTGTAGCATCCCACATCATAAAGGGAGGGAGGGTGGGAAATCCAATGACGACCTCCACTGCTGGGTGCCATTTACGAGCAATTGGTGGACCTGACTGAAGCCAGGTTAGAGCCAGGTCTAGAACCAGGGTGCCACCACTCCCTGCCTGCCAGCTCAAATTTAAAATCGGCAGGGAGAGTCCTGACCACCCCAACAGCCAATGGAAGAGCTGGTTTCATCTGTTGGCTGTGCAGGAAGCCAATGGATGCTCTCGAACCTTTGGAGGCTGGGCTGGGCTGGGCTGGGCTGCAATTGTCATGTCCAGTTGATGCTGGTAAGCAGTCCTTTCCTCTGAAAATGGAGAATTGGAAGAAACAAGGGGGTGGGGGTGGAAAGTAAACCCCCACACACACATTTCTGAAAATATGTATATTTTCTTCTGCTTTTTTGGGGGGGGGGGAGCCCAAATGCCCCACCATCCAGCCTGTAAATGAAATTGCAAAAGTGGGGAAGGGGCATATTCAGTTCAGCCCTACTTTGAGTTACAAAAGTGAAAGTAGAGGTATCATACTAAACATTTTACATTGAAGTAGAGGAGGGGGCAGAGGTGTGACAAATCAGCTCATGAAGGATGCAGGGAATCATTTGCAAAGTGGTGTATTTGGGGTGAAGTTTGAAACCCACTGACATGTCCTTGGTGAAAGCTATTTTCCAACCAATATTTATTTTGAGAAAGTGACATTATGACTTTGCTCTTATGTTTGTTGCTGGCGGTGGTTAGACCCACACATAGCCTGTGAGACTTGGATCATTCTTGAGGTTTTGGATATATACACAGCAGAATTCTTCAAGGTTTTCTTTAATCGGGAAAAGTGCGGGACATTGCCAGTTGTATCTTGTAGAATAAATCATTTCCATATTAAATTATGTCTCCGCAAGTTTGAGCAGCTCATAGATTTAATTTAAGAATAATATTTTTCCAGAGCCTAGAATCTGTAGATTGTGCGTTTTATTTCCATAGCCTCGCAGCTTTTACCTGTTAAATTATTTGGATCCTGAAGTACTTTCAAGAGGAAATAAAAGCCCAGATAATTTCGCCTGCTGCAATCCACTCCTTAAATCTTTTTAAAGCTGTTAAATGGGTGATTCACCTGAGAGGAGAACATACCATGCTAAAGTGATTGGCTGCCCTAGGCATGCAGAAAGGGAATACAAATGAAATCTTCATGTGGTTGTCATGACTTGTTCCACTTAAAGGGGTTTCACAAGCTTTGTGCTGCTACTTCCATACTTCGTAAATGTAGGCAATTTGAAAGGAAAGCCTATACAGTGCACTGTCTGCAGCATTTTAATCATAAATCGTTGTAGCTGTAGAGAGTGTGGACAGCGGTTTTTCAAGGATGCAGCTTTTGTCATCTCCAACACCCTGAAATATATGTGAGACTGTAGAACTTGTGGTTGTGCTATCAGCCCAAATATTAACCAGTTGTTCTAGTATAGCATTAATCCAGATTAATCTGCTTTATTCCTATGCTGGCTGGCAAAATGTAATAATAATAATAATAATAATAATAATAATAATAATAATAATAATAACCTACCCTCCCAACAGAGATTCAATCCTTATTGCCCCCCCCCGAATTTGAGCAAAATAACTAGTTGAAACTATTTTTAGCCATCTCACCCCTTGCTTTTTCCTGTAAGACCAATTGCAGTCATTACAGTCGTCAACAGGTTTACCACACCTATCAGCCAATCACCCATTCCCACCACCCTTCTGAGTAATACCCCTCCCACTATACATAAGGGTCTGGTGACTTCTGTTTCAGTGTATCTGAAGAAGTGTGCATGCACACGAAAGCTCATGCCAAACTTAGTTGGTCTGTAAGGTGCTACTGTATCTGAAGAAGTGTGCATGCACACGAAAGCTCATGCCAAACTTAGTTGGTCTGTAAGGTGCTACTGGAAAGAATTTTTTTATTTAGTTGAAATCCGTCCAGATAAATCCAGCGATGCTACAGACATTTGGGACCCCCTCTCTGGATCTAGACATTGTTCTGGAGATGTCAGATCCAGGACTCTGGTGGTGAAAACAATACACCTTTCTCTTTGTTTCCACTGTTAATTTCTCAGAACAGCAGTTGAGTCTTCTCTCCGCTGCGTTTCAGTAATATCTCTGTGCATGGCTAGAGGGTGGTGGGTATGGTTGCTGCTACCAATTGAGCAGTAGTCAGGCATTACACACATCCAATCAGTTCTGATCGGGTAATATAAAACTTCTTGACTGTGTCCAGTCTGAGCAAGTAATTACTTGGGAAGGGATACGGCTCAGTGGTACAGCACATACTTTGCTTGTGAAGGTCCTGGGTTCACTGGGAGAGACCCCCTCCCCATCTGAAACTATGGAAGACTTCTTTCAGACTGTGTAGGCCAGGAGTGGGGAACCTAGGGCCCTCCAGATGTTGCTGAACTAGAACCCCCATCAGCACCAGCTAGCATAGCAAGCGGTCAGGGACTATGGGAATTGTGGCCCAGAGACATCTTGTTCCCCACCCCTGGTATGGACAATACTGAGCTACATGGACCAGTGGTCTGTCTGACATAGTATAAGGCAACTTACATTCCTGGGTACAGCTTTCAGATAGCACATTACTGCCGACTAGCTTAATTTGCTATCTGCTCAGCTGCTCAGCTCAATACCTGCCTGGTTGGTATCTACTTGCCTCCAAACTACCATCTCTGTTGGGCCATACCAATTACTTGCTGATCCAAACAGATTAGCGGGAGGCACCAACACACATGGCAAAGTTGAAATAACAACTGCAGTGCCAAACTCTCAACCTACTTGTTATGACTGCAGCTAAACTACCTTCCTCTTCCTCCCACTTTAGCAGAAGTCACTGTTATCTGAAAGCTTCTTTCACACTTCTTATGATTGCACAAACCCTCAGAAGGAGATGAAAGTCTAGTCTTTTTCTGCTCCATATGTACATTCTAATAGTTTGCAAAAAACAACAACAACCACCTATCTTAATTAACTTCTATTTGCTAATTACGTTGGCTAACCTGCAATGGAAGTAAACTCTGGTTTCATCTATTAATTTGGCTCATTTGGAGTTGAATTGCTAAGTACATAGTTTAGGAAACCTGATGGAAGAGGTGAGCATACAATTTTGAAAAAAGGAAAGAAACTAATCATAGCAAAGGCAGCAACTTAAGTGACACAGGCCAACGGTGGTAGAGAGGGAGATCGGGACCCCCGATGAGCGGTGGTTTGAGTTGTGTTGATTACTTGCATGTGTAGATGCTGTTTTCACATGTCCTGTTCAGTGTGTGAAAAGCACATTTTCATCCAAGCTATAACATGCTATCTTTTTTGCCTGGGTCTTGCTCAGCAACGTAATTGTAGGAAAGCCTTTCCTAGCTCCAAGATTCCAGATAATGTTTATAAATCAGTCCTTTCATTAAATGCCAGTGTAAAAATGCTTTGCCTATATAAAAATAACTAGCGCTTGCTAGTTTAAAAATGGTCTGGAGATTACAATGCTCTCAGTTGACAATTTATTGGCTAGTAAATTAAACAGGAGAAAGTTAGACCTTGATATTGAATCTCGATGTGAAATAGGGTTTCAGTAGATTATTTTCTTTAGCTATTTGGATGACATGATAAGTGAACAGAACAAGCCCACAACAAATCCAGAGTTATCTGATATTTCTTCAAGTTTATCTCCACTATCTAGCATTTAACCTGCTTTGTTGATCTTCCAAACACAACTGATTTGATTAATAGATATGATTTTTCTAACCTTATAAAAACTTATTGAGAAGACAGGAAAAAGAAACTGTGAAACTGAAAATCCATTAATACTGGATGATAAATTAAGCAAGCATTTCTAAAGAAATAAGAAAAATACATTTTGAACTAGATAAATTGTCTAGGACTGTAATCCTATACACATTAGCCTGGGCGTAAGTACCGTTGAGTAAAGGTTTATAGGGTTACAATATAAATAAGTATACATAATAGCCAGAGACTGAAGACCTAAAAGGAATTCGCTTCGCTTAGGGTGGCATGTTGGACATGCTCACAGTAAACTCTTGAAATTCATTGTTGTCAGGAACTTAAATATATTGATTTCAACGAGTTTACACTGGGTATGACATAGTTGGACATCACCCTTAATATCCAAGTAATCTAAACACTGAGCACTTACTATAGTGCTCAAAATCTAACTCGTAATGACTTCATTGAAATTAAACTGTCATAGAAGTAGCGTGACTAATTTTGAATTCCTCTGATCAAGTGAATGCAAAGAGCCTAGAGGATATAAGGAAGTCAGTGATAAGAGCCTGCAGGACCAACCCCAAAATAAATATTAGGCTACATAATATACCATACTAATTAATTTCTATTTTCACAAAGATGAAACAGAGACTTCTGAAAGAACAGATGCCACAATCCAGCACAAGGTAAAGAACGCTTAAGCCCAGTGGGACCAAAGGTCTTAAGCACACCTAATTCTCTGCTGCATTGTAAAAAGGTACCTCACATTCTTAGCTCGGGGAGGACACACACCCTTTTCTTTTTCATTAGATTAATGAGCATATAATGTATTCAAATAAGCTCTGTTTATTTTAATGTGCTTCTAAATTCCAGTTAGAAACAATGGATTCATTCAGGCAATGTCAAGTTGAAATAAAAGATAATCCGTACCCCTGCAGTTTAATGAAAAATGCATTAATACCAATCAAATGACGGAGAGATAGAACACGTGTTGTTCTTTTGGTAGTGGGAGGGTTCCCCCCCCCCACTAAGTGCTATAAACAACAAAGTGGTTCTTTGAGGATGTATTTTGATACCTCAGCCATTAAGTCATTTATTACTGCAAACTCTTTTGCCAGACCAGCAATCGCTGGGGCTAAGGAACTTCAAAAAGTCCATAAGGGGCATGAGAAAAAAAAATCTAATCACTACTTAGGAAAAATAGCCATAGCAGCTGCTTTGGTTGCCATCAAGTCCCTTGGCAATGTTCATATTCTCAGCCCAAATGATTGCTTTGGGCACAGACGCTCCCAAACAGTCATGTCTCTGCAGCTGGAAAGATGGACAAGCCGAAAAGCCCCTTCCATCTGCCAAGCTGCAGGAGGGCAAGCTGTTTGACAAACTATTAAATAAATCAACTGCAGAGGGGAGGAAGAGGAGAACATACAATGCACTTGACAACCTAGGAAGGAGCTCACCATGACTTCAGACGTTCCTGTATGCAAGTTAATGAACTGATGGAAATCAGTTCTGGGAGGAAGGCTCCATGTTGGAGAGTCAAGTGGCCTTCAAGGGTAACATTAGCCATTATCCAACAATTCAGTTGAACTCAACTTACTTTGTTTAATCAGAAGGGAGATACGAGGCTTACTTCCAATTTCCAGTAAGGATGCTTGAGGAAGGGTGAAATGGTCAATTTTAGCTTTTCATTTTTACAAAATTAAATTCAGCTCTCCACGTTTCCAAGTCAGTCTTTCTTTCTTTTCTTTTAAAGGGGGGGGGTGTCATGGAAATTAATCAGCATTTTAGCTCAATTTCTCCTAAAATTCTCAGTCTTTTCTTTTAAGGGGGGGCTCATGGAAATTCCTCAGCATTTTAGCTCAATTTCTCCTAAAATACACATTTTTGTATGCATTTTTCTCTAATATACACATTTTTGCTGGTTCCCTGTAACCTCACTTCTCACAGTGAGGGAACTGCCACAAGGCCCTCGGAGCTGGACCTCAGGACAGTGTTTTTTTCAATCATTTTTAATATATATATTTTTCAATCATTATGGATTATTTCCCAATACTCTTTTACCCTTTTACAGGTCCGTAATTAATTCTTCATTAGTCCTCAGTAGCATGACAGAAGGAAAATCAGGAGCAATGGTTTGCTTTTTTTTTTAAGTTTAGAAAAATGGAAAGTGTCCATAGAAAAGGCCAGATGACATTAAATTGTTTTAAATCACCAACCAAATATGTCCTTCACTTGGACTAAGCTATTTTCCAAAAAGCAGTTAAAAGTCATGGGGTTGGAAGGACTGCTTCATAATCCAACCCTCTGCAACAAGATGTTTCAGACATAACACATGCAACAATTCAGCCCTCATGTCTAAATTGCAGTGTGTGGGACACGCTTTAAGTGCCTTCCAGTGTTGAGCTATAGAAGATTCCTTTTTTATGTGACAAGTTAAACAAATGGAAGAAAATTTCGGTGTGTTGTTTCTTACCCCATGGAGGAAGAGATTTTAATTGTTTCAGCAGGTATCGATACGGAGTAGGTGAGAGAAGACCCCAGAAAACAATCTCAATAAGCCAAATGAAGTAGTTAGATTTGAATTACATTGACTATTTTTATGTGAAGTTTTTCCTATTCTTTCCTGTAGAAGTTGTAAAAGATTGGTTTGACTTGATGATCTATATTTCTTTCCTCCTGGAAAAGAATTGCCATTGTACCTGATTTTAGAAGAGAAATAAAACAATTATGTTTTTTAAAAAAGTATTACCAAATTAAAAAGAAGCTGTGAGGTAGCCTGATTAGCAGGAGAATATCTGAATTTAACTGATAACATTGAAAATTTATCCAGGCATTTCTATATAGCTAACAGATGTTAGCAAGGACAGGTGGTCTTCTGTGCTCTTTATAATGCACCAGATTTCTATCCATTCTGAGGATTAATGCTAAAATAACAAACCAATGATTGTTGTTGTTTAGTCATCTTAGTCGTGTTCGACTCTCCATGACCCCATGGACCAGATCATGTCTTGGAAACCCTCACTTCCTTCTCAAAGCTTCTCCTTTTTTATGTCCATGGAGTTTTCTTGGCAAAATACTGGAGTGGTTTGCCAGTTCCTTCTCCAAAACCACTGATTAGACTGCAGTAAATAACAAAGTTGATAGATTACACTGCAGGTTTAAAAACAGCCACTAATTTCCTTACCTGTATTTCATTAAAAAACTGTTTCCATGCACTCATTTCTGAAAGCTTTTATAAAGTTGAGATTTTATTTCCTCTAAAAGATTATTATGAAAGAGAGAGAGAGTGTGTGTGTCCATGACCTAGAAAATAATTTTATTTGCTAAGCTGTCATAGCAACTGCACACTGTTCTGTGCCTCATTCAGTGGGAAAGCAGTTGGGGAGAGATTACTAATGCTGGCATCCGTCTGTTGTAAAAGATAATGGCCATCAGGTGTGTTATCCAGGGGTAAAGTCAAACTGTTGGAGAGTTACAGCGCCTGATGTGGCAGTAGAGACCAATACAGGAGAGATATGTTTTATTGCAGCTGGGGCAGATCAAGGTGCCCGGTTTTGCTGTAACAGGTACACCATGGTGTTTCTTCTCTTTGTGCTCCTCCCAGCGGTTTAGATTACTATCCAAATGCTCATTAGCAAGAATGTTTATTCATATTAGTCCTGGGCTCAACATTCCCCAAAGAGATCTTTCAGCCACATTTGGGAAGTGGGAAATTACTTCATTATGTTTGCATTTGGCTGCCTTGTGGTGGGTAGCAAAATACTGTAGCACTATTGCTCTGTCTAGCAATGTTGAGTCACACAAAGTGGGTTCAAGCCTCTTGGGCTTGCCGATTGGAAGGTCAGCAGTTTGAATCCCCACAATGGTGTGAGCTCCTGTTGTTCTGTCCCAGCTCCTGCCAACCTAGCAGTTTGAAAGCACGCCAGTGCAAGTAGATAAATAGGTACTGCTGTGACAGGAAGGTAAACGGTGTTTCCGTGCACTTTGTTTTCTGTCACGGTGTCCCATTGCGCCAGGCATGCTGGCCACATGACCCGGAAAGCTGTCTGTGGACAAACACCAGCTCCCTCGACCTGAAGCAAGACTGCAAGGCCCCTTCCCTGTATCTTTTATACTTAACTCATTTCCTTCCTGGTGCCAAAATATTCCCGCCTCATTTTTGCTAGCTGTCAGCAGGGTGCTTAAAATGTTTGTGCATATTGGGAAGTGAGAGATTTAACAAGCCTAATTGATTTACAGTGACTCAGTAATATTTTCAATCTATTCTAAAATTACCTTATCATTTAAATAGATATATTAAAGCTTTTTAAAGCAGCTGTTCATGATAGCCACAACAATTGGCTTGTATTTTGACATTTCCAGAGATTCGGAGTATAGACAACTTTGTTGTCCACCTGTCATCTTTCTCTGACTTATACAGTGTCCGTCAATTCAGTCAGAGAAACTTACCTCCTGCACTCTAAACAAGCTTTCTACTGGACGTGATAGGCCTGTTCTCATTTTTCCACCATCTTTGAGTCGTTGCCCTTTGGCTGCTGTCAAAAGATGAACAGTTGTCTCCAAACATCAGAAACAGCTATGTATATTAGATCTCCAAATACAACCAGAGACTGGATTGAATGCTGTATCATAACCAGTCACTTCCCTAACGTTTCTCATAACTAATTTCTATTACGGTGTAGTGCTAGGACAGTTCCAGAAATCATTAAAGCAAATTAGCTACAATTTTGTCCATCTCCCAGCTTATCCCAATCGAAGACACAATCAGTAATGGTTTTCCTGAGATTTGTACAGCATGTTAACCATGTAGCCATCATCAGACCCAAGCATTGTTTGCACAGCAATGCATGCTTGCTGAGGAATAGCCACACAGGTTCTGAATCCAGTGCCTGTAGCTATTTCTTAAACAGCAAGTTGATCTGCAGCAATTAAACAGGTAACAATGTACAGTGGTACCTCGACTTACGAATGACTCGACAGCCGAATTTTTCGACTTACGAGTGGGGCAAATGGCCATATGCTTACGAATTTTTCGACATTCAAATGGAAACCATGGCGGTTTTAGATAGGGTTTTTTCAACTTACGAATTTTTAGATGGGGTTGCTTCGACTTACGAATTTTTCCATTTCCAATGCATTCCTATGGGAAATCGCATTTCCAATGGCACTTTTCGACTTATGAATTTTTCAACCTACAAAGGTGCCTTCGGAATGGATTAAATTTGTAAGTCGAGGCACCACTGTATTGCTCCATGTCATTAAAAGAAATGCCTGCTCTTTTCAATATACCAAACCTATCTTAAAGGCACAGGGGCAAACCAGACTAGTTTATTTCTGGCTGGTTGGCAGCTCTTTCTGTTAGGTAGGGGTAGGGAAAATGGTTTAACCTGTCCTCCCTAAATGTGATCTTTCCCACAAAATAAGGTATATGGTTTCTAAATTGAACACCTTTGCTATTTGAACATAAATAAAAGAAATAAAAGAAAAAAGAAAAAGTGTAGACACCTCTACAATTTATTTATTATGTTTAAAATGATATGCTGCATTTCTAAAAAAAACAAAACGAAATGAAATGTAACTACTTTGATCACAAAAGCAAAATAAGATCTACTAACAATATAAGTTAGAGCTAACCCCAAACTCCTTGTATTAGAATTTATGAAGGATTTTGAGAGGAGGTGATAATTACTTTTTTTCTAGGGGCAGAGTAAACATTTGGGAGGAAATATTCACAGGCACTCACATGGTCTCCATTCAGCTTGCTACCACTTTTCTTTTTTTCTTGCTCAAATGCCTCTGAGCAGTGTTTCAGCCACTGCAAAAATAGCTGTGTAAAGTGGAAGCAGATTCCAACTCAAACCTAGTAGCAGCATAAGAAAGAATGCAGGAAGCCCAAGCCTCTTTGAAAGCCTGGAAAAAAGGCCACCATGTTTGCCATTCACCTGGCCACCCCAATAAAGCAAGCTGTGTAATAATTTCTTATGCTTCCAGCTGGGTCAAGTGGAGGTAGCCTCCCCAAACAATCTTTATTCAGCACATGTTCTGCTCTTTTGAATAGTATACCATCCCATGCAACCAGAATGCCAGGTTTTCAGACATCAACAGTCAATGTCACACCCCCTTTCATACTAAGGATCCCTTAATGACCACTCTCTTAGCAGTAGCATTGCCTTTAGTGTCAGAAATATACCAGAAATAGTGGCTTTGGTTGCTAAAACAAAATCAAATTGCAACTTTTCAAGTGGGGATATAAACGCAATGGCATCAAATGCTTGGCACCGAACGATGAGTCACTTTGTAGGCCTGTGTCTCTGATGCTGAATGAAGTTACATAAGGGAGCCATTTCAGAATTTAGAAACCTTGGAATAGCTCAGAAATCAAATTCTGCACCGTCTATTTCATGTGATTCCACCTGAGGGGCAGCCAACCTGGTGACCTTCAGAAGTTGTTGGACTACAGTTCCCATGATCCCTAAGCATTAGCCATCTTGGCGACAGCTAATGAGTGTTGCCGTCAGGGCTGGCCCACCTATGAGGCAAGTTGAGGCAACCACCTCGGGCTGCAGGAACTACAAGGACATCCTATCCCAATGTAGATCTTTATTCCCCGCCTTGTTCCCGATGTAGATCTTCACTCACCCCTTCTTCCCTGGCGGGGAGGGGAGACACCATTTTGTGGCTTGCCTCGGGTGCTAAAATGTCTTGGGCCAGACCTGGTTGTAGTCCAACAGAATTTGAAAGGTACTCCATTGGCTCACTTTGTTATAGCTGATATCAGCAAGACTGTGCTGTTTTTACTAGACCTCGCCAGCATACTTGTGTGTCAATCGTTATAGCTTGACTTTGCTATATTTCCCCCTCTCATTTCCTTGTCTTCTACATGTTTCCCAGGATAGCCCTCTGGTCTTACAGTCTGACAGGAATGTAACAGTGAATGCAAGAAACCACATGGGACAGTTAACGGGACAGCTGACTGTAGGTAAGTCTTATTCTCTAATGAAGCTTTTGCGTATCATGTTAACACTGCAGACACCATTTCTTTTAAATATAGTGTGTAGCAGGAAGGATGCAGGAAAGGATTATCCAAGTTCAGTGCACTCTAAATGTCCTTATTCCCAGGTAGCTGCAATTTTAGCAGAATTTAGCTCTGCAGTGGTAATTCGATAAAAAAGATAATCTATCCCAACAAATAATTGATTGGATAACATGAGGATTAACCCTATTAGAAAATCTTATTGCACTTCAACCTTTTTGCAGGCAGATTAATCTAGAATTCTTCTAGCCTTTTAGTAAAGCGAGTTATAATTTTCATGCAGCAGCAATGGTACAAAATGTGTGGGAATTATTTGCTAATATCAGAGGGTTTTCTTTTATGATTATGAACGCAAAACTCATGGCCTCTTCAAGAAAGAGGAAAAACATTCTGAGCACAGTCTCTGTAAGATACTGGGGAAGATAGGAAGCCTTTGGAATGTATTTCCACATATAGTGGGAATGTTGCTCAGAAATATAAGCATTTACTTTTAGACATCATGTGTTGTATTGCAGAGTGTGCATTGGAGTGCATGTAAATATATGTGGGTGTGTAATAACAGGATTTCCAAATCAGAAAGCTTGTTCCCTCTCCAATTTCATGAATTATAGCCAAAATAATTAGTGCAGCGCTGGAGACGAGAGCCACAGTGTCACTCTAACAGTGGTTCTGCCACTTTGGGGATATATTAGTGATTGAGGAAATAACTTGGCTCTTTGAACGACAAATCAGATATCAGGTGATGCTTCTGCCTATGTCAAACTGCCTCATTATCCTCTGTTGGTTTGGAGTGCTCTTTGTTCTTCTTCATTTACAGTTACTTTTTATAATGCTGAGTTTGTATGGTATTTTCCCAGCCCCCCCCTCCAAAAAAAAGATACAGGGTTTTTTTTTAGTAAGAAGAATCTTTCAATTCTACAGAAAAACACATAGAAAACTTTTACTGCTTATTTAAATAATGACCTCCCTTGCGAGCATATGCCATGCAGTATGTTACGTTTTTATTAATGTTCAGGAAGAATTGTTATAGTTCATAGTGATTTCTATCATAAATCACCCTCTGATATCAGGCTACTGTTCTTCTTTACAATTCTGTTGTTCCTAGTTGTCCCAGTTCAGTTGCTATCATTGCAGTGGCTTTATTGTAATGTCATCTTGAATATTTTTTAGTGGTCACATTACATATTAAAAGG
The DNA here is from genome assembly GCF_963506605.1 of Zootoca vivipara. Classification (NCBI taxonomy): domain Eukaryota; kingdom Metazoa; phylum Chordata; class Lepidosauria; order Squamata; family Lacertidae; genus Zootoca; species Zootoca vivipara. The sequence goes on along the minus strand of NC_083284.1, from coordinate 56,898,892 downwards.
ATTGCAATATTTAGTTGATTAATCTGTTAGATTAATCAACTAAAATCCCTTAAGGGGCAATACATTTCTGTGTTTTTAAAATAAAGTCAACTGTTTTAATACAAGTACTTATAAAAATTTCAAGTGGTAAATATAAACTTAGAAGCCAAGTGCAACATTTGTGTTCATCACATTAAAAGCAAAGACAGTGCTCTTTCTCCCTGTTCTTCAGAAATATTATTTTGTTCCCATGGAAAACACCAGCAGATTTAATAGATGAGTTAATCGATTGAAACTTATATCAACTAGCATTTCTAAAGCAGCAAATCTAACTGATACCAAAAGATCCGTCACTAGACTGATGGTTTTTGACTGGTGAGTTTTGAAAATTACAACAAATGATCATGTTCCATAAGAGATCTCCTAAATCCAAAAACCTTAGCCAATTTATGAGCAGAGAAGACACTGCCCACTTTTGAAAGGCTCACAAGTAAACGTCTTTAGTTTCTATCTGAGCTGTTCTTGATCATCTCTATTAGCTTTTGGCTCCTGCTGGCAGACACAAGAGGTCCAGGAGAGGGTGTTTATGAACCTCTTTTCCTTCAGATCTTCCCATCCTACTCTCTTGATTATCCTTTTCTTTTTTGAAAAAGCCTTTTTGAGTGCATATAATGTACATTTCATGTACATTTAAGATTAAGGGGGAAAGGACTTCTCAGGTAGAAGGTCTGGAGCCAGCTACCTCTCTCTTTTTAGAAATGAATTGCCAAGCTTTCCCCCTTTCTTCTGATGAAGGGAGTGTTGCTTCGTTCATATAGTTATTCTACCTGAGGCATGGCAGTGTAATATGCAAAGACACAGCATCTGTGATGATTGCCCTAAACGGTTATGTCAAAGGCAGCCAGGCATGGTGGCAGATACAAATGGATGCAAATTAAGCCAGCACCTTTCCTAGCCATTTTGCACTCGCTGCTTCTGGTAAATACATTATTTAAACATTTAGCTCTAGCGGTATTTAAAGTTAGGTTTCTTCTGACACTCCACTGAATTCAATATAGGGAAGCGATCTGAAATTCAGGTTGAAGGAATGGCAATTTGTTGAGTTTTACCCTGTAAGTGACTAAATGGGTACAAGAGTCCAGTCGGCTTCACAATACAGCGTTTGCACTTAATCCTCTAAATATTTCAGATGCTTTAAAGCAACACATGTTCCCTTGTTACTCATTACTGCAAACACCTGTGAACTATTTAATTAGCCGTCGCAGTTGGTGCAGATTGTCGGAGGAGTCTACTGATTAAAATGTATCATAGTTTGCATTCCGTTTCACTTCTCTTGCTTTCTAGTTCTGGTGACATCTCTGCAGGGTCAGTTTACTTTTCAATAGTATCAAGCCCTCAAAGTGATTTCAGTCATCAGTGCAATCTGGCTGTGGGGAGGTATGCAGGCACCTGTAAACACCCTATAAAACTCGGTGCAATCGGATTGCAGTTAGAATCATAGAATCATAGAGTTGGAAGAGACCACAAGGGCCAACCAGTCCAACCCCCTGCAAAGGCTCCTGGGATTTCTTGCTGGTTTTGCACCATTTCTGCAGTCTTTCTGCTCTTTTGGGGGGCTGGACAGTTGTTGTTGTTTTGTGCTTTCCACACTATTTTTCAATTTAAATAAATTTATTTAATTTCCCCCCCGGTGCCACACATTTACACAGTTGTGCATGAGTTGAACGCAGCTAGGTGGGGAGATGCCTGCACACATCGTAACACCTGCAATTTCCACAGCATGTTGGGAATGTTCAGAGCACTTTGTATATCACATGTACTAAGTCACAAGAGGACCTGCACCAAAACAGTGCACTGAGACATACTCTTGCTCAGTATGCAAGCCAGCCAGTCATATATCCTGTATGGATGCCCCATTCTATTCTCTCCCCACCCTATTTTCTGTTGTCCTGCCCCATCTCCTGCCAATCAACTTACTGTGCCCAGTGAACATTTTCGGTCATCAATGGGCTAGGTTTTTGGGGAGGAGGTGTGTTCTTAATATATTTTTGCTTCCCCATGCCTCCCACACATGCTTGGATGATGTTGTTTGCGATACATAGGGATCCACATTCAGAGAATGACTTCACTAATAGCATAGCAGATCCTTTCTATAACTGGTGTTTTATATAATCTGTGGCTCTGTAGCTATCGCCAATGAATATAGATGAACTATTCTTTTCTTCTGTATAACATTTCGCTGCTAAATAAAGATAACAAAAATTGGAAGGAAAAAATCCATAAGGACATTTTTGCAAAAATCCCTAGCTGATTTCAAAAGTCCTTTCTGGTCCAGCCTTCTTTCTCTAGTAGTAGCTAGGTGGATCTGGAAGCTCACAAGCAGAGCTGCTATAATGATGATGATGATGATGATGATGTATATTTTCTCTGAATAGGGGAGATTCCATTTTGCTATCAATGCAAAAAGCCATTGATGCACTGCAACCCTCACTTAGAACTTCTAAGTGGACATGTGTGAGATTGTGCTATCATCCTCCTTGAGTTTGCCTCATTCTCTTGGAAAGCCATCTAAGGTTGTGGCCCTTATTACATCTATCAGGAGTTAATTCCGTTTCTTATAAGTGCATTGTAAGAAATAAGTGCAATTGTATGAATGCATAGCTGTCAACTTCCAGATTGGAAAATAAGGGCTCAGCAGCAACGCAGCACCGGAAGTCGCTTCTGCGCATGTCTGGACATGCACAGAAGCGACTTCCAGTGCCGGGCTGCCCGTGTCCGCATGTCTGGGCACCAGAAATCGCTTCTGTGAATGGCCGGGCATGCATAGAGGTGATTTCCGGCAGCACTCGGCAAGCCAAGTGAGCGAGCAGCCAGCCGGGAGCCAGGACATTTACGCAGCTGAGGAGTCTCCCTGGCCGGCAGGAGCTGCTTTCTTATAAATCTGGGGGATTCACGGGATATTTTGCAATAACAGCAGGAAACGGATTTAAATACGGGGGTTTCCCGCAAAAAAATGGGAGAGTTGACAGCTATGTGAATGATGGCACAGTAGATTTCAGCCAATCATAAGGAAAGCAACTTGATGTAAGAGCAGTTTGACAGTGTGTGTAGAGAGAGGCGGCATAAATGTTGAAAGAAGACTGGGGTCAGATGGGCATTGGTGCTGGTTGACTGTCATCATAAGGTAAGACATAAAAACATAATAAGAGCCCTTCTGGATCAGACCAGTGGTCTAGTAATTAGTCCAGTGGCCAACCTGATGCTTATGGGGACCCCACAATTAGGACGTGAGCTCAACAGCACTTTACCCAGCAATTGGCATTCAGAGAGAGATCTTATAGTAGTACACAGCTATCATTACGGGTAGCCACAGCAGACCACGTTGTGGTTCACAGTTCTGTGTTCTGCAGCTTAAGATAAGGTACCCAAGATAAGGCTATTGGAAGTAAGCTTTTAGAATTTAAAAACCTATGTTTAGTTAAATGTGGATGTGATAGATGGATGTAGTATCAACAAAAGCAACAGAACCTGGAGAAGATTGGGGCTGGAAGACCAAGGGAAAAATGTGTAGATACATGGAGGCTAAATTGTAAGTGGGCGCATTGTGTGATACCCCCAAAGGCTACTGTTTACATCAGGCATCCCCAAACATCCCTCCAGATGTTTTGGCCTACAACTCCCATGATCCCTAGCTAACAGGACCAGTGGTCGGAGAATATGGGAATTATAGGCCAAAACATCTGGAGGGCCGAAGTTTGGGGATGCCTGATGTGGACCACCGTGAGCACTGGAAAAATGTGGACTCAAAATAGTTTCAATAGATAAAAACATGGGCAGAAAAAGAACTTAAAATGTATGGGACTAAATATTTGATTACTATTCTCATACCCTGTTCTTCATTCAGTCATTTCAGGGTAGGGTGATGTGTTGTTTTGAGGAGCAGGCTGCCTGTTATTTAAATGGCGCAATGTGAATCGATGGCTTTGGTTGTTTTTCTTCTTCTTAATAACAGCAAAGCTCTGCCTGCTATTACTGCCTAGTACTAGTTGTGCTGATGTTATCGCCGTGAAAATTGCAGGCGTATCTTCTCTCTGTGCTGCTTCCTTGGGCTGGGCTATGTTGAATCCGGGATGTGGGTGGTGTGGAGGGAGGAACACCCAGGTGCATAATCTGGAAAAGGATAATGTGATGTTTGCATGGATGTTGGCAATAAACGCATTGAGAAGTATGTTAAGAAGCCTTCATTTTGTGTAATGAAAGCCTGGCTTTAGTTTATAGGTCTGTTATAAAAGTCACAATAATGCAGAGATTAGTTCCAGTGACTGAGCAGAATGGGCACAGAGGACTGGCTTAGCATAACAATGCCAGCAAGGCATTGATCATTTGGTGGCGGCGGCATTGTGCTCAGAATGAAGCGGGGGGGGGGGAGAATCCAAATGCTGCGCATGCTTTTCCTTTTACACTATTCAGTTGGCCCACCGAAATTAAAAGACCTACCTCACAGTAGACTATGAGAGGTGCTTAAAGTGATGTTCAGAACATCCTATTTCTGGACACTCCAGAAGACATACATCTACAGGTGAGATCTATCAGAAAGAAGGGAGTGGCAAAGGAAACCTAAGGCTTTCCCATATTATTGTGATCACCCTGACATGTACATTGAAATTTCACAAACTCGTCCAAGCCACATTAGCATTGTTTTACAGTACTGCTGCTCCTTGTAACTCATATATATTGTTTAACACAGCTGATACTTTTATAGGGGAACCTACACTTCGTGCATTAGGAGAGGGGAGTTGCAGATCAATTATGGATTTAGGAAAACCACCTCGAAAGCAGGGGGAGGGGGGGTCAATCCTGGTTGAGTTTGAGAACAATATTGGACAGTTAAAAAAATCGGCATCTGCTTTATTATTGGAGTCCTCTTAAGCACGGATAGTAAGCCACTGCCAGAAAAAGGTTTAATGAGGATAAGTACTTATTTTTCTAACTTCTGAGACCCCCTCCAAATGAGAAAACAAACATTATTCAGGTAGCACTGAATCTGTTTGGGGGTGATTTAATACACCTCTTCCAAAGACCTTCCATTTAAATGGCTTGTTTCATATATATTAACTGCTAGTGCTTAGCTACTAGGGCAGATGCTATGTGACTGTCATGACATTCAAAAAGCTGCTGCCGGGCGTTAAGTACAGTTAAATTATTTCCAGCATCTGGCTCTATAACAAGTCTCCGACAGGATATTAAATTTTTATTTTTGCTCTCTCTCCGCCCCTCCTGACATCCAGACATCTCATTAATTTTGGCAAAACTATATATCCTGCATGCAAACTGGAGAAAGCCATTAAAGAGGGCAAGTACATTTAGTGCCACGTTATAACTTAACATTATATCTGGAGAACATGTTGTCATTCCCACATGCCTCTGGCTTAACCTTTAAACTGTCATTGGCAAACAGCTCTGTGGGATGTTAAGATGGTAGCAAATAGATATGCATCGCTGTAAAAGGATTGCATTTACTTAATCTGTCCGTGCATCTTTCTAATTAGGGGATGGGAGGAATTTGCGACCATCCGGATGTTGCTGTACTAGAACTGTGAACCAGCTCCACAGCATTTATTTTTATTTATTTTTTTAAAAAATATAATCTACTTCCTCAAAAAAATTATCCACAGCCACAAGTTCCTTATTCTGGAGACATTGATCTCACACCGTGTTTTGTTTTCCCTACTTTAGTCTAAAATCTTTTTCTTTTTCTTTTTATTGCAGTCACCATGTATCAGCAGGTAAATGCAAAGTCAGTTGTTTAGCTCAGTTCATCCACCAGTGGGTATGGATGAGCTTGGTGCAAAACGCAGTCTCCGCTTTGCAGTGAAAAACAATGTGAATTGTGTTTTATTTTAAGCAGCTACTAATATAAAGCAGCTGGTGATGTTGATATATGTTGGTTTCTGTTTCTATAACTCAGAATAGTTGTGCTGCATCGTTATGTTTCTTTAATAAAGTAGCTCTGAGAGATGATAGATGATTGATAGATAGATAGATAGATAGATAGATAGATAGATAGATAGATAGATAGATAGATGATAGATAGATGATAGATGCCTTTATTGCAGCTATAAGCTCATACATAAAATAAACACAACAAGACACACTTGTCATACAATCGATAAAATAGGATAAAATAAAACACAATACAAACGAAAGAATAATTAAAAGTCTGACCTATACAACTTTCAGATATTTAATACAGAAAAGGGGGAAAGGAAGGATTTTAGAATTCATCTAAGAGGCCATTTCGCCTCTTGAAGGTCAGAACAGAGGTTAAAAATCTTGCCATTTGCAAGGTTACCACTGAGTCAGTATCCTCTAATAAAAAGGCAAGTTGGGTCTCGACTGGGAGTCCAGATAATTTCTGGACTAATGGACTCAACAGATTTCTCCTAACAGCACTGTACAGAGGGCAAACAAAAACTATGTGCTGGAGGGATTCATTCGACTGATTATCACAGGAACATAAGTCTGAGACTCAGCCCTTAGAGAATCTATGGGACAGAACCCTGGAGGGGAAGGCGTTAAACCTTGCTTTGATGAATGCAAAGCAATGGTTAGCAGTGGTGAGGGTTGGTAGGTAGGGTGGAAGGTAGCTCTGAGAGATTCAATTCTTCCCTCGGTTTTTATATAAAGCATGAGTAGGCAAACTTAGGCCCGGGGGCCCGATCTGGCCCGTGGACGGTCCTGGAATCAGCATGTTTTTACATGAGTAAAATGTATGCTTTTATTTAAAATGCATCTCTGGGTTATTTGTGGGGCATAGGAATTCATTCTTCTTCTTTTCAAAATATAGTCCGGCCCCCCACAAGGTCTGAGGGAAAGTGGACTGGGCCCCTGCTGAAAAAGTTCGCTGACCCCTGATATAAAAGCACAACCTCACTCTCAGAGTCATCTTTGTTTCAAGATCATGTAAAATGGCAGTTATACAGCCAGTCTGCCACCTGCTGAACTTGCTGTTGCTACCTTGTGTAAGTCAAGATAGTTTGTGTACAGTTGATTCTTCACATGCAGTAATGTGAATTCCATTTTACCTACCTTTAAAACAAAACTTTACCACAGAAATAGAATTGGGCAGCGGTGGTTGGAGGGAGGGAATGATTTATCAACAGATTGTCTTTAAAATTTATGTCCTACAATTCACCCAGAAGTTACAGGGCAGGTTACAGCTCAACACACAACAGAGAAAAATATAATGGGGTAGCTCAGTTGGTAGAGCATGACCCCACGTTGTTCAAAAGATCCCTGCATTGCAGGGGTTGGCCTAGATGACCTTTGTGTTCCTTTCCAGCTCTATAATTCTAAGTTTAATGTACGGGGGGCTAGATAAAAGCGGTCAGATACTATATATGCAGCAGCCCAATGTCTATTTATCTCAGAGTAAGTATCACTGAACTCAACAGGGCTTACGTCTGAGTGGACATGTATCAATCTGTTTTGTTTTATTTAAACAATGGATATGCTGCTCAACTAAAACCATCTCTAAGCAGCTTAGAACAAATACAATACCAAAGAGATAAGAATTGGTTAATACTCAGTCTAAAGTCAGCATTCAGTGAAAAGCCTGCTGGAAGAAAATAGTCTTCATCAGGCACCAAAAGTTCAAAGGGGAAGGCAGGGGGGTAGGAAGATAGAGGCGGTGGGGGTGGGCTGCCCTGAGCGGCGGGCTCCAAGGGGTGCCATCGTGGGCACTTGTACCACCCCCAAAATGCGTGCCCCGTCCTGGAATGCATGCTCCGCCCCTCCGGGAGGTGCACCACGGCCCTCCGGGAGGTGCACCACGCCACCAGGGTGGGCGCCAGCCCTGCCCCCGGTGCCGGAGCATGAAGCTCTGCCACTGGGGGAAGGGATGTATCAGACCTCAGCTGGAAGGAAGCTGGACCCGCAATAAATTTTAAAAGGTAAAGGACCCCTGGACGGTTAAGTCCAGTCAAAGGTGACTATGGGATTGCGGTGCTCATCTCGCTTTCAGGCTGAGGGAGCCGGCATTTGTCCACAGACAGCTTTCCGGGTCATATGGCCAGCATGACTAAACCACTTCTGGTGCAATGGGACACCGTGACAGAAACCAGAGTGCATGGAAACACTTTTTACCTTCCTGCTGCAATGGTAGCTATTTATCTACTTGCAGTTTGATGTGGTTTCGAACTGCTTGGTGGGCAGGAGCTGGGACAGAGCAATGGGAGCTCACCCCGTCACGGGGATTCGAATTGCTGACCTTCTGATCGGCAAGCCCAAGAGGCTCAGTTGTTTAGACCACAGTGCTACCCATGTCCCAGACCCACAATACTGAACACACAGATCCTGTGTGACAAGCATCCAAGCCATGAGGAACCACCAACAGTGACCACTCCCCAAAAAATTGGCACTGGCCATTCGGTTTTTGCCAATCGCATAGCAATCGTCACAACTTTGTGTGGCTAGGCATTGAATAAACATTAGTTTTGGCTGGAGCAGAGGTTGTAGCCTCTGGCTCCCCACTCCACAGTTAAGGGTGTCCCATTAAAGAGATCCATGAGGAGTGGCTTCTGTCCAATGCCCAGGTGGGAGCTAGGGCCATAACGCTCCTCCAACAGGGACCTCTCAGGGTGGTACTCCTATTTGATGTAGGTCATAGTCCCCATCCCCATATGTGGTTTACCCTTAGATGCACTCCCAGCAGTCGGGCTGGAGTGGAACAATTGTCTTCACCCAATGTGTATGCCAAACCACTCACTCCTGTAACCAATAAAGTTGTTGCCTGTTTGAACCCCCCAAACTGTATGCTGCTATCTTACCTGTTTCTTCATCACCTAGGGAACTGCAGGGTCATAGGGCTTTGACACACAACCAGCTGTGAGATGAATGATACTGACTGCTCACTGCATTTTACTAGCTTCTTCTTCTAGCTGGTTCTTTGGTTGCTGAATTTTAAGTTTATCAGGTTTTGTTTCAAAAAAACATGTGTGTACACACACACATCCACTGAAAGCTCTCTGAAGCTTGATGTTGATTTGCAAGACTGGAGCAGTCAAGTGATGGAATCAGAACAGAAAAGGTTAAGGAATGCTTAATGCAAGCATATTTCAAAACCTCGAGCCTTGTAGTGAAATTCACCTTACAACGTTAGAGCAGCTAGCAGGGAAGGGATTGGCACCACTATTGGCAATTATTTTTGAGAACTCAGGGATGACAGGTAAGGTCTCTGAGGGCTGCAGCAGGTCAAACTCCATGCCTATTTTTAATAAGAAAGAAAGGGGCGAAAAACAAGGACCCGGGGATTACATTCGAGTAAGTTTAATTTAACATCTGGCAAATTTTGAGAGTAACTAATAGAGCAGTCAATCAGTAAGCAATGCACCTAGAGGAAAATAAGATGAACAACAGTAAGACAATGTGACTGGGCTCTGTTGAAGAATGACTGCTGTAATGAATCCTGAAAAGATTTCCTGTGTTTCCAATCAAGTATTTGGGTATGGGTGAGACTCTGGGCTTTGTATAATACCTCGAAGATTTTAAATTAAAGATTATTTTGTGCTCGTACCTTTAAGGAAGTTGCCGCATCCAAGGGCACATCGGTCTGGCCCAAAGAGGCAAATCATTACATAGAGACCTGCAGCATTTGCTCTATTCTTTCTAAGTTTTGCAGCCAATCTAATTTCCATTCCAAATTGCTCAAGATCAAAGGACTCCATGAGAGATAATCAGAAAGTGGGTAGAAAGAGTGAGGAAAAAGGGAGGGATAGACAGAGAGCAGGGAAAATTGAAGGGGTGAATATGATTGATGGTGATGGGAGATGACTAATCATCCTATATAATAATATGCAAGTGTCCCTGCGTCCAGTCCCTGTGTCCCGTGTGTCCCTGGGGTACTGCGCATGTACCCCAGAGACACAGGGATTGGACGGAGAGACAGAACGCGCACACGCGCGCGCTCTCCCCCCCCTGCCTACCGTTTAATCCGCTTAGTCTGGGTGCTCCGCTGAGCCCAGCTGGGCAGCGGGCGCCCAAGAAAAGGCCGCGATTCGGCCTCTTTCTGTGGCGGCGGCGCGTGGGGGGGCCGGCTAGCCCCTCCCACAGCCGCCGCTTCGTTGGGGCGCTCCGCTGAGCCCAGCTGGGCAGCGGGCGCCCAGAAGAAGGCCGCAATTCGGCCTCTTTCTGTGGCGGCGGCGGCGGCGCGTGGGGGGGGCGGCTAGCCCCTCCCACAGCCGCCGCTTCATTGGGGCGATCCGCTGAGCCCAGCTGGGCAGCGGGCGCCCAGAAGAAGACCGCAATTCGGCCGCTTTCTGTGGCGGCGGTGGCGCGTGGGGGGGGCGGCTAGCCCCTCCCACAGCCGCCGCTTCGGCGGGGCTGCACACCCGTTCCTCTTTGCTTTGCACACTAAAAAACAATAAAATCTGTTCTAGCGCCCGTTTATTTTAACGGGCTGAATTCCACTAGTATAAAATAAAGAGGTTCTCATATTCACTAAAATCTAAAGTAATAATGATTTGATACCGTGAAAATCCACAGAAACAAACTTTCCAGTAAACATGGAGGCAGTTTGGAGCCCAATCAGGTTGTAATAAATGTCTCCACCATTCCTAGAAACCGCAAAAGGGTATCCTCCTTATGTTAGGAAGCTGGCAGGGTGGTTTGGGAGTAAGGGATCTCTGGACCAAATCAGCAACACTTCGAATTGTGGCCAAATGGCAACCATTGCCGGGATGGCAGGATAGTTGTAACATGGTTCCATGAGTGTGTACCGGCTGGCATCATCCTTACTGCATTATGGACTATCTGCAGCTTCCAAAGGCGCCTCAAAAGAAGCCACATGTAGAGGGTATTGCATTGCTTCAATTTCAATGTGCTGTATTTTTCCGTCTATAAGACACCCCCATGTATAAGGCGCCCCTATTTTTGGGGACTGGAATTTCAGAAAATGGGGGGGAGATGGCAAAAAGTTGTTGAGTTTTTTTTTGGGGGGGAGGATTGCCCAGAGTTCTTGAGCTTTTGGGGGGATTACTGAGGGTTGTTGAGCTTTTTTTTAGGGGGAATAGCAAAAATCGATCACCCACATGCATTGCAAAATCCATCTCCCGTCTGTCCCCTTGCCAGCAGAAGCTGCCAATCACCTACACAATTGCCGCAGCGTCGGCCAATCAACACCACCCATTGACGCAACAACCAATAACACGCACTATAGTCACTGACAGCCACGGCAAAAACCAATCAAACATCCACCCTATGCACTGCCCATGTATAAGACGGCCCCCACTTTTTAGCATGATTTTTAAGTGGGGAAAACCTAGTCTTATACACGGAAAAGTACAGTAACTAAGGCCTATGTTAATTTATTCAGATCTGATGTTCTGGGCCTAGCTAATAACCGCCCCCCTCCCCCTACAATTACAGAAGCTTATACCTATGTATCTATATCTATGTATCTATCATCTATCTATCTATCTATCTATCTATCTATCTATCTATCATCTATCTATCTATCTATCTATCATCACTATCCACCTCTCCAAATTTATATAAACCTAAGTTTGTGGACTTGTGTCGCTCTTATAATTCTTCTTTCCTCATCACTTTCTTTCCTTTCTAAAGGCATGCAAATAAACTTTTTATCTCCCCAAAAATGGTGAATAAAACATCAGTTACGAACCTAGCATAACTAGATTATTTTACTGAGTGTGTACTTAATCTATTAATCTGAAGCAATTTCACTGAAGCAAGCTTTGCTTCTGTGGTGCTGTTGCTGAGCCAGCAGCGGAATGAGGCTAACATCTATTGAAGCCTATGAGCAAAATCTAATTGCACTGAATGAGAGTCAGATCAAGATCAAGAACGTATACGGGAGATGCAGCACATACGCTGTGTATTTGGAATTTAATAAGGTGTCTGCAGTGTACATTTAAAGCAATATCACGCCACTTTAAATAGTCATGGTTACCACAATTTCCAGTGTGGTATAGCAATCAATCCATCTTGCCAGGTAATTCTGGGAATCATATTTCTCTGAGGGGAATAAGGGTCTCCCAACATCTATCAGTACCCTTAACAAACTACAGTTCCCAGGGTTTTTTTTGGGGGGGCGTGACTGCTTTATATGTATGTATATATATATATATATAGAGAGAGAGAGAGAGAGAGAGAGAGAGAGAGAGAGAGAGAGAGAGAGAGAGAGAGAGAGAGCGCAGATGGGGCCAAAGTACAAGTGGAATCCAGTTGAGTCATTCAGAAATCTTGTTTGAATTGCCCATTCTGTAGTCATGCCCCTGTTATTATAAGTGCCACATTCCAAATTCATTTTAGTAGGTATCTACAAAAGAAATGCTAGAAAGGAGAACCCGACATTCAAGGACAGATTGGGTTGCATCAATCATAAGGTCATTTTAATGGTTTGCAGATGGTGATGTGAATCTGAGATACATTTTCCCTCTGTTTCCTGTTTATTCTTTCTTAAAAGTGATGGTTCAGTACAGATAATAGTCTCCCCACCCCCATCCAAAGCTGAAACTGGTAGGGCAGAGGCATTATATACCTATTTATCCCACTAGTTTTCCCACATTATATACCTATTTATCCCACTAGTTTTCAGTTTTCATGTTTTGGGGTACCTCTCGAACTCTGTTCTAGAGAGCATTTGGGGGATTGCCACCACTTAGCGCTGCTGACTAAACTTGAGCCAGTGGAGTGTTGCAGCAATAAAAAAAGGCTAAGGCAATTCTGTGTATTGTCAACAGATGTATAGTATCCAGATTGCAAGAAGCAATGGTACCACTCTTTCTGCTTTCGTCAGACGTTACCTAGAGTAATATGACCTGTTCTGAGCACCACAGACCATGTCGGAGGACAAAAGATGTTCATGGGCCTACAGATTATTCTGTGAGGAAGGTTGAAGGAGTTTGGTATGTGTAGCCTGGGGGGGGGAGTGACTATGGAAAGTGCTATGAAATAGAGCCGCCTTAACAGATGTTGCTCCAGAGCGTTGAACCTGAACTCAGTAGGTTCAAACGAAACAGAAGGGATTCAGACTAAACACTAGGAAGACGTTCCTGCCAATGTGAGCTGTTGCCCAGTGGTACACATTGCCTAGAAAAATGGTAGAACATTTGATAAGGTTTTTAAGCAGTTTTTCAGCTATCTATCAAGGATGCTGCAGTAGATGGGTTTACTGCAATGGCAGCAGGTGGACTAGATATCTTTTGAGGTTCTTGTTTTCACTTGTAAGTGATGTGCCCATTGATGAATCAATCTATTGGCCTTAAGATTTTGTAAAGTTTTGTACATATTTTGCATTCTTGTTGCAGATAGGATTTTGGAGTTGTTTTTGTTTTTACATACGCAGTCATAGCTTTGATGGGAAATTTTTTGGATGGTGCTAGTTTGGGGCCTGGTACCCACAAGGCCATGAATTATAAATAGCTGAATAGTGTGACATAAATCTTCACAAAACTTCAGCTGAGAATAAAGTGTAGCTATTCTAAGAAGCAGTCTTTGTTTCCCCTTGTGATCAAAAGCTAATTCCAAATACATCTGAATCCTCTAGTGCCTATACATTTATATTCAATCATAGGGGCTCAACAGAATTTTGATTCAATATTCTAGGGTGCCCCCAATCTACATCTTAAACTGAGGGCCCTTAGCAGTAATTTACGTAGATGTTTCTAACGTGCCAGTGAAATTACTTATATTCAGTTAACGTATTGTGTCCCATGCTTTCATATTTCGAAAAATGGCAAAGCCCACTGGTGGCCAATCATACTTGAAGCTTCATCAATATTAACCCAAAATCATGCATCTTTTTGAAGATATATTTGACATTATAATTTTACAGATTGGGTTTAGGGTTGCGCCAAGGATTACCTCATTATTAAAACACATGCTATCTCTGTGATTCCTCCTGTCCCTGAGAATCAGTACATTTCAAAAGACTTTTTCTAATATCATTGGAATTATTCCTTATTTCATACACAAGCAAACAACAACAACAAAAAACAATCTAAAGGATTATTTAATTAGTGTGGAATTTGCTTTGGCATATGCAAATCTCATTTGTTTTGGCATTATCAAATCTCAGTAATTTACTTACAGCTACCTCCTTTGGTGAGGGAAGCTCATCCGCTTGAACAGCTTTCTATGCTGGAGCTGCAAATCAATACAGAATTGTAGTAAATATCCCAGTGGTGGATGGGTAATGCTTGCATCTACCCAGTAATATAAATCTAAAGAGGCAGCACATTCTTTACATTTACTAAAAAACCAGCAAATCCAGATTCTGACGCTCCTCTTAGCTGCAAGTCCCCCTACCGTCCCCCAAGAATCAGGTTCTCTCAAGTTGCGGCAGCTCTTCGTCTTTCTAAGCCGCTCACTGTCTCTTTAGATGGCTTCAATTATTAGCACTCCTTTCTCTTTATAGTCAAATATATCAGTCTGGATTGGCAAGATCTCTTCTAAGTGATTCATCCCACGAATCACCAGTTTTCCATACCTTAATGTCAGGGTCAATTTAAGTGTGACAGCGGTAGCTGGGTGGAGGTCAGCAAAAACCCCAAACTTGCAGATGTGGATGCCCCATGCGATGGGTCTCATAGTTAAAATAGTCATATCCTGTACACTAGCCTGTGTGCATGCTAGTGCCAGAACTAAATGGTTCAGATGATGTGCTAGTCCTATGAGGGTTGCAGCACTGTTTGCATCGAGGTTATTAATATTGTGCATATGGAAGCAATTTGGATGAATAAAAAGCTGACTCTTCTTTGAAATAAACATGTTCCAGTTCAAAATGATGGTTCAAAAGCTTTCCTTACAGAACTCAAACTCCAATCAACTTAAAACAAATAAAGTTACATTCAGTTAGATACATATTTTTTAATACTGATCCCAATATACAGTAGGTGTGTGTGTGTGTGTGTGTGTGTGTGTGTGTGCACGCGCATGTGTGCATACCCTAAGCTAAAAATCAAAGCTGCCTCTCCTACATGCCACCCTCCACTAGCTTGAAGGTGTTTTCTTGGAGAGAGATTAGCATGTTCATTCTGTTCAGCAGCTTGAAAACAAAGAATCCCTCCATCCCAAAAAGGATGCCTACAGATTAGCATATGCAAAGACTTGTAATAGTGTATCTTTTTGTGGCTGAGCCACAAAGATACTGTCCTACTTAATCATTAATTTGTTAGTTTCTCTTCAGCTCCATTGGAAATTTCCATGCCATGCTTCACAGCATACATAGAGACACAATGCAGAGTTATTTTCCATCTCAATGTACATTAAACAATGCTTAACAGTTGGTGCCCCATCTTTCAGACACTCTCACCAATCAGACCAATTCTCTTGAAAGATGGCAGCATCAAAGAAGAGGCATTTTGCAGATGTATGTATGACAGCAAGCAGAGCTTCTAACAAACTTATACACAACCATAATGTAATCTACAGTATCAATAACAAGATGTATAGTTTCTTATCTACCTAAATATTTACAGCGCTTTCTGGATAAATGGATGTTTTCCCACATGACATTTGTAATCAGTGGCATTCCACCCCTTCAAAGTCAGCTGTTTTCAAATATTTCCAGACAAACGTTCTTAAAACACAACATGTGGCTTGGTGGCTTCATCAATTACAAATTAACCGGTTTTGCTGGCTCATATAGCTGCATGAATTTATTTCAACACTCTCAACACATACCTTGCATATGTGCTGGTGAGCCACAGGCAGTTGCAGCTGATGATGTACACAGTGTACACTCTTAGAACGGCTCTATATGTTTACCATAAAAGACTTTCTTTGGTCCGCCGCTTTGCTGGTACCCACCAGTGATATGGATTGGAAGACAGGTATCTCATAGTTATCACCCAACCCATGAGTCTATTCCCGTACATCAGACCACTGGTCCAACTAAATTAGTTTCGTCTACACTGACTGGCATTGTAGGGATATTTTCCAGCCTGACCTGAAGATGTAAGGAATGATCCTGAGATCTTTTGCATTCAAAGCATGTGCTCTGTCACTGATCTATGGCTGTTCACCGATTCTTTCAGATAAGCTTTTCAACTCTCTTCAGGTAAAGGCCCCTTTTCATATATCATGAGACTAAGTCAGTATTGTGTTCCTATTGCTACTGTCTGAGCCTGATTTGCTCCTATAGTCTGTTTTTTACCACTGTTGAAAGGATGTCCACAGCGCCTTAAACACATCTAGTAGTAGAGCCCAGGTTTTGAATCTATAAGCTCTTAGTATAGCACCTCTAACTGAAAGATAGCAGACAGCAAGCCTGGGAAATATTGCTGTTTGAGACATTGGAGAGGGATTTCCAGCCATGTTTCATATCTGTTATGTCACTATGGTTGATATTATAGTGGGATCATTAATAATATTTGTTGTTTGAACGTGCCATGCTCTGACTGCACTGATCCTCACATTTCACCTTTTTTGTGTCTGTGCACCATTTCTTTAAAAAGCTGTATCCATGTTTGAGAACTGGTTTGGAAAGATCTATGTTGGTTGGCTGTGGGATAAGTAACAAGTCGTTCAGACTGGCAATCGAGATAAGAAGACCTTTGTAAAACTAGGTGGAACCATGTTGACTCCTTGTGTCTCCTAATCCCTGTGAGGTTATTTCCTGCAATACCTTATACGGCCATCATCAGTGATGGCGCTGCAGTGCCACAGAAAGCAGGCCAACAGCTTCTCCATTCTGGCAAGGTGACTCAGTGAGGTGATGAGCCAGGATCCTACTACCAGAACCCCTGGTTCAAGACCCCTGGCACTTTACATTTTATGTTCATGCGTGATTTCAGATTGTACTGTAGAAGCATAGCTGCCAAGTTTTCCCTTTTCTCACGAGGAAGCCTATTCAGCATAAGGGAATTTCCCTTTAAAAAGGGGATAACTTGGCAGCTATGTGTATAAGGCAAGTGGGAGTGCACCATATAGCTTCACATCACCTTTACTATGCAAGCTATCACCACCTGTTTTTGGACTACAATTCCCATCACTCCTGACCCCCTGGTCTTGCTAACTAGTGAGGTTGGAAGTTGTAGTCCAAAAACAGCTGGAAACCCAACTTAGGGAGACTCTACTCCTGAAGCTGGCTCTCAAACTTCTGTGGTGGGGAGCTTCTAGTACTTGAGTGGAGTGGGTACAGGAATTGTGAAGGACAGAGTTCTCTCTCCTTCCCCATCTTCTTTAGAATGCCATGAGTAAACAGAATTCTCAGATATAACTGTATAGTATCTGTTTGCTGTTAGTGTTAAGAGATGCTAACTATAGTGATTGTGAAGTGAGAGATCTGGCATCAAATGAATATCCACGATACCATGTATATTTTTTCTATTGAAGTTCTATCAAAGGGCACTAAGAGATACACACTATTCATGTAAGTGAGAATGTGTTGCTTTTCATCTTCTCATTAGCTCCTTGGGGATATCAATAAGAGATAATTCTACACTGAACAACAACATCATCATCAACAACAACAGAGTGGGATCTACAGAACATAAACTGATTCAATATGCAGATAATAGCCTATCATCAGTCATGGATTTCCACTTCAGAATCGAAAGGGTTGTGGACTTAACATAGAGAGCAGCATATTATATTGGACTATAAAATAAATTATTCTAAATGCCCTTATCCATTACTTTGCTTTCAGCCATGGTTTGCAGTCAGCAAATCTAAATGGAGAAAGAGCTAAGGAATCAATTCAAAAGAAAGCTTGGTAGCATTGTAAAACACTTGCCAAACAATTATAGTGGTTATGTTGAGAAGGTGGAGAACTGTCAGTCTTTAGCTTGATGGAGAAAACGAATGTTCTGCTGGAACTAGCTTCTAAGTATAAGATATAATGAAAAGGTTTAGGCTTAATATTACAAAACTAGAGTTTGGGGAAATGTCCTAAGCTTGCTCCAGTTTGTGGAGCATGAAAGGAAACTTATGCTGATGATCAGCCTACAAGACTTTTATTTGAAGAAATGGCAGTGTTGCTTAATTGCCCCCAATTCAAGGGATCCTGATGGGCAAGATGTCTTGAACCAACCTGCTGGTCTTTACATTCCAAAGGGGACAGCACAGAATAGCTCAGTTGGTTAGAGCATGGTGCTGATAATGCCAGTGTTGCAGGTTCAGTCCCCATATGGGACAGCTGCATATTCAGTTTATGCAGATTATGTACTAGATTGTTCTCATTATGATTCTGTGATCCTCTGCTGTTCCTTAAAAAAGGTGATGGGTGTGCTCCCTCCATCTCACAATTAGCTCAGTTTTTCCAGGTTTTCTCAGAGAACTCTGCCCCCACCCCAATAATTAAGTTCATAATAGTCATGTAACCACCAATCTTCCCTTCTAGTCCAGCCTTCCCAACAATTAGGCTTGTGAAGATACGGTAGCAGCAATAAGGGTGATGCAGAGAGTTTACAGCATTGGTGGAGGACTCATTTTTAAGACCTGGGTGGTCTAGCCCTGATGCTTGCTTGGCCAGGAATTTCTACAGCTTCCAGGGAGCTGGGGAAATGGAGTTTCCAGTGACTCTGTGCTCAAGAGGGGCTCTCGTTAACAGGATCTGTGACAGTGGTAGATTTTTCTCCTTAAGCATTCGCTTGTCAAAATTCCTTCTCCTCCCCACTCCTTCCCCTGGTTATAATCTGAGGGAAAGCGGGAAGAAAGAGTGCTGGCAGAAGGAAAGACTGGTGCTGGGACAAGTGGGGATGGGCCCTTTAAGATCCAGGTATTTTGTAGGAGTTCTTGGCATGGCTCAAAATGAGATTGAGGGTGACACACTCTGCATCCACTCCAGAGTTCAGTATTGGTATATAAAGCTGTGAAAAGAAATTTCACCTTGTGTGCTGTGAGCCTGTCTCTCTTATTTTTCCTTATGCACCTCCTAAGTTTAACAATTGCTTTTTCTTTTAATTCAGGTTTATTTTTTGCATTTTAGTACCTAATTGCTCATTTCTTCTGCTAGTTTACTAAATTTTTGAAGGAATTCAGACTTAAACCAGACATTGCATATTGCTTGAGACTGTTCGCAATAATTTTTTTCTCCTCTGGCATGTCAACAGGTTTGTTTATTTACTGGCCTTCCCTTTTCCATCCTCCAGACCTTCTAATATTGATCATTGCCTCTCCATTTTCTCATTATGTTTAAGAACATTTTAAAGCACCAAGCTGTTTAGAAAATGTTTTCAGTTAGCATTTTGTCTCAGCAAAAAATGATTCAGCCTTCAAACAACTGCGCTGGCTCCCATTTCTTGCTTTTTTTTAGTCTTTATTAAATTGGCTGCTTGAAATGGTCAATGTATGCACCAAACAAGATTAGTATCTGTAATTTACCCAGGTCTGTTCATGAACTTTCCTTAGACCTTTCAGTTATCCACTTCAGAGGTTATTACGACCCTGAGAATATTTAAGGACCTTGACATTTATAATACAAAGTCGAAACAAAAAATAAAATAAAATCCCTTCCAGTAGCACCTTAGAGACCAACTAAGTTTGTCATTGGTATGAGCTTTCGTGTGCATGCACACTTCTTCAGATATACCAATTCAGATATCATTCTTCAGATTCAGATATACTTCTTCATACCAATGACAAACTTAGTTGGTCTCTAAGGTGCTACTGGAAGGAATTTTATTTTATTTTTTGTTTCGACTACGTCAGGCCAACAAACTGTTCAACATGGTGCAAACACCAAAGTATATTTGTGGGTGGGGTTTCAGTAGCATGCAGAGTACTGCATATCATACATTTTCATTGACTTGACTATGTTCTCATTGATCCAGAATGAAATATGTTATTATGCTAATCCACAGGCCCAAAGGAGGACCTCAAAGCTTTGTTTTCTCCCCTTAGGTGCTGATGCTGTAGAAGCCCAGTGTAAGAGATTTGAAGTGAGCTCCAGTGAAGATGGAAGGGTGCTCTTCTCTGCTGATGAAGAAGAGATCGTCATTGGAGCAGACAGACTGAAAGTCACAGGTAGGGAAGGACAGCGGTACTCTTTACACTAGCTTCTTCTTTTTTTAATTTAAAAGTGCTAATGGTATTGATGATGATACGTCCATAAGGTTTGCATAAGCGTACCACAGTTTATTTTAAATGAGGAAGAAGACTTGCTCTGATCATTTATGCACATTTTTCTAATGCATGTTCATATACCAACAGATATACCACACATTGTTCTGAATTAAGGGCGCGGAAATAAAACCTGCAACCAAATATGGTGGTGTGGTGGTTTTTTTGGGGAGGGAGTCCTCTCTAAGGGTTTTTGCTCAATCTTTTTTGCCCTTGTACAAATTTTGTGGTTCCCCAAAACTACTACTACTACTACTAATAATAATAATAATAATAATAATTGTACTCCTCCCATCTGACTGGGTTGCCCCAGCCAATCTGGGCAGCTTCCAACAAATATAAAATCACAATAAAACATCAAACATTAAAAACTTTCCTATACAGTGGTACCTCAGTTTACAAACACAGTTGGTTCCAGAAGTCTGTACTTAACCTGAAGCGTACTTAACCTGAAGCGAACTTTCCCATTGAAAGTAATGGAAAGTGGATTAATCCGTTCCAGACGGGTCTGCGGAGTACTCAACCTGAAGCGAACTTAACCCAAAGTATGAGTGTAATTGGTTCTGGAAGTCCGTACTTAACCTGAAGCGTACTTAACCTGAAGCGAACTTTCCCATTGAAAGTAATGGAAAGTGGATTAATTCATTCCAGATGGTCTGTGGAGTACTTAAACTGAAGCGTACTTAACCTGAAGTGAACTTTCCCATTGAAAGTAATGGAAAGTGGATTAATCTCTTCCAGATGGTCCGTGGAGTACTCAACCTGAAGCGTACTTAACCCGAGGTATGAGTGTAATTGGTTCCGGAAGTCTGTACTTAACGTGAAGCGTACTTAACCTGAAGCGAACTTTCCCATTGAAAGTAATGGAAAGTGGATTAATCCGTTCCAGACAGGTCCGTGGAGTACTTAAACTGAAAATTCTCAAAATGAGGCATACTTAAACCTAGGTATAACCGTACAGGGATACCTCCCTCTCATGTGTGGATGGTTTTGGCTACCTAAGGACCAGCACTCAAGAAATATCCTTATCTTAGACTGCTGTGAGAGGCAAAGGAAAGGAAAGTCTAAGGCAGATATTAAGTTGTTGTGATAGACGTAGTTGCAGACCAGTCAAAGGGCTGAAGGATGAGTAAACTGGAAGCAGGTAGACTTGGTGGATACTGCATAAAGGGAAAAGGGAGGAGCAAAGAAAGGAGTCAGGAATGTTTGAGGAGGAAGAAGCTCAGTGAAACCAAGAAACTGAGGAGTGATAGGCACTGCCTCATGCTAGGGAGTGACATGGTGGGCACCAAAGTACCAAAATGGTGGCCAGCTGGGCCCAAAAACAGAGCCAGGGATAGAGTGGACATAGGCTGCTGCTACCTCATCCTGACTGGGAAGCCAGGAGAGAGAGAGAGAGCAGCAAGATGAGTGGCAACAGATACAGTCCTGAGTAGCAATGTACTTCCATGCAAGGTCCAACTCAGGCCCTTGAAAGTGAGGCTGGCAAAGAGTGGGGGGGGCATTCACCTGGTCTAACCTCACCTTGAGTTTGTTTTTATGTCTGCTTTTAAAAAAATAAAAATAAACATGCAAGTTGTTGAGTTGCATCTACCTTTCTGCCTCTGTTATTTGGGAAACAGAGGGTGGAAGATCCGGATCGCTGAGTTGCCTTGTTCAAGTCCAGACACAGCAATAACGTAGATGGATATTCTCCTGCTGTAGAATTAGACTCTCTACCCACAGTTCTGTTTTATATGCCATCATTAATACGGCATTAATTTATTGTGCTTTTGCCATTTTGAGAGGTTTACTTAGGTAAAGCCACCCCCACCCCCAATAGTCATAAAAGCTGCCATTACCTAGCATGTTAATAGTCGCCTGTACTCAAAATGTCAGCTCTAATTTCTCTGTGACTTAAGGGTACATACTTAAAAGTACTTTATAAAGAGTGCTTCAAGACAGTTCACCTTGAAGTCGAAACCTATTTCTTACTAGAGGACTACTCCATGGATCGGAATACTGAGGAATGGCTTTCCCTCAGTGTGTCAGTTATTATCCAGTGAAAGGCTGCATTTCACTAAAATTTCCAGAAACTATTTTGACTGCATTGGCATGTACTCTGTCAAACCAAAAGTGGTGGTTACATTTAATATTGCCTTAGTTTATGCTTTGTCCCCATGTTCTATTGCAATGTGCCGGAAGCAAGAGGTTGCTGATTCAATCCAGCGTTACAAGCTGACTCTTGTTACTGCAAATTCTATAATTATCAAACAATGCAGATAGCAATGTTTAGCGCACTTTAAAATATTCTGCATTATTATTTGACTTGGAAAAGATGAATCATACAACTAAAATCATGAGACTGATTGTCCAAGATCTATTTGACACATTATGCAGAATGAGGGGCTGACCCACCGCGTTATACCGAAGGTGGGTATCATTTTTTGAATGCTTCCCTATGTAAAAAATAAACAAAAAATAAACCCCTAATATGGTAAACTATAAAATGGGGGAAAGTGCTATGCTATTACTCCTTTGTTGTTCTAGTTTTCTACATGTCAGGAACTCTCTCTTTTTTAACTTTGGAAAAAAGTGATACCCCATCTGCAATTTGAAATGCTGCACCCCAAAATTCTACAATTTGAGTCAAGAGTAATGCATAGAACAACTCTATAATGCGAAGTGATCTCCACACTTCACATTATATTTTCGGGGACAATCATTACCAATTCAGTTACCTTATGATATGAGAGAATACCAGATATTTTTATGGAGTCTGTATTTGCAAACATACAAGTTGAGCAAGGAAGAGTTCTAGTTTTGAAAGTATCACGAATGTTCAAAAGCAAGAGCATGTCCCCAAGCCTGCAGACTGCCAGCCAGCGACAAAAATCTCTCATATGCTTGATTTCAGCTGCATCCTTTTCTTTGTCTCCCTCCTCTCTATGTGCACATTCTCCTATTTGTATGTTTACAGAGGCTTTCATCTGAACACAAAGCTGTACACACAGTTCCCAGGCTAGCACAAAAACATTTTTTAATTTTTTTATTCTTTTTTAATTTTTCACTTTATAACAATACACCAACAAACAATTCACATACACCCCACCCCAATAAACATTCTGTGCATATGCAATGTAAATAATAAACAAGTAGTTTAGAAGTTTTGAGCAAAAAGCACCTCTTCATTGCAGAGCCAACTAGATCTATTCCCCCTCCCCAATAACCATGCACAGGAGTTTGTGCATTCCGTTGCCAATTATTTCCACCACCCCAGAAATAAAGTAGAATCAGATAACAGAAAAATCTGGTATACTTGTCTGCACCAGCGGAACTACTATATCCATATTGGAAATCAAACTTGGCAGATCATCACAGCATCCTTACTTTTTTACTATTCCTGATTTATCAAAGATAATGACCAGTGTGGCTGGTTTTTGAGAATAAAATATTTCCCCTATGTCAGTTGTTCAAAGGAACAGTGAACATTTTTTTGTATTTCCAAAAATACTTCCCCCCCCCAAAGGCCACTAATGCTGATATTTTATAACTTTCTCTTTTAGCATAAGTCTTTAAAATCTAGCATTTGTCTTAGCAGACTAATTGGCGGTTGTCTTGTGACCAGTGAACTACTGCTAATTTTGTCTGTTTGCTAGACTTCAAAAGCCAAAGGAGAATAAATATCTGGTTCTTTTATCTAAAACAAATCTTGAGAGGCAGTCATTTTCAAGATGTTTGCCTTAGCAAGGAAGGAAACGAAACTTGAAAAATACAAGAATAAAGCTAAATATAAAAACTGAAAGAATCCTGCTGGCAGATAAAAATCTCAGTTAGATTGCTAAATATTCTGAAGCTCGGTCTTAAGCAAATAATTGACACAAGCTTTCAAAACAGATGTTTAAAGTTTCATCAAATGAATATAAAACAGCTAAGTTGCAACTGTTATGAAAAATAATAGCCTGTGTGGAGAAAGGTAAAGTTACATACGTGAATGTTGTTCTGCTAAAATAAACTTTTTACCCCCTAAGTAGTTAATTGTATGGGGTGATTGGAAGTTTATTTCTAGCTGGGGCCTGGGAGATATTATGTAGGATATCTTTAGTTTGCCAAGGAACATCTAGGCTGATACAGTTTCTAGGGATTTTGGAGAGGTGACCATGTGGTTTGTAGGATTTTCCATTGTATCAGTTGGCACCAGAGACCAATTACACTGAGGCCTGTATTGTTATCCAAACTTATAACAAATTATCTCATATCAGTCAACGTCTCTCTATGTTGATATGTCAGGGCAAGCTTTTCAGCTTCCCATATAAAACGACCCCTTCCCTCCATGCACTGTTCTGGGGATTCTCCTGACCCCTCCCCAGCCATTTTTTGGGGGAAGCACATGGGAAAAGGGAAATTCTTTTGCAGGCCTCTACTCTCAGGACTCATAATTCAGTCCTCTTTGCTTACTATCACACAAAACCTCTTTTTTGATTGTGGATTGTTGTTTTAAAACCTTTATCCACAAAGACCAGGATAAATAGTTCAAACTTGCTTCACTATTTTTAAAACTGTGCAAAT
Organism: Zootoca vivipara; assembly: GCF_963506605.1. NCBI lineage: Eukaryota > Metazoa > Chordata > Lepidosauria > Squamata > Lacertidae > Zootoca > Zootoca vivipara. Next base: position 56,874,280 of record NC_083284.1, on the reverse strand, counting down.
GAATATTTAAACATGTGAAATGTACTTGTCTTGAGTCAGCTTTCTTGGTCTCAAGCAGAGAGAGAGAGAGAGAGAGAGAGAGAGAGAGAGAGAGAGAGAGAGAGAGAGAGAGAGAGAGAGAGAGAGATTTTCCTGCTTTGTTGAATGCTAGAAATCAAACCCAGAATCCTCCATGTGGACAGTATGGGATGGGAGAGAGACTATATCTGCAAACTTCTACGCAAGTATTTTATCCTATGAAATGCAGTTGTGTCGTAATACTTGCCCCATGCTTCATAGTACCAAAACATTCAACATAGATATTTCTGTGATAACAAAGGCACCCAGCAAGAGCGTCACAGTTATGGAACCCATATGTTCAGCATTACACATAAAATATAATTACCGGTACTTTAGAGGGAATTGCACATTGTTGCAAACACTTTGTTAATGCAAGCATTTCTACTTATCCAACAGAATCACCTCCCCCTGCACACTGTTCTGGGGTTTCCCCTTGAGCTAATTTGGGGGGCGCAAATTAGTTAATTGTACTAACAAGACCAGCTGGTTTATTTTGGCCATACATTTTCATTGCATCTAAAGTAGAAATTGAACATGGAGGTTTAACTTTTCGTTACAAGTAAAAAAAAGGGGGGGGCAACATTTCAGTTGTTGTCTTACCACATCTTGACTCACATTTCACTGGGCCCTGCCCACAAGCCATCAGTTATCCATGCCTGGTCGAAACTAAGTACAGTACCTAACATCTTCTTTTACTGTGTTAAGCACTTCAAGGTAAGGTGCTTATTGAATGCGTATCTGAAGGAGGGAAAAGCCTTTGAAAATCTCTTTGTGACACTTGGCACTCCAGTGCCCTGCCATATTTCATCAGTTATATCATGTCACAGGATGTAATATAAGCCGACTGATGCAAACCGTGGGGACTTGCACATGTTTGCTGAAAAATTTAAAAGCAACACAATTTGGGGGTCAAAACTCAAAGGCAACTACAAGGAGAAAGTTATCTCTGTGTTCCTAGCTTGGGGAATATAATGCCTTTTGGCAGTGTTCTAGTTGTACCTCGCAACCATCATTCATTCCTTCGTCACCTCGAGGCTAGATGACATGCGGCTGCCCTTGATGACTACTAGAAAGCTGCCGATGTTGCAGAATACAGCAGTACACTGCCTGAAAAGGGGAGATCACACCAGTACTCCAAGCCTACTTTTTGTCCCCTACAGCATCACAGTTGCTCTGGTTACTTATACCCCCTTAAGGTGCTTGGCCCCGAGTTCCTTAAAAGACTGTGATGGGTCAAAGGTCCAAAAGAAATTCTGAAGTTGATCCAGAGATAGGGATGCAATTCATCTGGTTCACATTTTGACAGTTCCCATACTGTTATGCAGGTATCTTTCAGAATTTGCACTTCTATGAATTTTCCAATTAAGCTCTCCATCACGCAAGCACCAAAAGGGAAAAAAATGGGGGTAGGGGGGTCCACAGTGGGAAAGTATGCACAAAAGTTATTCTATTAATGAACATAATATAGAAATAACATACACAAATGTATATTAAGGGGAATTGCTTGCAAGCATTCCTATTTTAGGCCACGTTGCATACAAAAAGGTGAGGGGAAATGTGTACAGAAATGAGCACAATTTTTTATGTGAACTTTTAAAAATATAAAATCACAAAGTGATATGCAAATAGGGCGATCTGGACTTAAGATGGGGAATAAGTAAGAGAAATTGAAATTGATGTGTCCATCCTTGTTTCTCTCTCTCTCACACACACACACACAACACAACACACACACATTTGTCATTCTTTTATCAAGTTGCATTGAACTAAACTTCATGCACATGTCTCTGTCATATAAGACTTGATCGCAGCTGTGAGGCCTTTGATAATTTTTGTTTTGTAGATGGGAAGCAGCACTACTCCGTCACAAAAAAGGAATAGTGATGAACTGTTCAGATTATGTATTCAGAGAATATATAAAGAGTTATGGTAGAGGTGTTGGAATGAGTGCTAGCAGCAGTCTTTGTACTGGCTTCAGTCAGTCAGTTTATTGTGTTTTACACATATATACACATATAAAATGTTTGTTGTTGTTTAGTCGTTTAGTCGTGTCTGACTCTTCGTGACCCCATGGACCAGAGCACACCAGGCACTCCTGTCTTCCACTGCCTCCCGCAGTTTGGTCAAACTCATGTTGGTAACTCCGAGAACACTGTCCAACCATCTCGTCCTCTGTCGTCCCCTTCTCCTAGTGCCCTCAATCTTTCCCAGCATCAGGGTCTTTTCCAGGGAGTCTTCTCTTCTCATGAGGTGGCCAAAGTATTGGAGCCTCAGCTTCAGGATCTGTCCTTCCAGTGAGCACTCAGGGCTGATTTACTTCAGAATGGACAGGTTTGATCTTCTTGCAGTCCATGGGACTCTCAAGAGTCTCCTCCAGCACCATAATTCAAAAGCTTCAATTCTTCGGCGATCAGCCTTCTTTATGGTCCAACTCTCACTTCCATACATCACTACTGTGAAAACCATAGCTTTAACTATATGGACCTTTGTCGGCAAGGTGATGTCTCTGCTTTGTAAGATGCTGTCTAGGTTTGTCATCACTTTTCTCCCAAGAAGCAGGCGTCTTTTAATTTTGTGATTGCTGTATACACATATTAAAAAAGATAACAATAACAATAGTAATTTGCATTTCTATCTTTAAAGGATACATCATTTCTCATATGCCCTTTAAATTTTGCAGCACAGATCTATAGAGCCTTAACAAGAAATTTAGATATTCAGAAAGATATGTACTTCTCTGCATCAGACAGCAAAAAAACAGGACTTTACCAAGGAATGGCCTTCCCTTCTGTGCTCTTAACAGTGGGTGAATAAAATTGTTTCTAAGTTCATTACAGAAAGGGAGCACATGAATTGCATCTTCTATTGATAATGAGTTGCAGCCACAGACTCTGTCTTTCTTAGAAATTCTTTTATGACGGCCCATCCGATCTGCTAGTGGGAGAACATTTAATCTTGCCTGTGTAAAGGCCACCCTCATTTTGAGATTTGGCAAGTCTACCAGATATCTTGGAAATGAATAAATACAATGGAATAAAGGAAGCACACAATTTATTAGATTGACAGGTCTCCATCCGGCTTCCACTAACAGAACTTGGCCCTAGATCCCATGGTCCGCTTTAAAAAAGTATTTTCTTCTGATGTTCAACTTTTTAATTTGATTATTGGTAGACAATAAGAGATGAGTCTAAAAGGCAAATATTATTGATTGTCACTGGGAACAACCTTTATTGGCTAGAGTCACCAGACAATCAGAAAACAAACAACAGCTTATTTTTGATCTTGGGCCAGTTGCCGGTTGTGTAACAGCCAGTGGCAACTTCCCTCCCAATGAAAACAGCAGCTTCTGAGCAAGGATATGTATTTTCATTGATATCATGGTACACTGCAAAGGATTAAAGAGCATAGCCTTCTGCCCTCACCACATTTTTTATCCTATCTGGGCATCCCAAGTGTCTGCTATTTAAAGTTCAAAAAACAAAACAAAATGGAATGCCAAGCTATATGTTTAACATAGAATGCAGTTTGTCCCTGAGGCATGATGTGAATAAATGAGTCCATGCATTCAGGACTAGCAAAACATAAATACAGAACAGGCTTGCCTATAAATGTTTCACTGGAAATGTTCATTATCTAACAAAGAAAACACGCACATGGAGAAATTGTGTGTGTGTGTGTTGTAGCTGAATAGGCATTTGAACTGTGGCTCTTTTGTAGCCAAGAAAAGTAACTCTGTGATCTTGACAAACCACCATTCAGGCATACAGGAGTCCCAGTTCAGTCACGAATGTTGCACAAATGCTAAAGTTTAAAGCTTGAGTGTCTTAGCTGTACAAGATTCACAGCAACTGTTAAAGATTGCAAGAGTTTTCCTTCTGACCTTAATGTTATTTGCATTGTTCTTTCCCAGATATAATTTAGAAAATTGTTCTGTCTCTAAAGCTTCTCTATGCTTGTCTTTGAATTAGGTTATTATGATTTTTTTTTCCTGTGCTCAAAGGCAAAAGGGTTTTTAGATTCAAGAACTTGTGTCCTTTAAACATTTTTAAAGCTCTGCATCTTCAATTTTTATTTTAAAACTTAACTCATAAAAGAAAGGAGTGGTGCTTCAAAGAATGGTCTCCAGGGAAGGGAAGAGTAAACTTAAACTTTTTTGTTTATTCAGAGTTTCCCTGAGCAACTGAGCCATTCTCAACCTAATCTTTTTAAAAACCCACACAAGAGCATTGCATATGGGGAACCATATGCTCAATAGGCAGAGGATATCTATTTTTATGATGTGTGGTATACGTTTCTGGTATCCACACACTGGAAACCTAAAGGTTGGATTACTGTAACATGCTGTATGTGAGGATGCCCTTGATGATGGTGCACTTAGCTTTGGCTGGTACAGAATAATGTGACTAGGCTCCTGTTACCATGAGCATATAACATCAGTTTTAAAAGGACTGCACTGGGTACCAATATGCTGCCAATGTTTCTGTGTGTTTTCGTGCTCTGGCACTAATCACAGTGTCCCATTGTGCCAGAAGCATTTTCATCATGCTGTCCACAATGTCTGTGGACAAACGCCAGCTCCCTCGGTCTGAAAGTGAGACGAGCACCACACCCCATAGTCGCCTTTGACTGGGCTTAACCATCCAGGGGTCCTTTACCTTTACCTTTTACATATGCTGCCAAGAATGAGTCAAAGTTTTAGTATTGGTACTCAGAGCCCTAAACAGCTAAGTTCGCTTGAGAGAATCCCTGCTCCCCTATAAACCAGCTTGCATATAGCTCTCCTGGTGATGCCATCTGTCCCAGAGGTTCGAATGGTGGTGGCACAAAAGATAATCTTTTCAATGGAGAAAGTTCCAAAGCTCATGATCTTCAGCTTTGGAACTTTCTCCCCTCTGAGATACAAATGTTGCTGAGCTTTTGGAACCAGATAAAGGCCTGTTTCTTCACCCTTTGCTCGAGTGCAAAGCCAGATTGCTTGCTTGCCATTTATCTGCATTGGTTATCCTTCCTTTTTAATGCTGGTTTTGTTTTATGTTGATTTTAGTTTTAGTGGAAATTTTATTAGAGCTCACATAAAACACCAAGGCGGTATACAGCAAAATATGCAAGTACAGTAAAACATAAAAGTAAAGGGACCCCTGACTATTAGGTCCAGTCGTGACCAACTCTGGGGTTGCGGTGCTCATCTCGTGTTTATTGGCCGAGGGAGCCAGCATACAGCTTCCAGGTCATGTGGCCAGCATGACTAAGCCACTTCTGGCAAACCAGAGCAGCACATGGAAACGCAGTTTACCTTCCCACTGTAGCAGTACCTATTTATCTACTTGCACTTTGATGTGCTTTCGAACTGCTAGGTTGGCAGGAGCTGAGACCGAGTAATGGGAGCTCACCCCGTCACAGGGATTTGAACCGCCAACCTTCCGATCGGCAAGCCCTAGGCTCTGTGGTTTAACAGCGCCACCCACATCCACAGTTTACCTTCCCGCTGTAAAACATAAAACACTATAAAAGCAATGGCAACAATGACCATTTCATCTTGAAAAGGTTTAAACATTGGAATACTGTAGGGATGTTGGCCTAAAAAAAGATCTGCTACAGGTACCTGAAAATTAGCAGCAAGAATGCTAAATACCTGAAGCCAGAAGGGGCCCTGTAAAGTCGGAGGCAACTAGCTGTACTCCTTCAGATGATCTCAGGCCTCAGAGAGGCGGTAACATATCCTGGACCCATATTGTTCTGGGCTTTGTATATTAAAGACAGAATAATTTATGCCTTTGTTTTGTCTGTATATTATACAGCAACCTGTTTTGGAATGGTCACAAAAAGCTTTGGATAGCTATGGTCTACTGAAATATGCTCGGAGTCGAGAGTGAATTTCATGCTCTTTATTCAGCTCATAGTCATCAAGGAGAAGAGAAGAATGCCCTTTTCCCAAAACCATCTGCTTATATACATTATTTACACAATGGGCTTTGCGTGATTGGCTACTTCAGGGCTACACCTGTGGGCCAATCAGTTTGTGGATTGACTTCTGCCAGCAGCCTGATTGGCTGCTCCTGCAGGCCAATCAGGTTGCGGATTGACTTCTGCCAGCCGCCTGATTGGCTGCTCCTGCAGGCTAATCAGGTTGCGGATTCACTTCCACCTGGAGTTGGATTGGGTGGCTCCTGCGGACCAATGAGACTGCTGATTCTGGATCCTATTGTTCTATGATTCAGCTCAGTACATAATATTTACATAAATAAACATATCAAGGATGGGCAGTTAGTGGCTCCTTAGATTTTGTTGGACTCCAGCTCCCATCAGCCCTAATCAACACGGTCAGTTGGTTAGGCATGATGGTAATTGTATTCCAGCAACAACTAAAAGTGCCACAGGTTCCAGTGTAAAGCATTGAAGGATCTCAGCAAAGTATACAGACTCTTTTCCCAAGAATGTTGACAGTCTCAGAACTGAGTATTATCCTTCCTTGAAAAGAAGATAGAGAGTTGAGTCATTTGCAGTTGGCACTGCTACCATCTGGCTTGCGCTCTTCAATGCTTTATGCCTATGTGTCAACAGCACATGTTAGCAGCAGCTATTAGAACCAAAACACCATTTCCCCAGGGACATTTGGTTTCAGCAAATAACATAGATGGCCAAATGTTCAGATTCTAGCAATCATGTAAACTAAACTAACATTCTCATCTTATTTCCAAATTTGAAAGGGGCTATTTATTTCTGCTCTCTTGACTCTGGCCACCATTCAAGAGAACCCCTGAACTAAACTGAGGCCACATGCCAAGCAGAGTTGCATAATGATCTCAAGCAAATAGCACCCAGGATCACAATATCCACAAGCAGAGTTCAGATGTGATGCACTGATTCTTGTCTTGACTCCAGAACTATCAGTGGCCTCACAAGCAAGAGCAAGTATTAAACTTTAATATCTCTGTGTCTTTTGAGTTAGCTTGTCACTGCCTATGTAATTCAAACCCATATGTATTAAGGCACCACTGACCTTGAAAGCTATATTTATAGTAGGGTTTTTTATTTTACTTTTAGAAGCATGAAGTCCCCACAAGATTTGGGAGAGGTCTGTAACTCCACATAGCCATTAGTGATGAAAATCCTCAATATGTTGCTGTAAAATTAATAGGGCTATACAAAGCTAGTTAAAGAATATCTCAGGATGAGTTTCAAAGTTCTTCATGGAGGAAAGGGTGTCACATGTGTACCAAAGGAAAAAGAGAGGAAAACCACCAGAACTGAGGTTAGGGTTGCCAGACTCAATAGAGGACAGGACTTCTGTGCCTTTAATTGCCCTGCTCTCTTTTGAGGCTGGAAACCTTAAAGAAAAACCAGCAGACCCTTTGCTTGGAAATTAAACAAAGGGTCTGCTGGTTTCTCTTTAAGATTTCCAGACTCAAAAGAGAGCAGGGCAATTAAAGGCACAGGAGTCCTGTCCTCTATTGAGTCTGGCAACCCTAGCTGAGGTCCAAGCTGCAGGTCCTTGCATTGCCTGGAATCCCACTTTGTGGGGGACTCCCTTGTAAAAATGAGCAGAGCCCCAGTGTGGCCTTGCACAGCTAGGAACTCACAGGCACCCATGGGTGGGGGGGGCAGGTCATTTTCATATCTACTGAGACTGAAGCAAAATTCTTAGGTTAACCCGTTACCAAAGAATCTCAACTACCTGTACAATTGCAGCTTTGCATTTATTTATTTCCCCAATAATATGCAGGCATACAAAGCAGATATAAGATAGGAAACCAGACTTAGTTAAGTACCTTACTAGTAGCAGTGTGAGAAATAGATGTAAAAAGGTTAGATGAGAAATATAACCTCATTTATCAGGAAGATTAAGGAGAGTTTTAATGCACTGAGATAAACAAATCTTCAGGCAGATCACCATACACGCTGCTAGAATTGCATATATCTCGAATGAATTTGCAGAAATAAAAGACATTCCACTTGAGTTTTGTGTGAAACAGACAAGAAAGAAAAATTTGTTAAGAGTTGATGAATATATTGAAACAAATTTAATATTCTTCTGACTTGGGTCTAGCCATGCTTCTTTTGATGTGGAGAAAAATATTATGAATTCAATAGAAGCTAGCACAGCCACACAGTAGACAGAAATAATGAGACACTCCATTATTGTATTATAATAGCCGCACGATTTTAACATGTATAGGAGAACATAAACATACTAGATTTGCTTTTAAGACTGGATAAATGTGCAGGTAATTGGAAGCAATATACAGAGCACCACAATAACAGTTAAAATGGGATGATAAAGTAGAAATATTGTTTGGGTTCATAAAAAGGAAATATGACAGAATAACAAGGAAATGAGGGATATATGTGAATTACAAATTAGGTTAGAAGAATATAAATAAACCATTTAGAAAAAGCTCAGCGATGCAGAAAAAGTAAATGATGATAGATACGGTGCATGTTTGTATGAGAGTATATGGTATATATTTGCCTTCAGTGGCTGACTGGCCATTTGATTGTCAATGGGTGAAGTCTTTTTCACACTTTTCCTGCTCTATAGACAGGTCATAATTCAAGCTTGATCTGTTACAATCAGTGGAAGAAAGGTGGGAAAAAAGAGGGACAATATACACCTGGCTGACTCACTGAATTAAGCAGCATTTGCAATCACAGCATTGCTGAATATGGTTGGGTATGGTCAAAATTCTGATGACAATTGGGTAGATAATTAATGTACTGATTATAATCAGTACATGTGTAGCAAACAGGTGGAGTCCTAAAATCTCAAGTAAATCTAGCAGTCAAGATGCAAGTTGTATATGAGGACAAGTAGCCACTAAATTTGCCTGTGTCAGAATTTCTGGGCAGACATTAAGATTTTGCTTGGGTAAGATATCTTGAGTTATTTCAAGGAACATTTGCAGTTTTGTAAATGCTTGCAAACATTAGGCTTTAGAAGCACAATCAGTGTTGGTATCTTCAATTCTGCTTGCATTCTAAGGTCCAGTTGGCCCAGAGAAGACAGTGCCATATCCACAATTGGTGTATGTCATTGACCCAGCTTCTAAACACATGATTTATCACCCCTTAGTTATTCAACATTTGATACCTTTTGGCTGAATGTGCAGGCTGATAATGTGTTTCGGAATGAAAGTTCTACCTATGGTGTGCCACCTGTGATGGCACATTCACACATGCAAGATTTCACACTTCGTGTCTCCACTCCTTCACATGTTCCCCACTTCACATGTTTGTGGGACCTTTGTAAACAGATCCTTTCTCTCTCTCTTTCTCTCTCTGTGTAACTTGTACCCATGTTTGTTCCATATACAACAAAATGCATAAACAAATGAATCCAAAAGACACAATGTCACCACTCTATGTGCCCAGAATTCCTGAATTTTAACCATGTGAACAGGGCTAAAATTCCAGTTTCACATAGGTAATGGAATTGGTCTACTCAGTCTTATTCCTGATTCTCTTTCAAAACACACACAAGAACTATAATGCCAGAAGTAGTCCTCAGGTACTTCTGACAGTATGACTAAGAAACGGAAGCAGCAAACCCTAGTTTGCCTTACTTTGCATGGGCGTACCCAGCATGGGGCGGGGGGCAGCCGCCCCCCCAGAAGCCCCCCAAAAATGTGGTATTAGGAAGTCAATACAGAAAGCTCTTCCCGTTTTCCAGTGTCTGTGAGCACAAATACTGTTACCGTAGTTCCTTAGATGTCGCTTTGATGAGGCTGTTTGGTTTTATTATCCCGCTAATGCATATGGAGAATGGAAGCTGAGAGCTCAGAGTTTACCTAGGGCTATTAAAGCGTTAATGGCTAAACCGCCCCTTGCCTTGCCTCCGCTTGCCTTGCCTTCGCCCCAGGCTCGTTCTTGCCACGGCGACAAGGCACCACAGCTGGTGGTGGGGCTGGGGGCCCACCAAGTGTCACCTCTGGGGAGGGGTAACACTCGACGCCCCCCAGTCCCACCGCCCGCTGCAGCACCTTGACGTCGCAGCAAGAACAAAGCAGGCGGAGGCAAGGGGCGCTCACGTGGCTGCTTCTCCTTTCATGGGGCTATGGCTTCCTTTTTATTTTTTTGCACGCGGGGTTGCACATGCACCGTGCGTCCTGACACACGCAGTATGCGTCATTATGTCACGATGCATGTGTCAGGATGCACACGCATCGCAGAGCAAAGCCCCGCCCCCAGGGGTGCCCCTGTGTTTACCGCGGCTTGCTCCCCCTAGTTTTCATCCTGGGTATGCCCCTGTTACTTTGTCTCAGGAATTTTTATGACCTAAGGTTATTCATATGTACATCCATTGCAATTATCACTTGATGACTCACAGATCCATCAAGAAGACATTTCCAGGTTTGTACTGGCAACTTCCCTTCTTCTCCACTCACAAGCAGATATAGGTCTAGTAAAGAATTTTAAAGTTACATAATTACACCTCACCCTCGTATCATGCAACCTGAATATTATTTAGACAACTCCTATTCGCTCAGAATGCTTTCACCCACAGACAGCCTAGCCAAAGGGGGCGAAATATAGAAATCATACACACCCAAATTGGTTATTTATTTATTTTGCAGCACTGTGAAGTTCAATTTCCCCCTTGATAGAGGACAATGATGGGTTCTTATTTTTCAGGCGGACATCAGTAAATTCAGTACCTAGGTATTCGAGCATAATAATGGTCTCCTTTTGCCTTGTTTTTAAGCACATAATATATATGTTTTTATTTTTCATGTCTGGATTGTAAATGAGGGCTGTAAAGGTGTGGGCATGACTTGTCAGGAGCCTTGGCTCTCAACTCGGAATATATGGCCACTTAAGGATTAGTTTCTGGGAAAAGAGCTAACTCTTGGATTGAATTAAGTAAAAGAAAAGAGAAAAAGAAAGGCTAGGAACACATTTCAAAGAGTATGTTTCTTGATATAATGTGGTACTAACTCAAAGGTTACATCCAGTGTTTGGGGGATGGATCGAGGAAGTTGGAAATGCCAGACTATTGCATAATAATGTAGTGTCATTCAAAGATTGGGTTGTAAGAAGACATTGTTGTGCATTTCATATATTGCATGTATTCGTCACACACAGCACTGCTTCCATTTGACTACAGGTCATCTTCTGCCAAAATTTACGTTCTTTTTCTCACTGCCGCTGTGCTAAAATCAAGCAACTTGACACAATTTACGTAATTAATTATATAAATCACATTGGCATTATGCTATTCCAACCTATTCACTTCAAAGTGAAGGATATGCAATGCAGATGTGGTGGTGTGGAAAGAAACTAAACCAACAGCATATGTTTGTGGACTAAAATCCACAACAGCCTATTGTTGTATTCACTGGATTGATTTCTGTTCCAGACAGGGGACAAATAAGTGAACACCAGCAATTTCTGCTCCCATTTCCATTGTCACCAGAATTCTCTGGCATCCCTATTATTAATCAATCAATCAATCAATCATTTAAATGTATATACCACCCTTCATCCAAAGATCACAGGGCAGTTTACAGTATAAAAATATAAAATAAAAAACATGACAAAGGCAAACAAAGAGATAAGCCAATAATCCCACCTCCCACAAACACATTGAAAAGACCATAGGTTGTTGAGGGCAAATGGACCTGCTGAGAGGAGAATGGAAGAGAGGGAAAACAAACAGCCATTTCCACCACCAATACACAGTAATCCTTCCTCATGCCTTCTAAATTTCGCTCCTAATTTCAAGATACTTTGAGTTGGATGTTTTCAGTTGACAACTTCTGGCTCAGCTCTAGCAATTGTTCACACCTCACCTATTTTATCACACACACACACACACATTCAGCTGCATCTCTTCCCTCATTTGGATCTAGCAGGTTTGCTTCAATTAGGAATTCTCAGGATTGACACATGCTGCTTTCAATAAATGTAAACCGAAGATGCATCCGCTATTTGTCTTTAACGGGCATCTACTAATTTGGAAATACTATATGCTGCTATGTTAAGGGGTCGATGAATGGAAAATATCAAATTGCTCAATTACTCTGGAAAGCAGCAAAGGCAATATATATATATATATATATATATATATATATATATATATATGGTTGAGAAATAATGACATTGTAAAAGAGTATTGTAAAGATAATTGGGTAGTGAGCAATTTTGAAACAGGTACATATTTGAGATAGGCTTGGCAGACTTTTAGGAACAAGACTCATAAATCATAGAATTGTAGAGTTGGAAGGGACCATGCGGGTCATCTAGTCCAACCCCCACAATGCAATAATCTCAACTGGATCATACATAACAGATAGCCATCCAACCTCTGCTTTAAAACCTCTAAGGAAGGAAAGTCCACAACCTCCTAGAAGAGTCTATTCCATTGTCAACAGCTCTTACTGTCAGAAAGTTCTTCCTGATGTTTAGTCAGAATCTCCTTTCTTGGAACTTGAATCCACTGGTTCAGGTCCTAGCCTCCAGATCAGGAGAAACTAAGCCTGGTCCATAATCCATGTAACAGCCCTTTAGATACTTAAAGATGGCCATCATATCGCCTCTCAGTCTCCTCTTTACCAGGCAAAACATACCCAGTTTATAAAGCTTGGTTTGCAAACCTTTGATCATTTTGGTTGCTCTTCTCTGCAAGCATTCCAGCTTTGCAATATCCTTGAATTGTGGTGCCCGGAACTAGACACAGTACTCCAGGTGTGGCCTGACCAAGGCGGAATAGAGCGGTACTATTACTAAGACCCCTAGATCATTTTCACACATAGTACTGGCAAGCCAGGTGTCCCCCATCTTGTGCAGCTGATTCTTCCTTCCTAAGTGTAGTACACCTGTTCCTATTGAAATTCATTTTGTTAGTTTTGGTCCAGTTCTCCAATCTGTTAAGGTCATATTGTATCCCAATTCTGTCTTCAGAGGCACTGGCTACCCCTCCCAGTTTGGTGTCATTTGCAAATAGGATAAGCATGCACACGAAATCTCATACCAATGACAAACTTAGTTGGTTTCTAAGGTGCTACTGGAAGGATTTTTTTTTAATTTTGTTTCAACTACGGCAGACCAACACCTGTAACTTTGCTTACCAGATATTGCAACAGGTATGTAGTTTAGTAAGACCAACTTGATCCACCTGCCAAACAGTACAATTGTGGACCCAATAATAGTGTATTATAAGTGATAAGGACGTTTGGGAAAAGAGCTTTGATTTTTGTTGGTGGGCATTTTAAATGTGGAACCATAATTTGATTCAAGATGATTTGGTGAAGGTGCTTCAGTTTCACTTGATGCCAAATGTCTGCACTAATTTTTCAGAAGTTAGCAGTGATATCCAAACTACAGAAAAAGCATTAAGATTGTTGCTTTTTAACAGTCATTTGGTGATGGTCAGCAGTAACTGATGCCGATTTCAAGGGAGCCATAATTTATTCCATTGCTTTTATTTTAACTTAGCTTGGTTTCTCTTTGGGTGTTATATAATATTTTAAGCCTACTCTAGCTCATTAGAAGTATTAAACAGAGGGCATCAAAAGGCACAGGGGATAATCAGGACAAGGTGACAACAGAGAAGGGAGATTAAATATAACAGCAAAGGATATGACTAATTGAGTGCCTGTATGAACAGACTAGGATCAAGGGAAAATACAGCTGTGAGTTTGGCTGGCTCGATCTCTGTAAATCTGGGATCTGACAGAAGCATGTTAATGCTTCTTAAGGACCAGGGATGGCCCCTTCAATAGGCAATTCTCTCCTGCAGTGCTAGAGAGTGGGGTGTATAGGGTCTCAGACCTGTGCTCTGCAGGATGCATATGTAAAATAGCAGCTAGCAGCTTTGAATGGGCAATGATAGAACAGAGAGATCTGAGTGCTTCTAGGTGGAATTAGCTGGACTGGAGCGTACAGTTTTGTAGGCCCACATAAATAGTTATCTGGGAATCTGTTTGCCTTCTGCAGGAGTGCCTGTTTGCCTCCACCTTTGTCCTTTGCTCTGCTTGTACATTTGTTAAATAAAGCAAGTAGTCCAAATACACCATGAAGTCTCCAGTGCTCTCTCAACCTAAGGAAACAAATGCTGCAATCCTTCTCCTGGAACTTGGCCACAGATTCCAGAGTGAGAGCTGTGCTGGTCTGTTGCAGCAACAAAGTGTATTGTGGCACCTTAAAGTGTAACATTTCTTCTATGGCATATGCCCAACAACTGATGCTTACTCTCCATGCATCTGTTTAGTGGGCTCTAGTCCGTGAAAGCTTATGCCATAATATAATTTATTTGTCTTTAAGGTGCCCCAAAAACCTTTGAGGCATATCGGCACAGAGTAATTATTCTGCTAGAGAAACAAACACATACTGTGCATGTCTACGGCCATACTACTACCATGAACACTGTGCAATGCATGTGGTGTCCTATTTCAGCTATTTGAAATTTCCCCAACTTTCCTTCCTCCTGGCATGTCCAATTGTAGCATGAATGACTTCCCATCGAAGTGAACTTCCCTCTTTTCCTAATAGCTGCTGTCATGCTGATAGGCTTCTCTAACAGGCAGCAGCTCTCCAACATCTGGATTACACAGCCTTCACATGGTTAAGAACATGTAGACTTTATTCTTTGTAATGTGTGTCAAATGCTTTACATCAAGTGTGGTGAACCTTTGGCCCTCCAGGTGTTGCTGAACTACGGTAATACTCCCATCATCCCTGGCCATTGGCCATGCTTGCTAAGGCTAATGGGAGTTGTAGTTCAGCAACATCTGGAGGGTCAACTGTTCCCCACTCCTGCCCTGAGCTTGTCATGTAATACTTGATGCCGTTTCAGTTTTGTTAGTGTGACACCGTTTCTCAGCATCTCATACTTTGTTTAACACTAGGGGTCTGGTTGCATTAAATGAACAGGTCTTAATGTCAGGTAAGTGTGTTTGGAATTGAATCTGAGCCCACCCTGTATTTGAAAGCTTAGTGAGATGGGAGAGTCTGTGGCAGCAAGGTGAAGAATCAGAAGCTGAAGTTGGCAACTGGAAGGGAGGCCAAGATGAGTTAGGCTCATGAACAGTCATGGGTGCCTGCCCCTCTTGCTGAGGCAAGCTCTTCTCCACCCCATGTCTCCCAGAACCTGACACTCAGCCAAGTCTGTAGAGATCATATTTTTGCTAAGAAAGAGTTAACTCCAACTTTGGGCTGTGTAATTTACTGACCGGCATGCTCTGTGCACTGGGTTCCACAGCAAGTTGGATACCTCTTGTCTCCATACATGGAAAATCTACTACGGTTTTATCTCCTACTTTTAGCCTTGAATACACAGAGCAAATCTCTAACACAGGAATCCTGTTGAAAAGTACAAAGGGAGAATGTTATCACTGATCAATGATGTTTCTTAAAGTATTAGCTGCTTTCAACTTTCACTGTTAACTGCAATGTCCTGTAGTGGAAAACAGTTGCCGCAGTGCTACAATGTGTGTCTGAGGCTATTGTAGTGAAGGGCTCCATGACTGTCATATGCCCTCTCCTCCTATTGGTACGGCTGTGTCAGATTCCCAGGCCTTGTTGTCAATTGCTTTGCAGTACACCTCTTTCCCCATACTGCTAAATTAAGAACCGTACTTTGCCTCCCTGCTGATCTAAAGAAGGGTGTATAAGTGCCCGAGTCCCTCTCCCTCTCTTGTTGCCTGCAGAATTCCCCACTTGAACCATGGTAAAGGGCATTTCTCAATAAGTCATTTCTCTTTTTGCTTTGTGGTAATGACAGGTGGTTTTTGCCTTCTACATCTGTTATTCAGCTCCGTGTTACAGAGAAAAGGTAGGATGCTTTGGAGGCTAAATGGCCAGCAAGTCATTATATAGGTAATAATCAGGAACACTAACGGCAAGATCAAAATAGAACCTTCTGAATAACCTTTTAAAAAAGTGCACATTATGGCTTTAATCTATTCCATTTTTACAAATGACACACTGTGCTTTTTAGCCATCTATAGTACTATTATTTTTCTGTTCACGCATGGAAGTAAGCCATAAAGCACTCTACATGGTGGCTGTTATCAAGTAGCAAGCCATTCATGCAAAGCAGTATACTACTCAACATCTACTGAAGATCACCTGGGAAATCCTGATCTATCTTCTGCTCACTCCTCTACAAGGCTTCAAAGTACCTTTGTAAGCTGCCCAGAGTGGCTGGGGAAACCCAGCCAGATGGGCGGGGTATAAAAAAATTAAATTATTGTTATTATTATTTTCCCACCCTCTCATTTTTGTTTGTGACTGGGATACCTTAGACCATGTCAGTGAGCTGCTCAACCATCACAGAAAGGGTGGGCAATGTGAAGCTAGAAAACCTAATGTGTCCATAGGCAGGCAGAAAGGAAACAAGACATTAAAGTAAGGGGGGAGAAGGAGACTGTGGGTAGAGGCAAGTGATTCAAATGAATGAGTGAATGGATGAATTGGGCAGGCGATTTAGGAGAAAGGTGACAATGGCAGTGAAGCTGGGGCAGATTGAAAGGAAGAGAGGTGGAACAAGGAGGGAGTTAACTTGTGGGACTCATTGCCACAAGATGTGATATTCACTAGCCTATATAGATTTCATGGAGAAGAATGCTGTAAATGGTTACTTGTGATAGCTGTGTCCTGTTACTGGGAATTTGTTGGGGAGCAACAGCAAAGAGGTTATTGTCCTCATACCCTACTTGTAGGCTTCCAAAAGGTGTCCAGTTGGATGCTGTGGATAGCAAAAGATGGACTAGATAAATTTTGGTATCATTCAGTATGACTCTTCTTAGATTTTTATGACCTAAGAAAGAGTTGCTAAGGAGACTTATGCTGGGATTGGTATAATTGTTTGTGTACACACATTCACATAATCTAAATGGCAGTGTTAAGCCTCTAGTTTCAATCTGTTGTCATTAAAGTACAGTGGAACCTTGGGTTTTTAACATGTGTTCCAGAAGACCATTTGACTTCCGAAACATTTGAAAATCGAGGAGCAATGGGTGGTTGGCAAAATCCATTGAGAAAAAAGAAAACAAGCAGTGGAAGCCGCTTGACTTTCGAGGCGTGTTTGAAAACGGAAGCAGTTCCGTTTTAATTTTTCGGTGTTCGGCACCTGAGATGCTCGAAAACTGAAGTTCAACTGTATATTATTAATTCAAACCCTATACTGGTCCAAGAACTGGTGTTGGCTGCACATATTCCAATGTTGCCAAGTAACACTTCAAGCCAAATGCCCACCGAGTCCATAGGTTCCGTTTTACGATACAGCTGTTAAATGTTGCACATTGTTTCTCATTCTAACACGATGACTCACAAATCTTTTACCAGTAGCATTTAACTGATATCCTGGATCCACCTGTAAATTCTACATCGCCACAATGATGAGCACCTGTTGACAAAGACAGGGACAACTGAGGTTCCTTACATCTGTGATTTGAGAAGTCAGGGTCCAAGTATCTACAGGAATAACATCCCTCTCATTTGCTTACCCAGCTGTAGAAGCACCAAGGCTTTTGAAGCCATGGCAACTTCGGTCAGTGACACCAACAATGTACCAATGTACCCTTGCTGTTTGGTCCCATTGTTGAAATGAACAGTACATGCAACATTGAGTTTGGTTTCATTTTGTGACCCTAGATGTATGATTGAATTAAAGGATGGTGGCAGTTTTGCATCTAGAGTACTCCCAATAAAATGGCACAATTTAGCCTTTATTTGGTGTTGTGCTGAATGTGCTGCCATTTTCTTTTTGAGAGCAAGACAATGCTCGGAGAAAACCCTTGTTTTGCTGTTTATATAACAAGTACACACTCATTGTGCTCATTCTGTGGATGCAGGGGGTAACATGATCTATTGCCAAACTTTCAGCTCTGTAATTTGTAATATATGCTTCCAGTGGTATTAGTGAAACCATATTCATTGTCATTTTCCAAAGACCGAATATCAGTAACTGGTAAATTGAGCAGAAATAAGTAGTTTACACCAGCCAGTCTCTGTGAGTACTAAATTTTCAGTTTCCATAGTTTCAGGGAAGTACAATTTGCGAATGCATGACTAGCTGGGGCTTGTACTGAATTAGGATGGATATGATGTATGCTGAGCTCTGTGTCAGAGAAATATTTCTGAGAATCTTGCCATTTATAAAACGGCCATGTATCTTGTGGGTTTCTTGCCTTATTTAAATGATACCTCCGAGAAGATTTTCCACGCTCAGACTGCTGTAATCTCTAATTTCTTTATGGGTGATCCCTCCATCTCCATGATTGTTCTTTTTTTAAGAGAGTACATCACTGGTCCTCTAGTTAAAACATTGCTGCCCAATATTGAAAGCTGAGAGTCTGAACTAATAAATTGCTGTTGCCACTCCCCTTTTATGACTTGTGGTCTTGTTATGTCAAAAAACAAACAAAAAGCTTTGATTTCAAATGTTGACCAGTTTTTAGCTAATTATTATTTATTTAAGGCATGTGTATATCGCTTAATGGTTAGTGTTTCTAAGCCATGTACAAAAAAATTAAACTGTACAGAGAATAAAACCAGAAAAATAATCATGAAACCAGACACAAATCTGAATGCTACCTTAAGATGAAGCGATGGGAGCTGGAGCTTCTAGAGCCAGTCTAATTTGAAGAAACCTCATCAACAGTAACGTGCGGCTGAAACATTAAACAGATCAGTTCAATGAAATGCTTTTGTTTGAGGAATGTAATACATTTAAACTGTGATCTTCACATAGAATATAACCATCCTGTATCTTATTTATGTATTTATTTTAGGCACAGAAGGGGCTGTATTTGAGCACTCTGTGGAGACTCCCCATATCAGAGCAGATCCTTCCCAAGACCTCAAGTAGGTGTTTCAAAAGCATTGATTGCAGTTTTATTTGGCAAGTTATCAATAGACCAGCTATGCTTTAAAACGCTTTTAAAGTTAGTTATATTGTTCATTAATATGACTGTAGCATTTGTGTGCTCCTCACCCATAAACAAATCTTGAAAGTAATTCACCTACAAATGAAGAATCAAAACTAATCATAGACCTTTTCACAAAAGCATTTTCCTTTTGACATGTATTTGTGCCTTGTATCAAAGTTGTCTGAAGCTGTGATGGGTCAAAATTCATTCATTGTCAAATGGGGTTTGTGGAGCACTCCTGTCCCTCTGAAAACTGAGTTTTTGTTCTTATTATGAGCTCTTTCAGGATGTGCAAGCCACAAATGTCAGTGAAGGGTTGACATGCTGTGGTTTGCCCTTGAAAACTATGTTTGCCTTTTGCTCATTTTCTCTCTCTCTTGAGCCATATTTGTCCTTCACTTTCTTATGAATCTATCCTGCCAAGGATATTCAAAGGCTGCAATAAATAAATAAAAAAACCCACTCACTCCTGATGTCAGTGAAACAATACTGCGTTTACTGGCCAGTCGCTCTTGTGGTTTTTGTCTCTTTCCCAAATATCAGAGAATTATTATTATTTTATTTAAAAAAGATTGAATCCTAAAACTTCCAGGGAGTCAAACTAAGTCAAACTAAGATTTATTTATTTTTTAATGAAAATGACTTCCCTGTTGAAGCCTTAGATATGTTTAGATGTGGCTGTGCTGCTGAGCCCTGATCAATATTTTTCTGAAAAGGCAAAGAGATTAAATGTAAGCCTAAAACAAACAGTTGTGTTTCAGTGTAAGGTTCTTTTTTCTTCTGGTTTTTTGGATCATTGCCATCTCAGCACGTGTCACAGAGGTTGTAGTAAGGTTGATGTCCCCTTCTCTTTCCAAAGCAGATTTGGGTGTTTCATGAACATTAGACTCGAGAGATGGTCTCAAGCACTTCGACAAGGGAGTGCAGTCGTCAACCTGAAACCATTGTAAAATGAGCATTTTAACTTGGGCAGAAATCAGATGAGCTCCCTCGTTGAACACATTGCCCTAAAGCAGGCTTCCTCAACTTCGGCCCTCCAGATGTTTTCAGCCTACAATTCCCATGATCCCAAGCTAGCAGGAACCCGTGGTAAGGGATGTTGGGAATTGTAGTCTCAAAACATCTGGAGGGCCGAGGTTGAGGAAGCCTGCCCTAAAGGATAACTCTAGCTGTGATGGGGCAACATCTCCTGACTCTGATGGAGCACCACTTCCTGTTTCCTGTCCATAAGTCAAGAGGGGTGTGTGTGAGGAAACCCTAGAAAAGATATAAGGGGAGAGGCACCCAAAACAACCAGTAGCAGACTGGTTGTGGTAACAGGAGGAAGGCAGATATTTTGTCGCTCCTCAATTAATTCAGCTGCCCCGATAAATGACAGCAGTATCAATAACCAAATCTAATCTGAAAAATAAAAATCATATTCTAAACATTTCTGAACATGCTGCTCATATTCTGAATAGTTCTCATATCCCATAGATTTGGGAAGGTTTTTTTCCTTCTAAATCATCTTTAAATTCCCTTGGTAGTCAACCATTCAGCTCAGACAAGATAAAAACTACCCAAGTTAATCTTTTGCTAGCAAGATTTTGCTGCCTGTAGTCATTTTTGAGAGCTTATAAACCCTGTTACATGATCCCTGGCCCAAGAAAGCCTAGCTGAACCTGAGACTCGTTAGCAGGAACAAGCAGGATAAAAGGGTCATATTTTACAAACAGTGAAATGAATGACATCTGTATAACTGAATTAAAGGTAAAGGTAAAGGCGCCCCTAACCATCAGGTCCAGTCGTGTCAGACTCTGGGGTTGCGGCACTCATCTCGCTCTATAGGCCGAGGGAGCCAGCGTTTGTCCACAGACAGCTTCCGGGTCATGTGGCCAGCATGACAAAGCTGCTTCTGGCGAACCAGAGCAGCACACGGAAACACTGTTTACCTTCCCGCTGGAGCGGTCCCTATTTATCTACTTGCACTTTGATGTGCTTTCGAACTGCTAGGTGGGCAGGAGCTGGGACTGAGCAACGGGAGCTCACCCCGTTGCAGGGATTCGAACCGCCGACCTTCTGACCAGCAAGCCCTAGACTCTGTGGTTTAACCCACAGTGCCACCTGGGTCCCAGGTGTAACTGAATTACACCTGTATAATTTATTTGTCAGACTCTAGTTGCCACGTTTTGTCAGAAAGAGCCCGGCTAAACTAAGGAGAGTATAAACCCCAAAATATTTATTTTAAATATGACAGCAATGCAGTTTGTCCAGGTAGTCATTAAGAAACAAACAGCTTCTATGCACAATAAAAAGCACTGTGGTTATCTGCAGAAATCTCTGCCCTCAATCAACTTATTAATAAGAGGGGCAAATTGCTTTGTTGTTGTCCTGCTCCTCTGGGGAGAAGTTGAAAATCAAATTTAATAGCTTCTTTCCCCCTTCATCATCAAGGCTACAGTAAGATTGACTATAAGCTAATCCTGAAAGCCAACACTGGGCATAATGAGATGGAAAATTGATCAAGCGGCAAGGAGCCGACAAGGATAGTAGGATCCCCTTTTAATTCTGATCTGTATTGAAGACCCACAAATCCTGCACAATAGTTTTGTGTTTTCTATCAAAGCTGCAACTGCATGGCACCAGCAGGAGCGTTTCTCGAAAAAGACAGAGGGAGTAAGAGAAAAGCACTAACATAGCAGGACATCCTTTCATTAAAAGCTTGAGCCACAAAGAGGCCAAACGCGATTTCCCCCCGCTGCCCTTAAACAGATACAGAACTTTAAAAGATTTGATTTGAAGCTATGAAGGCACAAGTTAATGTGATCTACTTTCAGGGCAGGAGGAAGCTCACAAAGCAGCCATCAACATAAATTATATAGTGTAGATGTTGGTGCATTTGTGCTTTTGTATGTTAATGTGAATAAGGTAGCTTCTAAATGGCAACAGCAGCACCAGGAACAGTGCACCAAACAGGAAGTATCTGTCAGGGCTGATGGTTTAGAGCAGGCATCCCCAAACTGTGGCCCTCCAGATGTTTTGGCCTACAACTCCCATGATCCCTAGCTAAGAGGACCAGTGGTCAGGGATGATGGGAATTGTAGTCCAAAACATCTGGAGGGCCGAAGTTTTGGGGTGCCTGGTTTAGAGGCAGGTAAGTGGCCATGTGGTGGCCTAAGATCAGCTAAAACCATAGAGCAGCGTCAGGGAACCTTTTTTCAGTCTGAGCACCATATGCTTAGCAGTAGGTGAGGCCAGAGGCAAAAATAAGTGGACCAACTACTTTTGGTTTCACCGCATTGTGACCATGACACGCTGTAACCAGGTAAAAACACTCAAGGGGGGTGGGGGTGCAACTCACAGTCAGTGGAGCAAGGGGCTGGGAAGGAGGATTGATCCTGGAAGAGGCATGGGGCCTGGAAAGCTGTATTCACATCCCTGAGGTTCCCTAGAGACAGGGCATGATTAGAAACTTTGCAGAGCTTTGGTGGCCCTAACTCCTGTGGAAATGATAACTGAAATCCCTGTGCTCTGGTGGTGATGCTGAAGTACAGCAGGAAGCAAGTCAACCCAACTCTCATGGATGCTAGAGAAGAAGGCACCTGGGTCCTACAGCTAATATCCCCATTAGAGAGGCATAGACATGTGCAAACCTTTCAGTCATTATCCATAGGAAATGTGACCTGGTGGATCGAGATTGATTTGTAGATAGGACTTTGGTCACAAACACTCCTTGACTATCTTGAAATATGATAGGCACAGGAAAACCCTGCCCTGGACCAAACATGAGAATTGCGATGAAAAATTATCTGTCCTTAATTTTTGAATGCAATTTCCTTCATTAAAAAGGAATGCAGTTTACTTTGTTATTTCGTATGTTTTAAAAGTTTGCTTCATTTATTAATCAAGAGATCTGTGGCAAACTGAACAGTGTGAGATTAGGCGAGAGCAGGAGGTGTTTACCCACATCCCCCTCCCCTCAAAATGCCAAATTATCTGGACAACTTGTTCCTGACTCTGGTCCAGAGGTACTGCATCATTTGTTTCCAACCCTGCAGACCTCACCTGTCCAGTCCAGTGTTGAGAGAAGTCCTTCCAGGTCACAGCCAGTGGCAAAGCTGCATGCTCAGCTACCGGGGGCAGAGAGCAGGCAGGGGCGTGACACGCGTTCTGGGGTGTGTGGCACCTGGCGCACAGGGGGGGGGGGTGGCGTGTGTTGGGGGGAGCTGCGATAGCACCCTACCTGAATCGTGGTGCCGGGGGCGGGCCGCTCCCTCCACACTCCCGTTCCTCCGCCAGTGATCACAGCTTTAGGTTTGTCATCCAAACAAACCTTGGAAGGGATCATTTCTCCCCCTATAGGGTCCAAAGTAGTAAGCTGCTGCTGTCCTAACCTCTGTTTACTGTTAAATCCATCCCCATACTACACTGTCATTTACAACCAACTATTTAAACTGACACCAATCAGGCCAATCTAGGATCAGCACAGTATCGTGTAGGCAAAACAACAACAACCATACTTTCCCCAGGCCAATAAGGTTTACAGATGGTTATTTTTTTTTACAAAAAAACCCTCCTGCATCTCCTATCTATTCGACCTCGATTCAGTGAAGCCTTCTCTCATACTCATGGCATGCAGATGTTGCTGGTCCCGGCATCCCTATCTCACCCCTGTCACCCACTCACATATCTGCCAAGTTCCTGTCAGAGAAATAAGGGATCGAACTGGAAGTAGCAGACCGGAAGTAGCACTGCCACCATTTTGGAACTGGGCGGAGCATGCTCAGAAGCGACTTTTGATGCTGCTTTGCCCACTTCCAAAATGGTCGCCATGCCAGAAGTCGCAATGCAGCCATTTTGGAACTGGGCAGAGCTGCATCAAAAGTCGCTTCTGAGCATGCTCCGCCCAGTTCCAAAATGGCCACCGTGCCAGAATAAACCGGGGGGAAACAAAAAAATCCGTTTTTTCAGCTGGGAACAGCTGGAAAAACGGGTTTCCTGGGGAATACGGGAGACTTGGCAGCTATGCCCACTCATGTACCCCATGTGCAGAGTAACAGGGAGGATCATGCACTGATGCAGAAGAGAGGAAAAACATGTAATAACTGGAGGTTGTAGCAAAGTGCACACACCCAGTGCTATGTTCAAAATTCTGAAATAAAAAATCAGCACAGTGGATAATTCCCAAAACATCCATTCCACTTTTGAAACAATAAGAGGTCACTCAGAACGGCAAGCTACATAGATAATGGAGAATGATGTGGCAGTATCCCTGCTCTGGGTTGCATTGTTCCCAGGAGAGCATCTTATTGAACCACCTCCAATGTAGGCTCTCTGTGCATGAAGGATTTGTTACAGGTCACCGTGGTCTTCTTCCTCTCCTCCCCTGGTTCCTCCTCAATTGATCCCGCTTCTATTCATATATAACACATCTGTTCTATGTGTCACAAGTTTTCTTGTAGTTTCCACAGTTTTAAAACTGCCCTTCATTTAATTCTGCTTCCTTTCTCCTCAGATCTCTCCCCACCCCAGTGTTATCACTACAAAACCTCTCCTTAACAACGACATTTTCAAAGGCTCTTGAGATGTCATTTTATCTTTAGATTTCACTCCCATCTTGGCAACAAACTATATTGTAACTCTAGACACTATTGCTTAATGCGCACACACTTCACCTATCTTTCTAGACTTGTTAACATCAAAGTAGTCAATTATTTTCTATGATTCCTAGTAGAATAAGGAAAACTAGCTATGCCAAAAATAATGGAATGTTCCGTTCAATTAGAGTCTAGCTAGGAGATGTCTAGGACTTAATGAGAGCTTTAGGATTGATAATAAGGTAACTGACATGCTCTGCATGAAATAATATGAAGTTAAGTCATACATTTGATACTGCAGTATTTTTGAATTGGAGCTGGGGCTGTAATTATCTTTCCTGGTTTAAGAGCCAAACAGTTGAAGAGATGCATGGGAGAGGCAGTGCAATTTGGAGGGGAGAACCAGCAGTTGGGGGATGCTTGCTTTACCCTTTTCCTCCCCATTGATTCTCCCCTGCATGCCTTGACCATACCTGCTTTTCCACTAGCTGCATCTGAGAAATTCATACCTAAGAAACCCAGTTTCATGGAGGGGAAGGGAGCAGTTGTGGTGGGATGGTGTTGCAGGAGAAATGCAACAAATGAGGGAAAGTGAAACACCTTTTGCTGCTGAGACTCCTTTTCCCATGTATGAAGTTTTGGCACATTTATGCTTTACCCAGAGATGTGAAAGTATTCACCGCCACCTCCATCTCTTTATAGTGCCAGAGGTAGAGCAACCTCCCCCCTCTTTATTAAGGGATCATACCATAACCCACTGACCCCTTTGCTGGCTTGTGAGTTGTGGAGAGTTGCTGATCCCACCACCTGAAACCTCAGAACTGGGCAGATTCCCGAACTCACCTGCATGCAAGCTAGCGGAATCTTTGAAGCCCACCATACTGAAACATAGGATCTGGGTATAGTTGCCTTGTAGGAAGATTAGTTCAGGCAAAGCAAGATTATCCAGCAAAGCAAAACTCCACTTCCCAAATTTCCAAACCCTTATCACACCATGCCAGTGATCTATCTCCTTTTAATTTACAAGAGCAAAAACAAACAAACAGATAGTACCTCCATTCTCTTTCTTAATAATTATGGCCAAGCCTTCTTTATTTGCTTTTGAATGCTGAGTAATCTTAGATCAATTGTCTTCTGCCCCTTGAGAGTCCTGGCTTGAGTTGAACGTACTCAGTTCCAAGTACCATTTTAGTTTTCCTCATCAGCTGGGCTTTTTTCCAGCTGGAACTTGCTGGAACTCCGTTCCGGCTCTCAGGTGGGCACCATTGCCATGAACAAGGGAGACATTCATGGTGAGTTCTGCACCTCTTTTTTCTAGAAATTTAGCACTGGTTGTTGGTGACATTTTCCTTGATCTTAGTGTGGTTCGACTTGTGCTTCTGTGTGCACACACACGCCCACACCTCTCTCAAGTAGGCCTGGGAAGGCAAGTGGAATATGATTAGCAAAGCTCAGAGAGGTTTCTTTGAAGGTACAGCTCCAACTCTTTCTCCTGATCCACAACCAATGAAAGTTCCTAGTGGTAAACATTTACACTGGTTTATTGTGTTGACACAATAGGCGATAAGAAACCTTAGTCTCTTATAGCAAGTTTAGGATTGTGGTATATATTCCAGGCATGTCCCCATCAAATTTAAGTGTTTTCCAGTCCCAGTGATTTCAGGGGTGAGGTTAAGCACCTTTTAACGCCTCATTGTCTGCAACCAAAGGACCTTAAGTGTCCTTAACTTTGGGTAGATGGTGCCCATTATTTTAACTTAGTGCTGGTGTCTGAAATGAAACCTTTTCACAGAGAAGCTATTTTGCCTCCACAGCAAGTAGTATTTTTTATAGGGAAAAAAAATCAAACCACACTTATTTTAAATTTCCTGTACAGTAGAGCAGCATGTAGAAATTGTAGCCCATTTTATCATATAGTTGCATACCTTCCTGTTGCCTAAGGGAGGGCTGGGAATAAAACACTGCATTGGTAGCAGTGAAGTAAGTATTGTTATGACAAGGAATTTATTCTCTGAAAGGAAAGCAGGTTCTCTGACTGTTCAAAAGAGAACTTTCCTGGAATTTAAACCATGCCCTTTTCTTTAGAGACAAGGATATCTAAAAGAGAATGCTGTAGCAGTTCCATGGAAAATGCTGCACTTTTAGAAAGCATATAGCAAATGTTTCTGAAGTCCCCCTGATTTTAATGAGAGGGGTTACATGTGAAACCAGTGGGTTTGAAAGTACTTCACTTTTGGCTTGAGTTCATTAGTTTTTCCATATCAAGACCTGGAAACCAGTTTTGGGGACTCGTAATGGTTGTTTAAAAACAAAATATGAACAGTGAAATTCTTGTTCGTCTCAAAATTTTCGAATGCTCTCACCAGAGTGGCCTAGCTGATTGCATACTGTGCTGTTCTTTTGGTTTCAGGGGAAAAACATTTCCATTTTCCTAGACCTTTTAAGACACAATTTAACTCATGCCATTTGTTTTTATCTGGCTTTTAAGGTCTCACTGCCGTTGTAGTTCTTGCATTCTCTTATTGTCCACCATTTGTTGTTCACTGGTACTTTGAGAACTGGGAGATGGTACTTTCCTCTTCTATAAACAACCCTGGGAATTCTTACTGAAGGGCAGCATAGAAATACCTAAAGCAACATTAATAAAATAAAACCTGGGCCGGGGGGGGGGAGGAGGAGGGAGTCCCACCGGTAGATAATGAGGCAGCAAAATTTGTTGCAGGGGCAATACACTGAATTTGTGTTGCTGAGTTTCAGCACTGGAAAAAGGATTGTTATTTTTCTGGCTGTGCTGATTACGCATAAAAATGAAGTTAAGAAGGTCATATTGCTGAATTTGAAGGGGGGGAACGGCCATAGGTTTTATCGAAGTGCAAAGGCCTTGCAGAAACATGTAGTCCAGCTACTTGAAATTTGCTTATGGATAGATGTAGATATAAACATTTTCATGTGAGATGAACATATGAGAAGCTTCTTTTTTATTTAATTATTTTCTTCTATTTATTTATTTATTTCATACATGAATTTACCAAAATTTACATAAACTGCCATAAACAAACCAAAAAATACAGTAAAGAATAAATAGTCATTACATAATGAAAAACAATTTTCATCTCTTCATACACCCTTACCTCCACCCACCCTGTTGTGCTTTCCAGCCGATCTTATATTACGCTTTTTTCCTCTTTCTTTACTCATATGTATACCTATATCCTTACTACCCATTTTGATATTCATTTGTTTGAACCTTCATAAGTCTGTTGAGAGATCGGCATTTTTCACGAAACTTGCTATATAATCTTTGAATTTTTTCCAATCTTTATCCTTTTTTTTTGGTTCATTTATTCCTTTAATTTCTGCTATTTTTGTTGCCAAATTATAATATGATATCCTTTTTATTTGCCAATCCTCTTTACAAGGTATCCTATCACTCTTCCAATTCTTTCCTATAAGTAATCTAGCTGCTGTTGTCGCATACATTAGAATACATCTGTCCTTCGCTAAAATCTCTTCATCCAGAATTCCCAATAGAAATAACTCTGGCTTTTTCTTGAAAGAATATTTGAGTATCTTTTTCAATTCATTATAGGTCGTTTCCCAATATTTCTTAATTTCTTTGCAATTCCACCATATGTGTATATATGTACCGGTTTTGTTGTAGAATCTCCAACATACATCATTACTTCCCTTATACATTTTCGCTAACTTTTCCAGCGTTAAATGCCACCTATATTGCATCTTCAATAGGTTTTCTTTTAGATCATAGTTGGCTGTAAAATTTACATCTCTCTTCCACAAATTTTCCCATTTTTCTAGCATGATCGTTTTCCCTAAATCTTGCCCACCTTATCATTGTTTCTTTTGTTAATTCCTCTTTAGTTTCCCATTCCAATAATAGAACGTATAAATTTTTAATATATTTGTCCTTACCCCTTATTAATATTTTATCTAATTCCAAAATTTCATTATTAAAGCCAATTTTTTTATCTTTTTGGAATCTTTGATTTATTTGAAAAAATTGCAGCCAGCTACTCAGATAAGATTTGATTACTTTATATTCCTTTAGTTTTAATTCTCCATCTACCTCTTCCAGTAGATTTTTATAGGATGGCCAATTTGTTCTCATATTCTGCCTTTTCACAGCGACTATTTCCAAGGGTGATATCCATCCCGGTGTTTTGGGTTCTAGTATGCCACGGTACTTCCTCCATACTTCATATAGGGATTTCCTTATGATGTTATTCATGAAAATATTTTGGGTTTTGAGATTTTCTTCCATTAGATACCAATGCCAGCCAAAACCCAGACCTGCCCCTTCTAGATCCAATACCTCATCATTTTTTAATTCCATCCATTCTTTCAACCAATTCAATCCTGCCGCGTCATGGTACAACTCTATATCCAGTACATATGAGAAGCTTCTTATGTGTCAACTTCATAAGGTGAGAGAGCTTTTGATATGAACCTCACAACATAGATTCAACCAAGCCTGCTTGCAGCCTTCCCACAGTTGGGCACTGTGAAAACAGCATGCTGAACTAGACCTTTGGCTTGATCCAGCAGGGTTGGGATTTATTTATTTTTATTATTTGTTCTAATGCTCGTGTTCTTAAGCTAAGGGGAAAGTTCATAAAGAGCAGACAAAACATCAAAGTAGTTACAAATTCTGAGCTTGACGTCTGCAGGTTTGAGTCCTGCTGTCGGTTAACAAAACCACATGCATCATAAGGTCCCCTGCAGAAGGTCTACCTTTAGCTTTGTAAACTAACTGGATGGAAGACCATTTCAGAGCCTCTCTGAACCCCTCAGAAAAAATAAAGAGTAATAAATAAACAAACTGTAAATTCTGAGCTTCCAGTCATGGTGGAAGAATTGTAATGATCATGCAAATAATGCAAGATGTGAATCCAT
Organism: Zootoca vivipara; assembly: GCF_963506605.1. Classification (NCBI taxonomy): domain Eukaryota; kingdom Metazoa; phylum Chordata; class Lepidosauria; order Squamata; family Lacertidae; genus Zootoca; species Zootoca vivipara. The sequence goes on along the minus strand of NC_083284.1, from coordinate 56,844,864 downwards.
ACAAAGTCTTGATAAGACAGGCCACCACGGCCTGTAGGAAGCTAAAGCCATATTGTCAGATTTCAGGCTGTACATATTGTTTGTTGATGATTTTCATTTACCTTCTTTTGCAGAATCACATATTTAAGACCCTCCTAGCATGATAGCCACCAGTCATGGTGACAGTGAAACAATCATATGATAAGCTGCAGGCATAAATCATTAGCACTTCTGGGTAGGGTGGTAGAATTAACTTTGCAAAGATGCAGTGAAAATATTTGAATGTAGATTTGCCGTGTGCTATCACCTCTCGCCTCCTTGGCAACGCACCACATGGTGGTCATAAAACCAGGCTCTTATATGAGACAATAACCCCTTTTCAATGTAATAATTTGTTATCTATAACACAAACATGCACTAAGATGTGTATGCATGTACATGTATTTATGTGCATATAGATATATGTGGTTCCAGAAGTAAATGCCATGTGTTCCAAAAACAGCTCTGAATTAAGGTCTAAAGGAATATGAATATTGTAAGAACTGACGTTTTTCATCTTGAAAATGATTTTTTTCCAAAAAGCAGGGGAGTCAGTGGAAGTTTTATTTTTACATTGTCTTAGAGAAAATATTTTACCTATGCTGTTGGGTGATATGTGCAACGCATAATCATTTAAGACTTCCCCCCCTTTCCCCCTCTCTCTCCTTTTTTCAAAAACACACTTTCAGACTCGAATCGCCAACTAGATCTTTGATAATGGAAGCTCCCAAGGGAATACAAGTGAGTGCAGCTGCAGGGGACTTAAAAGCCACTTGTAGAAAAGAACTACACTTGCAGTCCACAGAAGGGGAGGTAAGTCTGATAGCAGCACCATGACGCAAAACATACATGTGGGAAACAACTCAAATGGTGCTATGTTAGCCAGATCATACACACTTGTGTCAGTATGAAGAGATTACATCGGGAATCATAGCATTTGACAATGCAGCTAAAGGTGATCAATACAATTTACGGCCAATGTGGCTCAAACACAGAGAAAAGCTTCAGATATTACAAGCAAGCTTTCTTAGTTGACTCTGGAAGAGACTGTGCAGGGGGCTGACAACCCTCCCTTTTACCATCAGAAGATACCCAAAGTTAAACAGTCATGGTTTAGTTCAGGCGTTCCCAAACTTCAGCCCTCCAGATGTTTTGGACTACAATTCCCATCATCCCTGACCGCTGGTCCTCTTAGCTAGAGATCATGGGAGTTGTAGGCAAAAACATCTGGAGGGCTGCAGTTTGGGGATGCCTGGTTTAGTTACTGGATTTCCTTTTCAGAATTGAATTGCTGTCATTTTCATTTGTTTTTTTAAATTGCAAACCACCTTTTGGGCCATTATGGTTGAGGGGAGGTCTAGAAATGCATGAAATGATCAAGTCAGGAAAGAGATGTGATTTTAAAGGGCTCAATGACAGATTACATGCGATTCGTACCTCCATTCCCAATGTGTACAGTATGCATCGATAGTGATCATATCCACATCATACATTCAAAACACTCTGCTACCACGTTGACAGCCGTGGCTTTTCCCAAGTGGCTGAGGCAACCCAGTCAGATGGGCAGGGTCCAAGTAACTCTATGATGTCCTAAGACCTTTCCGCATCCTTAACAAACTGTGGCTGTTAAAATGGTATAAGAGTGATTTAAGAGTGGATGTGAGCAGCCCTCGAGTCATCAAGCTTGTTGTGACGTGGGGTTCGTGATTTCAGCTCTCTTGACATAATATGCTGTTCTCTAGTAACACTTCTTTATTAAAGCAAACAAGACTAAGCTCTGAGGAGAGTAAAGCTACATTTATAGGGACAGGGGACTAGCTAGAAAGGGATACATTTTGGAGGGAACTATATCTGGCAATCACAGTGCTGCCTTTTGGAGGAAACCAATAAGACAGAGGATCCAAATACAGCAGCTTAAATGAACCAATAGTAGCTGTACCTTCTGGAACCAAAAGGCTTTGCCCTAATGCAAATACAGGCAATAGTAATACAGATATAAAATCCTTTGACTCAATACACAACAAAGCTCACATCAGAAATTCCACGTCATTACCCAGCCCTACCAATCCATGTTGCTTCTTCTGTCTTGTGTGGCATGTCTCAGAACGATTCCCACAGGTCACATGCCATGTTTGTGACTTTTCAAGGGGAGGCAATTTTGTTGTCTGCAAAGGAGGCACTGTTGGGAAAGCAGGAGGCGGAACCTGGCAGAATACAGGCAGTAAATGCCTGATGGGCCACATTCAGCTTTGCAGGTCACAAGTTGTGCACAGCTGTCATAATAAATGACTGAAAATTGCATAAACATCATTCCCTATGTGCCACTGATGAGTAGGGGATATTAAAATGAACAGCAAATTCTAAGTATTTCAGTGTGCTGTGAATTATACAGTTCCTTTTCACTTTCACTGCTCTTTTCAAACTTCATTATTTTGATGCACACTAACGTACAAATATAATTGCTACATTAGTGATGAAAAATGCATAGCTTACCCCCTCCTTCCACTTGTTGTTGTTGTTTAGTCGTGTCCGACTCTTCATTACCCCATGGACCAGAGCATGCCAGGCACTCCTGTCTTCCACTGCCTCCCACAGTTTGGTCAGACTCATGTTGGTAGCGTTGAGAATACTGTCCAACCATCTCATCCTCTTGTCGTCCCCTTCTCCTTGTGCCCTCAATCTTTTCCAACATCAGGGTCTTTTCCAAGGAGTCTTCTCTTCTCATGAGGTGGCCAAAGTATTGGAGCCTCAGTTTCAATGAGCACTCAGGGCTGATTTCCTTCAGATTGGATAGGTTTGATCTTCTTGCAGTCCATGGGACTCTCAAGAGTCTCCTCCAGCACCATAATCCAAAAGCATCAATTCTTCGGTGATCAACCTTCTTTGTGGTCCAGCTCTCACTTCCATACTGGGAAAACCATAGCTTTAACTATACAGACTTTTATTGGCAAGGTGGTGTCTCTGCTTTTTAAGATGCTGTCTAGGTTTTTCATTGCTTTTCTCCCAAGAAGCAGGCATCTTTTAATTTCATAACTGCTGTCACAATCTGCAGTGATCATGGAACCCAAGAAAGTAAAATCTGTCACTGCCTCCATTTCTTCCCCTTCTATTTGCCAGGAGGTGATGGGACCAGTGGCCATGATCTTAGTTTTTTTGATGTTGAGCTTCAGACCATATTTTGCATTCTCCTCTTTCACCCTCATTAAGATGTTCTTTAATTCCTCACTTTCTGCCATAAAGGTTGTGTCATCAACATATTTGAGGTTGTTGATATTTCTTCTGGCAATCTTAATTGGGATTCATCCAGTCCAGCTTTTCGCATGATAAATTCTGCTTATAAGTTAAGTAAGCAGAGAGACAATATACAGCCTTGTCGTACTCCTTTCCCAATTTTGAACCAATCAGTTGTTCCATATCCAGCTCTAACTGTAGTTTCTTGTCCCACATAGAAATTTCTCAGGAGACAGATGAGGTGATCAGGCACTCCCATTTCTTTAAGAACTTGCCATAGTTTGCTGTGGTCGACATAGTCAAAGGCTTTTGCGTATTCAATGAAGCAGAAGTAGATGTTTTTCTAGAACTCTCTAGCTTTCTCCATAATCCAGAGCATGATTGCAATTTGGTCTCTGGTTCCTCTGCCCCTTCAAGATCCAGCTTGCACTTCCGAGAGTTCTCGGTCCACATATTGCTTAAGCCTGCCTTGTGGAATTTTAAGCATAACCTTGCTAGCGTGTGAAATGAGCGCAATTGTGCGGTAGTTGGAGCATTCTTTGGCACTGCCCATTTTTTGGGACTGGGATGTACACTGATCTTCTCCAATCCTCTGGACACTGCTTTGTTTTCCAAACTTGCTGTTAAGTGTAGCACCTTAACAGCACCATCTTTTAAAATTTTAAATAGTTCAGCTGGAATATCATCACTTCCACTGGCCTTGTTATTAGCAGTGCTTTCTATGGCCCCCTTTTCACTCTCCGGGATGTCTGGCTCAAGGTCAGCAACCACACAACCTGGGGTGTATGAGACCTCCATATCTTTCTGGTATAATTCCTCTCTGTATTTTTGCCACCTCTTCTTGATGTCTTCTGCTTCTGTTAGGTCCTTACCACTTTTGTCCTTTATTATGGTAATCCTTCTTTGGTGTCATTTCTAAAAGGTGTTGTAAGTCTTCATAGAAATGGTCAATTTCCGTTTCTTCAGCTCCGGTAGTTGGTGCATAAACTTGGATTACTGTGATGTTAAAAGGTCTGCCTTGAATTCGTATTGAGATCATTCTATAATTTTTAAGATTGCACCCCAGTACAGCTTTTGCCACTCTTTTGTTGACCAAGAAGGCTACTCCGTTTCTTCTATGGGAGTCTTGCCCACAGTAGTAGATATGATGATCATCCGAACTGAATCTGCCCATTCCCATCCATTTTAGTTCACTAATGCCCAGGATGTCAATATTTATTCTTGCCATTTCATTTTTGACCACATCCAGTTTACCATTGTACATGGATCTTACATTCCAGGTTCCTATGCAATATTTTTCTTTACAGCATTGGACTTTCCTTTCACTTCCAGGCACATCTGCAACTGAGTGATCTTTCTGCTTTGGCCCAGCCACTTTATCAGCTCTGAATCTACTTGTATTTGTCCTCTGCCCTTCCTCAGTAGCATGCGTTGGATGACTTCCAACCTGAGGGGCTCATCTTCCAGCGTCATAACTTTTATATGCCTGTTGTTTTTGGCCATGGAGTTTTCTTGGCAGCGATACTGGAGTGGCTTGCTGGTTCCTGCTCCAGTTAGTGGTACTGATAAAAGGGCCACAGTTAACTCAAGATCATCATCAATAATAATAATAATAATAATGATAATAATAATTTATTTAAACCCCGCCCATCTGGCTGGGTTTCCCCAGCCACTCTGGGTGGCTTCCAACAGAAAAATAAAATACAGTAATCTAATAAACATTAAAAGCCTCGCTAAACAAGGCTGCCTTCAGATGTCTTCTAAAAGTCTGGTAGTAGTTGTTCTCTTTGACATCTGATGGGAGGGCGTTCCACAGGGCAGGCACCACTACTGAGAAGGTCCTCTGCCTGGTTCCCTGAAACCTGGCTTCGCGGTATGAGGAAACTGCCAGAAGGCCCTCGGCGCTGGACCTCAGTGTCCAGGCAGAACAATGGGGGTGGAGACGCTCCTTCAGGTATCAAAAGAAGGAAGTGTTAAAATGTGTATGTTTTCAAAGTGCAGTGGTGCCTCGCTAGATGAAATTAATTCGTTCCAGGACTCAATTCGTCCTACGAAAATTTCATGTAGCGAGGCACCGTTTCCCATAGGAACGCATTAAAAGTCAACTAATGGGCTCCGGGGGCCTGGCGGCGGCAGCAGTACTTGCTCTCTTGGTTCGGGGAAGGCAGGCAGGCGCTTGTTCTCTTGCCTGCCTGCCTCCCCCGACAGAGCTGGCATTTGACAGGGCTTCGGAACACCCGTGAGATGTGTTGGGGGGGAGGAACAAAGGAAGAGAAAGCAGCCCTTTCTCTTCCTTCCTTCCTCTCCCCCTGCCGCCGACAGCTCCCCCCCCCCGCCCGACACAGCGCGGATCGGAGGAGAAGCCTCCTCTGATCTGCGCTGTGTCGGGCGGGGTGAGGGGAAAGCGGGCTTTCGGCAGCCGGCGAAAAGTCCCCGCACCGGCGTGCTTCTGCTCCGGGTGATGGGGCCAAAGCGTGCCGATGCGGGGGTGTTTTGCCGGCTGCCTTCCCCTTGGCTTGGGGAAGGCAGCCGGCGAAAACGTCCCCACACGCTTCTGCTCCGGGTGACGGGGCCGATGCGGGGGTGTTTTGCTGGCTGCCTTCCCCTTGGCTTGGGGAAGGCAGCCAGCAAAAACGTCCCCACACTGGCGCACTTCTGCTCTGGGTGACGGGAAAGATCCTCCTACGATCCCCTCTGTGTGACAGGCGGGATGGGGGGGGGAGTGGAAGATCTTTCTTCCACTCCCCCCCTATCCCACCTGTCACACAGAGGGGATGGTAGGGGGCTTCTCCCGCCGCCTGGCACAAAGACGGCAGCTGCCGAGGCAAGCAGCTGTGTGCCAGGCGGCGGCGGGAAAAGCGGCTCCTCCGCTTCTCCCACCGCCGCCTGGCACAAAGCCGACATCGGACGGGGCTTCAGAGAGGTGCAGCACTTTTCCGAAGCCCCGTCCTCAGCTCCCGGGTGTCCATGGCGTGGCGGTGGGGGGAGAAGTGGGGGAACGGATCCGTTACTCCACTTCTCCCCTCCTTCCTGCGCTACAGCCCTTTGTGTTCCGCTGGTCTCTGCCGGTTGTCCCTCACTGGCAGAGACCAGCGGAACACAAAAAGGAACCAGCTGCAGCGCAAGAAGAAGGCAAAGGAAGATCAGCTGTCAGCGCCTCTCAGCTGATCTTCCTTTGCCTTCTTTCCTTGTTACAGCTGGTTCCCCTTTTGCTAGACGAATGCCCCTTTTGCTAGGTTAGGTTTTGCTGGCCACGCTTCGCAAGACGAAGCGGCCGTAGAAAACCTCATCGTCTTGCAAGGCAACCTCCGATCGCAAAACCTATTCGTATAGTGGAAAATTCGTCTTACAGGGCATTTGTCTAGCGAGGCACCACTGTGCTTTGAAAACTTTGATGACTTATGTGCTATATCCCAGCTATATAGCATTCAGTTTTATATCCATATTTAACCATCGGTCCAAACCACACATGGCATGAAAATAACGATGGTTTGAATTGCTCCAAGAAGTACTTTATAGGTAGCCATTACACTGCCATGGAGTCCCACTGGTTTCCATAGGCTTGAGCTTGAGTCACACTAATGTGTCCCTCGGCAGCTGCTATAATGCAGTAAATACTTAAATATTGATACAGGACCAAGCCTTTAAGCTCAAGAGCTTTTAAAATACTGCTGTCATGCTTTTACACCATTGTTGCCACTCTGAAGATCATAAAAGGCATCAGTAAAAAAGCTAACAGCAGTTTCTGCCAGTGAGCAGCCAGCCATTTCAGGATGCTTGGCTGGCCAATGGAAGCTCCATATGCCAATTGGACATGAGCTTTTTGCATATATCTGCAGTAGCCCTAGAGGTTACAGTAAGTTATAAAAGGAAGTGAATTCCTGCCATACTCCATAGCAAACTGTATTCAATTTATCCTTACTTGAAATGGGTGAGTTCCCCAATGCTGTCCTCAAATTAATACTAATAATATTATTATTATACCCTGCCCAGCTGGCTGGGTTTCCCGAGCCACTCTGGGCAGCTTCCAACAATTACCTTGGAATCGATACAGCTTTCTCCAAAAAGAAAAAAGACATTAGTTTGATTTTCAAAGCTTCACTGTCTCCAAATGCCATATCCCACCTCCCAAACTCTCCCCTTTTCCTTCCCTGTCAGGTGGCACAAGAGGATAGAAGCCGCTCCATTTCCTTTGTCTCCCTCCACAACACGAGTCAGCTGTTGTGCAACTATTGCGCTGCGTTTCCTTTGTTGCACAACCTTTAAACGACTCCTGTGCTAGCGGACAGAGAATGTTCAACCAGGGCCCCATGTATTTATCATACCCTCTATGCCTGATATCTGTAGGTGAGTGTGTTTGCTTTTGCAGGCAAAATGGCACAAGTCACACGATAGGGAGGCATCTATAATATATACACCAGGCGTGTCCAGTTCCCAAGAGACTGCGATCTACACCCACTATAAAAATAACTGGCAGTTATAAAAACCCATTAGATTGAGCAAGTTGTTGAGCTTTTTTTTTTTGACCTAGATCAACCGGTAGATCGTGATCGACTGGTTGGACATGCCAGATATACACCATGAAAAGAGCTTTACATTCTTTTTTCTTCTCTTTTCCCTCCTAGATATTTTTAAATGCGGACTCAATCCGACTAGGAAATCTACCAGTGGGTACTTTTTCCTCTTCCTTCCCGCCAAGCTCATCAGCAGCTCGACAGACTATCTATGAGCTCTGCGTTTGTCCCAATGGTAAACTTTACCTTTCCCCAGCAGGAGCAGGCTCCACATGTCAATCCAGTAGCAACATCTGCTTGTGGAGCTGAAAAGACTCCCGATCCCTCCTCCTCACACCAGAATAGCCTTTTTGTTACTGTCCCTCTGCTTCACAGTTCTGCCCGGTTTCCTTCGTTCCATCATGAAGCTCCAAAACAACAGCCCACAGAGCATCCTCTTCCGGTGTAAGCAGGAATACAATGTGGCCTTTTTGTCTGGCTCGTGGACATAAACGACTGGAAGAAAGAAGGGGGAACAAAAACGGTTGTCTTCATCAGGAAACCTGGATCTTGGTATCACCTTTTGTCCAAAAGGGAGAATAACACAGGTGCCTTTGCTATAGATGAAGTGAAGCACATTGTTTTAGATTTTTGCAGGAACTGTAAATGAGAATCTGCACATATATATAAATATATATAATACATAAATATATATAGATAGATATAGATATAATGCTATACAAATTTTCCCAGAATCAAAAGGTGAGATGAATTGGTATAATAAATAAGTCTACTGTCTGAAAGCACAATTTTCATATGCCCATCACTTTTGGATGTAAACTTTTATCCCTGATTTTTAAAACTTTTGGAGCATTGTGTGATGCTTGCTTTGCTAAACAATTAAAATTCAATTCACGTTTTAAGCAGCAAGAGACAGAATCCCTCCCTGGTCGCCAGTCTGTTGTTACTGTTTATCTCCTACATCTGGGGTTTTGTAGGAAAAATTCTTTGAACACACTTAGCAATATAACAAGACCCAATTTTAGTTTTGTTCAGCACTTCAGTGATTTATATACAAAGCAATTTCTTTAAACAGTAGCATTCTGGGGTCAACGAATAGTCCGGGTGGGGGGAGAATATACCACTGAAGAAATTCCCATGATGATGTGATGGATAAATGGATGACCAAATAGATATTTTTCTAAATTTATAGGAGTTTATAATGGAAAAAAGAGCCATGCCTTGAACTGGAGCCCCCACAGATGTACAATGAGTTTTCACATGTGTGGGTTTCCTCATCCATTACAATGGAGACAGCAATTGCATGCGCGCACATGAAAAAGCCCAGAGACCAGCTTCGTTCATTGAAATGAACTGGAGGAAAGCACTATACAACCCCAAAACAGTGGCAGGTTTGGAGCATAATAGCTGCAGCTAAACAAAGCCATCTGAATTTAGTGCATTGGAATTCCTATCACGGTGAAAAAGTGCAGTGACGTTTTCTCTTGTTAGCAGCTATTATTAGATCTTCTCATGCAATTTCAAAACTAGGATTCTGAAATAAATTAAGAAAGTTCATGGGGGAGGGGTGCTTGGCCTTTGGTTACCCTGGCAGCCATATGCACCCCTAAAAGAGATCTCCAGATGATAAGGAAACCCTCCTGAACCATGTGGGAATGAGGCACTGGGGTACTGCTTGTTGGGCCAATTTGGGGTGATTTGTTACCTTCCCCCCACCACAGCAGCTCCAGTTACATCTGGAGAGGCTATTTTGAGTGAAGGTGCATATGGCTGCAAGGAGGGGACAGGCAACCTTTTTCCTGTGAACTTGCTTAGCTTGTTTTCAGGATATTTGTTTGTTTTATTAAATTTGTATACTGCCCTTCATCCGAAGATCACAGAGCGGTTCACAAAATCAAAACACAAGATGGACACTCACCCCTTCCACCGGGCGGGCAACTGTTGCAGTTCCTCACGCATGTTCGTCATCCCAGGGCAGTAAAACAGAACGCACATGGTCAGGCATCCATTGGGGGAATTCCCCTTGGCCACTTAGGCAGCTGGCTCAAGTTCCCGCCAGCTTCCGCAGTTCAAAATTGGCCAATGAGTGGCCTCCTCAGGGGTGGGGCATGCCTCGCTGGCTGAAAAGGCATGGGCTGCATGCTTGCCTGGGCAGCCGGCAAGGCATAAAAGCCAGAAGCGCCTTCCTACAACATAAAAATAAAAAATGAGAATACAAAATAATTTTTTTAAAAAAAACACACCAATCTCTCTCCTTCCCACAAATATGTTTAAAATGACATGGAATCTCTATACTTAAGCTTTTGGCTGATTAAGAAGTCGTTTTCACTTGGCATCTAAAGATATGTAAGAAAGGCGCTGGGCAAACCTCCCTGGGTAGCCACCGCAGAAACATATCTTGCAGCTTGCATAATTCAGGCAAGACTCCCTAAATCAGTATCTTTCCTCTTGAAACAACCTGTGTTTCAAACAAGTGACTGATTGCCAAGGCTGGTTTGCTTGTTACTTTCATGTGCTTGCTGCCACCTCTCAGGTTTTTCCTTCACTCCTCCAGCAATGTGCGCAACTTCCCAAACTTCATGGTTGTGCACATTACTGGAATCACTATGGGAGAAACCACTATGAAGTTATTTTCTGTTATTGATATTGTTTTATCATCCAAATTAATTGTTGTAAATCACGTTGAGCATTTTTTTAAAAAATAAAAGGCAATAAATAAATTTCAGTGGCAGCTAAGCTACTTGGAGGAACATGTAAATCAGGTCTCTGACTGGATAGCAGCACAATTCTGCCACAGTAGGGATCTATGGTTTCCTATTACATGAACAAGCTATGGCAAGCCTGAAAATCTCATGCTCCCCCACTCCTAAAGGAGATCAGAAGCAACTACCTCTAGTTTTAAATCAATCGGCATTCTCTGTGACTTCTGAACTGGGAGAACTATAGTTTGTTTAAACTATGGTTTCAGAACAAGCCAGGGTTTGAAACCATCATGTGATCCTGGCTTGTTCTTCTTAACCATAGCTTCAACAAATCACAGTTCAAATGCCATGGGAAACTGTGGTTTGTTTTAAACCGAAAGCAAAAATTTCCAATCTTCTCACAGGCATGTCAGAGCAGAAGGCAGTGCACCAACTTGAGGCTCAGTATGCTTTGTTCCCACACCAGAAACCGTGGTTTCCTCTTACATCTGACTTGAGTTGAACATTTTGTCAAAATATCAACTGGGACCCATATAAATTCAAAAAAATTTCAAAGTAATATTTGTTATATTAGCTAAGGGGTATCCAACATGATGCTCTCCATCATGTTGGTGGGACTATATTTCCCATCATCCCTCTCCATTAGCCATGTTAGATGGTGCAGTGGGGAGGGTTTCCAGAGCCTAAGAGCAGCTAGAGGGCAACAGGTTGGGTAACAAATTTCCAGACGAACCAAACAAATAAATAAAAATCCTATGAAGTCATAGGAGACAATGAACAGTAAGATGGTGCAGTCCAGGGGTAGGCAACCTAAGGCCCGTGGGCAGGATGTGGCCCAATCACCTTCTCAATCTGGCCCGCGGACGGTCCAGGAATCAGCGTGTTTTTACATGAATAGAATGTGTCCTTTTATTTAAAATGCATCTCTGGGTTATTTGTGGGGCATAGGAATTTGTTCATTCCCCCCCCCCAAAAAAAAATATAGTCCGGCCCACCACATGGTCTGAGGGACGGTGGACTGGTCCACGGCGGGAAAAGGTTGCTGACCCCTGGTGTAGTCATTTAGTTAGCAGAACAAGAGGGCAACGTGTGAAACTGGAAGCATTCAGTTCATGGTTGAATTTCAGTATGAACTTACAGAGACTGTTTGGTTCCCTGGAAGTAAAGACTCTCCCCTATATTATATGTAGTCATAGATTTATAACCATATAAAATGAAAGAGAGGACAGAGGATTTGAAGGCTTTATAACTGAGCTCTAAAATGATCTCCAACTAGATGAATTTTCCTTTTGACATTTATGTGTTTATTTGTTAGTTGAAATGCCACACTGTTAATTTTAAACTGGAAAATGGGCACCTCAAGATAATGCACGCGTGTGAAAAGACTCTTGTCCCAGGCAATCAGAGCAAGTGTGGTAGTAACCAGAACTGAGTCCCCTTTCTCTGTTCTGCTCTCAGAGCAACCGCACCTCCCTACATGAACCAGATGTTTAGGAAAACATCTGGCTTGGCGATTGGACCAAGAGAGAGAGCAGTTCTAGGGCTTACCCAAAGGTTTCTGGGTTGTACAGCCAGCTCGCCAGCATTCCCTGGTTAACTCATGCCCTCTTTGAAAGTCTCTCCCTGTTGAATCAGGCAGTGCAGATGGGTGTCAGGCAAAACCAGATGAGTCCAAATAGCAAGGGAGAATTGAAAGGGGCCTGTTGAAATTGGGGAAAAGGTTGCTTTTGTATGAGCCCCTGCCCAAAAACAAACAAACAAACAAACCCTTCAGAATAAGACATGTCCATCACAGCAGTGTTACCAATTCACCAAATTCAAAGAATAACAGGAAGCTAAGGATTTCACTAAATCTGGTAGGGAAGCAGCCTCCCAACTGCCTGGACATTATTCATGGCCTCCTTGTCATTGGATACACTCATCTCAATGTCTGTGTTTCCACAATCAGTCAAACATCTAAGGAGCTAAAGTTAGCTGCATAATTAGACACTATATGTTCCCACCTCTCCATGAGGTTACAACAGTCAGGTGTAGTAATATTTTAACAAGGAATTGGGAACCTGTATCCTTCCAGATGTTGAACCCAAATTCTCATCAGCTCCAGCCAGCAGGGCCAATGGTCAGAGATGATGGCAATTGAAGTCCATCAATATCTGCAAGGCCAAAGGTTCCTCACCCCTGTTTTAAGTGCTCACTACATGGATTCCTCCATCTAGCATAGCATCACCATAATGGAATAACATACAATAGCATCTTATTGGTAAAGGATAATAATATATTCCACCCTTACCTTCGTAGAGTGCGAGTGAAATGCAGTAGAAATTACAGGAAGAAGTGGGAGTAGCAGGGCTGTTAGAAATTCTCTTGATCTTTTTGACTGGCTAGCTGGTCACTTGAGTCCTGTAGCATTTTAACTTTTGATTCAGCTTGTTTGAACAAACACTTTTTTTATTCTGCCTTCATTGTATTTTGATGTGGCTTGGCTGTATGACTGAATTTATGTTCTGCAAATGAAGAATGGATAAAACTAGTTATCAAGTTCAAACACCACAGGAGTTGGAAGCAAACTTCAGGTTTCAAGTTGAATCAGGATTGGGGAAGGTTGACGGCTAGGTTCAAAGGTCTGCTCTTTAAAATATTAAATTTCAGACTGCCTTAAAAAGAAAAGCAGTGTAATTTTCCAACATTTTGTATTGGTTTCCCCCTTTTACAGCCCACAATAACAAGATGTATCATTCCTGCATCTGTGGTCTGAAATACAGGAGAGACAATCGTACTCCTTCCTTTCTAAATGGCATCCCCATGCATTTTGTTTAGAGCTGTCTATAACCAAGCTACAGGAGTGGTTGGCATACTGAGGTGGTGTTGCAGAGCTGCTTACCTGAATGAGGCCGGGCAAGATGGCATCAAGGTCTGGGGCTTTGTTGATATACTGGTGGAACCAATCCTGGTCTCCTGCCACAATGTCCCCACAAAACCCTGGCCTCACCTTTGCCCCACACCTGCACCATCCAGGTGAGCAGCATTGATGCCCATGGCGGGAGGGTGACTCCATGGCTCTGCCCCACCTCACCAGCTGCTTCTGCCTAACTGGCAATGAATTTTTAAGGGCTCAAGCAGAGTCCTTCTGCAGTCCTGCTACATGAGAGCTGTAAGGTAAAGGGCCCCTGACCATTAGGTCCAGTCGTGACCGACTCTGGGGTTGCGGTGCTCATCTAGCGTTATTGGCCAAGGGAGCCGGCGTACAGCTTCCAGGTCATGTGGCCAGCATGACTAAGCCGCTTCTGGTGAACCAGAGCAGCACATGGAAACGCCGTTTACCTTCCCGCTGTAGTGGTACCTATTTATCTACTTGCACTTTGATGTGCTTTCGAACTGCTAGGTTGGCAGGACCTGGGACCGAGCAACGGGAGCTCACCCCGTCACAGGGATTTGAAGCGCCAACCTTCTGATCAGCAAGCCCAATGCTCTGTGGTTTAACCCACAGCGCCACCCGCATCCCATGAGAGCTGTAGTTGGCAGGAATTAAACATAGGACTTTCCACATTCCATGCACGTCCTGTACCCCTGAGCTAGGTCCATGTGCTTACAGAGCATCCCTGAAGTATGGCAACCTGCCATTCAGTAGCCACTTACCAGTAGTCCAGTAGTCCAAGGAGAAGGCCTCCAGCAGAGTTGAATGGGGAGCCACGTGAATTGCCAAACCGGGTACAACCCCGCTTCTCCAATATGATTCTTCTTGGATCATGCCAAATACCAATAACATAATAATGTTCTTCCTTTTACCTGGAAAGTTTTTTTCAAGAGGAGGAAATGTAAGCTTAAAAGACTGGTGCTATGACTCCCTCCCTCAAATCAGGCCACTTTTTCAAATATTGCCCTCTCAGTTTGCATCCCAAGGAAAATGGTACCTCACTTTTCCAGATTTCCTGGTCTCCTCAGAATTATCCCTACTGCATCATATACAATGGAGTCTAGTATATAACTAGACAATTATTCACTCTTTGTATGACTACATATTACATAGCAAAAACCGCAAAAATGGGGGAATCCCTGCTACAAGGTTAGTGGATACTGTCTCTTGTTTATTTATTTGTTTTTAAATAAAAGTATACAACGACCTCTTTGAACACTGTTACTTGTATGTTGGGTTGGTTCTGTTCTTTTATTAAACGGCAGTTCATGTATTGGTTTAATATTAAAGACCAAAGACTGATACTTCTGTTATATCTAACACAACACTGCACCTTCAGCTCCTCTCTGTTGGAATGAAGAGAATGATGCAATGTACAAGACAGTAACATGCTTTAGATCTGTGAAGTATTATGTGCTTTCAGTATTTGCCTTTTTCATTCATTTTGAAGGGAAAGTGAGTTTGGGTTGTTGAATTATTCTCTTCTTCATGCATAAGATATCTATCTCACTCATCAGGGAATGTGTACTGAAAATGTGCCAAAAAGTGGTGGTGGGGGGTTTGCTGGTTGGTTGGTTGGGTTTTTCTTCTTCCTCAGTTGAATTTTCAGATCAAGGTCTGGATTCTAAGTTTCTGCTCCATGCATGGAATGAGCTTCTGCTCCTGGAAGGAAAGTTGCTTTCATGGATGAACCCTCCCTGACTGAATAAAACGAATGACTGTCCACAAACAGAATAAACGTAGTTTGGATAGTCAGCAGCGTAGCTAGCCACTCGGGTGCCCGGTGCAGCGTGCGCGTCCTACAGCCGGGGGATGGGGCGAGCTGCCTATGGGGGTCGGGTGCACTGCGTGGAACCTCTCCACAGCCTCCCCCTCAGCTATAGGGCAGCTGAGGGAGAGGAGGTGGGCAGATGCAAGCCCCACGCTGCCGTTTCAGAGAGTGCTGAGCCGTCACTCCCAGGAGAGATGCTTGGCTCTGGCACGCTGCAGGCCCCATCGTAAGTGCCAGCCCCCGCGGTGTGGCACCTAGTGCCAGCCGTGTTTCGTTGCGTTTGTTGACTGAACTAAAAAGTTTTGTGAGCCCAATTAATTTTTAAAAACTCATATTTTTGTCATTTTGTCACCCCCCCCCGCCCCGTGATGACACCCGGGGCGGACCACACCCACCGCAGCCCCCTTCCTCCGCCACTATGGATAGCACTGTTGGGCTCTAAGCCTGCATTTATTTATTTCTCCACTGATCTGACTGGAATATACAAGTAGAGGATGAAAGAAAATGACCAACCAACAGCTGTAATGACAAGTGATTGGTTTCTTTGGGAGTCCCTTTACCATTCATTTAAATGTCAATCAAATAATCAAACAAACATATAGACAACCCTGGTTTGTAAGTGCCGGTTCACTCACTATGACATAATTGCAAAATACTCTCTCAAGTTCAAATGTCCAATGGTTTTGTTGTGTTTATCAGGGTGTACTAACTTTTCCTTTTTCTCCTTTTGCTACTTTCATGTCAATGTTGTTCTTCTGTAAATAGATATATAAAAAGACGGAACTATTTTCTTACACACTCTATGCAATATGTTTGTAAAATTGCAATATTACCAAATTACAAAAGCTGTGCTTTTGTACTCTCTCTTGCTTTATGTGAAACAAGACTTTTTTCTATTTAAATGAATTGATTGTCTTATAAACTGTAGATAACCTATTAATTCACAAGCAGTATATGAATATCTTGGATTTTGTTGTTGCAGTAGTAGTTTATTTTAAACTAAATTACAGCAAGGTTTTGGAAACGGGGACCTGTCCTTATCAGAAAAGAGGAACTTTCGACTCATTTGATACTATTTTTTTGTATTTTCTCCATTCACTTCATATTTGGGATTAGATCTTCCAGATGGCGGCAAACAGAAAAAAATAAGCATCTAAATTCTACCCATGACAAACAATTAACTGTCTGCCAGGGCTGGTGCTCTGAACAGACAAGACAGCAGAGACAGTCTGAGCGCACTTTGGTGCTCACTTCAGGACACAATTTGCTTAGATTAAGGACAGCCTGGCCACAGCATGAGGTTTTAAAAGACAAGATGGAACTCTGCTAGTTTCTTGTGTCGCCTAGCAGCCCTTTAACTAATAGGTGCAGAACTGGCCAAATACAATGAGGTTAGCAGGTCCACAACTCCATCTTACAAAATGCTGCTGTAATGGCACAGAAGGCTTCTTCCACCTTCCTTGGGGCTAAGTCCTTGACATGGAAAAAGGCAGTATATAAATGATGATGACACTCAAAGTGGGGGCAGTAGGATGAGTGCACAAGCTCAACCCCTCGTTGCCATTCCAACAACCTTTTAGGATTTGGAGGGCAAACACACGAAGCTGGGAGCTTCCGTTCCTTGTGGAGGCTCCCCCCCCCATGTTTTAGAATCATGGAAAACCACAGGGAAGCTCCACAAATGTGTGTGTGTGTGTGTGTGTGTGTGTGTGTGTGTGTGTGTGTGTGTGTATGCTCCATATTATATAAGTTTGCCATCTAATTCATGGAGGGAAATTGGTGCCTCCACATACCCCCAATACAGAATACCTGAACAGGGTTAGGGGCAAAGTTTCCTGGGTTTCATGGCCTGCACCTCTGGTAGGGTTGCCAGACTCAATAGAGGACAGGACTTCTGTGCCTTTATTTGCCCTGCTCTCTTTTGAGTCTGGAAACCTTAAAGAGAAACCAGCAGACCCTTTGTTTAAGCAAAGGGTCTGCTGGTTTCTCTTTAAGGTTTCCAGACACAAAAGAGAGCAGGGCAATTAAAGGCACAGAAGTCCTGTCCTCTATTGAGTCTGGCAACCCTAACCTCTGGTTCAAAACCTAGGCATCTTAACCCTGCTAAATTACTTTGGGATCTAACCAACCACACCAATAATCAGCTGCCCGCAAGGAAGTTTTCTGCATCTATTTCCTAAACAGCAGACTTCCTCACTCACACATCACACATGACTAACCATGAAGCAACTTTTGCAGTCAATTGGTGACACATGGTGGTGGTCTTTGGATCCTGGTCTTAGTAATTAATCACACTTTCTTCTAAAATCAGTTGCTTCTTTTACAGCTTACCTGTTGTATGCAGGCATATCAAGTCAACTAATGGAAGTTGATCCTAGTAATTTTTTAAAAAATCAGCATTTCCCCATCTTCCCCAACCACTGGTCCTGTTAGCTAGGGATCATGGGAGTTGTAGGCCAAAATATCTGGAGGGCCTCAGTTTGGGGATGCATGATCTAAACTAACAACTACGTTAAATATGGAGCAAGTATTATAAAACAAATGACTGATGCACTGGTGCAAAGCCTGTGGGGGAAACTTAGAAATCTAAATGTACTTCACATAGATATTTCAGCTGGGTATGAACCAACGGAATGCATTCTTTTCCAGGGCCTACAATTTTCAGTGATACAGCAAACCACCTGCACACAATAGCAGCCTCTTACGGGCACAGTATCACATGGTAAGAAAATGTATTGGGCTATCTCCTAAAACCTATTCATTACATTATCCTCCAGTTTCCCAAACCTTGCATGGATTTAACATGTTAGATTTTTGAGGGAGGGGAAAAGATTAGTTTTTCAGTCTAGTACATTATATACTTTTTAGAAGGTTAAAAATTATATATCTAAACAACAGAAATTTACTAGTGGCCATATATTTCTGATAACTGAAAGGGAAAAATACATTGAAATCATGATGCCTCATTTTGCAGGACAGTATAATTTCATTCTTCCTAGAAAAGCCTCTATACAAGCCAATATAAACTAAATTTGATACTGTACAGTCCGTCTAACAAGTTTTACTTGGGTTAGACTCTTGTGATAAAGTATTTACATTCCAACACAAAATTTATAAATGGTGTATTATTCCCTTTTAGGAAAACAAAAGAATTGTTTATTACTAGAATTGATGAAAAAGTATATCAATGTATTATCATGTTGTGAAGTATGAAGAGCTATGTTATATCAGTTTTTAAATATATGTAAATAAAAACCTTTAATATATATGGTTGTTAAATGTGAGCCTTCCTGTGAACTATGCTGCTCGTGTCTGATAATCCTTTGGGAGCAGCGACTAAATATGACATCAGGTGGTGAAGAAATTGTGCCAGAGACTTTTCAAGTCACATGTAAGGAAGACATGGTTTTCCTTTCCAAGCTGCTGCACTTTCTAACATTTTGCATAATCTGTTTGTAGCAAGAATGAAGGACAGGCCTAGGGGCTGAATGTAGACTTGGCCCTCTTGATGTCCCCCAGTTTATGGATCACCCTCAGGCCACAACGCTCTCCCTAAGCCTCGTCTCTCAATGGCCCAGTTTTGCAGCCCCCTTGGGTGCTCTTTCCTGCTTGGAATGTGTCCTTGAACTCTAATAAGACCCTTTGCTTGCCTGGATGGATGATCTCTTTGGCGGGTGTCGAAACCTCTTACATTAGTGTAGATGGATGTAGCCTACTGAACAAAAGTAAGACTCACTGTTTTTCCACTCACTTTTTTAGCCTCTGGCCCTACCATCACTGGGGTGCAGCCCCTGGAATGTGGTCCATGAGGTGTTTCACCTGTAATGAAACATCTCTCTGCAGGTTAAGAAGCGTTTAGAGGAAAGAAGCCAGTGGCCACAGCAGTGATTCAGTCTGATGCTTCTCAAAGTCACAGGCCCTTAAAAGAAAAAGGGAAGCCGAGTTATGCCAGGTGTGTTAACGCTGCCTCCCAGCACCAACCCCTTGCCCGACCCTATGCCATTCTGGTGAGCCCAGTTGTCAAAGCTTACTGGGCAATAGAGGCAGTTGGGGCAGCAATCGTGCATCCAGAATAACACTGAGCTGGGGGAGCAGGCTCTCCCTGCCTCTATCCACTGCCATCACCTGCTAAGCGTACCCAGGAGGCTCTTAGCTGGGCACTTTGAGGGAGCAGAGGGTACTTTGCCCAGGGCCATCTTTAGCATATGTGCCGCTGGGGTGCAAAGATCCACCCAGCGCCCCCAAATGAAACATTATTTTGACTCACCCGCCGGAGCGCTGCTTACAATCATGTGTGACGCCATTGCCGCCTATTGCCTGCCTGATAAGCGGAAGCAGCCACCTGTCACTCACGACTGATGCAGCACCAGCCAATACACAGCGGACATTGCTGCAGTCACCAATCGCCCGCTGGGTAGATAGTTAAGAGCTTAGGTGGCTTCAGTGGCGGCACCTGGCACCCCCTAGAATTTGGCGCCCGGGTGCCCCGCACCCCTTGCACCCTCCGGGTAAAGACAGCCCTGGGTACGCCAAACCCAATGCATTAACCACCTCTTCTGTGCCTCTGGTTTGAAGATGACAGGGACTGGATAAGCAGAAACAGCCAATTTAAGAGTCTGCTTATGAGATTATTTTATTTCTTTAAAATTATATTCTGCCTTTGTCATACAATAACCCAAGGGAGCTAAACAGTAAGTCATTAAAACAACACACAAAATCAATAGATCAATGCAAAGCACAGGAGGAGAAGAAGAAAAAAGTCAGGGGAGGGACTCCAAAGCAACACAACAACAGCCAGAGATGCCTTTAAATATCCGTAGAAGTTTACCAGCACACAAAAACACAGAAAGTAGAGGGAAACTTATTGTTAGGCAATTTATGTGGTGGGATATCATCGGCTTCTTATTGTTGATGAAGAACCCATTTGGCACTCAAGGCTGTGCAGAAACTCTGCAGTGACCAACACTGGTAATGCTGAAGATGAGAGCTGCCACTGAAGTTTGCCTAGAGCAGGGATGGGGAATCAGGGGCGAAACGTAGCCTTTCTATGTGGGTTCTATCAGGGCTCTCCCCAGGCCACACCCCTCTGCAACCCTGCACAAACACTTCTGTCAACATGTCCTTAAGTTGAAATAATGCCTCTTGAGTGCCTGGAAGGGGTGTGTGTGTGTTGGTGTTGTATGGCTAGAAAGTAGACTACTGTTCAAAGGTCTCAGCCATTGCTTCTGGCTCCACCCACCACCAACATGTGGACCCGGGAAGACTTCCCACAAGGGAATGTGGCACTCTGGCTGAAAAAGCTCCCCATCCCCCATCCCCACCACCCGAGTGAAATGTCCAGGTGAATCTGTGGGTTTCTTCTTGGGCCAAAAATTCAAGGATTCTCGAGGAAAGCAAAAAAAAAATGAATAACATAATCTGCCTTGTGGCAGCAGGGGTAGGCGGCAGCCTGCATACCATAAGCAAAAACGATGGCCCGTACTCAAGCGATCGCTCTAAGCAAATGAAAAAAAAATGGGATTATCGAAGAGTGGCAGATAACCAGAGGGACAGAGTGGGGCATACTTGAAATGAAGTGTTCGTGGTAAGCTTATGGACAGATGGACACCTGGCACAAAATATCTGGAACGTGTTTGGATACAATGTTCGGTGGGAACTGGAAGCTGGGCGCTCTTGCCTGCAGGTTCTGCTTGTGGGTTTCCCCATGATCATCTGGTTGTCGACTGTGAGAACAAAGTGCTAGGCAAGATGCGGCAGAGATCTTCTTAAGTTCTTAAAAGTAGGAAGGAAGGAAGGAATTAGTACCAGTTTAAGAAACAACATATTTTTCTGTTTTCTGCTTTCATTTTATCCCAAAAGGTTGAGCCCCTTATTAAGTTGTTATTCCACCAACATTTCCCTGACTTGATCCCTGCTTGCCCTCCCTTTGACCTCCCAAGCTCCTTCCAATTGAGGGTCTCCCAAATACGCTGTGACAGATGTTAAATGCCACATCAGATGTACAAATGCGCTGTTATCGTCCCCGTCTGTCAGATGTATTTTGACATAGCAGCCAGAGCAGTTCCTGCCGTCAGCTAGCTGCTGATTTAGTCGTAACAGCACGTTGCATCTTTATATTTTAAAAATGGTGAGATTTCTTTTTATTGCTTTGTACTGAGAGTTCGGTTAGATACTGATCTGTACAAACCTCAGCATCTGTCGGTGCCTCACCTGACAAGTAAAGGAGTCAGCAAGCACATTGTTGGCATTAGAACTGGAGACATTAGGAACCTGATTCTGATTGTCCCTGGATCAAGGACAGATTGGTGTATAATCAAAAGGAGAGGCCTTAAGTTGTGTGTTTGACCAAGACTGGGACCTTCCAGACCTCCTCGTTGCCCGCAATGAGGACTCCCACCTGCAAGAGATAAAAGAAAGGTTCCTAGAGAACCATAAACAAAACTTTTCCTCTAGTTACACAAGCAAGCAGGTGATCCACAAACATTTTAGATATGTAGGTGGGTGAGAATAAAGCACACGCTCCACTGAATCTCATACAAAGATTTTGTTTCATCTTTCATGGCACCCAGCAGTCATGTAATATTCTGGCTTTCAAGGCTGAAGTTCATTTATATGAATTCCAGTTATTCACATGACCTTCAGACAGGGATTGGGAAGAATATGCCTGGTCCAAAATAATGATAAGGTGGAAGGTTTTAGCTATGCCTGCCTATTTGCGGTTAGCAGGTCCTTGCTTTGTGGAGAAAAGACTAATGTGGAGGCCTAATCATAGAAGTGCCTCACTAAGCGGAGCTGTAGATATACCGTAAATTAAGAAGGAAGGAAGAAAACAGAACTCATAATTAGTGCAGAATAGGCTGGTTGTGCTTTCTTTATGAGGAGCACCGTGAACTCTATAAATGCTCAGAGGTGTCTTCTTCATAATGGTCCACTCCCTGAAAACCTGGTGGTTGCCAGGGATTTGACTGGGAAATGCATGTGAAGAACAGGCTGCTACCTTTCCATTCAGCTAGATCAGGGGTCAGAGGTTTAAGGTTTTAAGTTTGTTTTAGCGTAAAACTTAACAACGTCATAAAACCAATGAGCCATTGCTATTTGCTCTGCAGGCAACTTGTGGAGATGAATAAATATATGCTGTATACAGCGCACACATGATTTGTTATTCGAAAAGTTGCTTCTGTGAATTCTCATATATTACAAATTAATATCTTCACCCTAGGCAAGAAGCTCAAGAAGGTCCATGGGAAATGTTAAGAGTTCCCCCTGGGAAACAGTGATTGAAGGTTGCCTGAGAATATAGAGCCCTCTGTGTAGGAAAATCTCTCCTGTGGACTCTCAACAGGGAGTAACCAGCAGGAACAGCAGCCTATAGCAATGATATGGACCGAGAAGAACTCCAGTCCTTTATACTCTCGCCAAAGCCCTAGCAGCATCTATGGCTTATTCCTAATTTAAAAACACACTTCTGGCTGTACACAGAGAATCATTCTTAACCATCCTAGATTCTTCCGAACATGCCTGAAGGCATTTCAGTGTGTAAGGCCCCAGGGTAATTAAACATTCCTCAGAAACTCTTGAAGGGCTCTCATTGATGCAATTGTGACTTTCTTCGACGCAAACTTGTATCTAATCCGACAGAAAAAGTTCTATATAGGGATTAACCCTGGGCATGCTCTTCAGCGCAAGGGCTCAGCTGAATATGTTGGTCCAAATCCAGACTTAGATGTGTGTGTGTGGCTGCTATATTGCACATTACTAGCAGCAGCGCCGACATCTAAATTTGGTGAGATTTGGGGGTTTGCATCCTGAACAAAAGTGTGCATGGGTGGGAGCACTGGCCAAATGCACATTACAACAGAGATTCATATATATTTGAACAAGGGGTCAAATAAAAGCATGCACAGAAAATTGTATAATTGCAGTGTCTTCACTGATGTATTCAGGCGATGACAAAAATGTGGGTAAAAATACATTTTCCTCACCAATCCATTCCATCTCAACCTTTGATTTTTGGGAAAGCCCTTGTGGAAACTTTGGCTGTGTACACATCATATGTTTAAAGCACACATCCAACCCCCCCCCCAAAACCACTGTGAACTATAGTTTCTATCCCTTATAGAGTAACAGAGTAACAAACTGGAGTTCCCAGCATTCTTTGGGAGGGATGCTTTGAATGTGTTTTAAATATATAGTGTGTACACATCACTATGGCCATTAAACCGCTTTGTTTTAGAAAGTGTACTTCATAGTTGTTACATGGAATATTTATAACTCTGCCCAAATTGTCATCACCATCACTTTTAACATACCAACATTTGGAAAAACTTTGAACTTAGGCTTTACATAGAGCTCCCTCTTCTCTCTAAACACCCAGAACACATGTCAGCTCACCAGGCAACCTCACTCTTAAATATTTGTTGATATTAAGGTCGTTTAGGAAAATTATCCTCTGCCTTGGGCGCCTATCTACATTAGCCTGGTTCCCTGAAGAGAATTTTACAATGAATAAAAGTTAATGTGGGTGGGTGAGGGAAAGAAATTGTTCTTCTATGCCCCTTAGTATACTTAAGAGATCAGTTTTAACCAAAAGTCGCCAGGCTTCAGAGACACTTGCAAAAGGAACTCTCCTCATCATTACACTGCATACCCTCTTTGCCAGCAAGACAGATTTCAGAGTAACGCCTTGGAAATGAGGGGAGCAAAGGTGGAGCGAAATTCATTTGGGTTGCATTCAATGTGGACCTATCTAATTCCAAACTGAAACAGGAACCAAAACACAGCTTACCTTTGAAATCTACACTTCCCTGAATTTTGTGGTTTATTTTTCCACTCCCCCCTACACCCCAAAAAGGTATCTTTTTAAAAAGTGTATATTAGGTAAAAATTTGCACAAACATTCATATATTGGTTGCAAAATGCATTATATTTTTTTGGGGGGGGGGGTTGCTTGTGAAAATATGCACCTTAAGAAAAACTGCATACAAACAAGAGAAGAGAAATGTGCACCAGTTTCCATGTGGATTTCTTTTTAATTGCACACTGATACTGAAATGGTGTGAACTAAACTTAAGTCTGGAAAAATGAAGACTGAAGAGGTACTAGCACTGACAAAATTGTCCATCCCCAGTTAACTGATGAGGGAGTTCAAGTAAAATAAAAAAGGGACAACATCTTTCCTGTTTTACTGCAGATGCCTTCCTCTGTCAAACTCCTTTACAGGCCTCCTTCTCCTTCTCCTTTGTTCTGATTCCACCCCGCATGACATCTCTGGTTTGTGCAGAAGCACTGCTGTGAGGCACCCCATAGGGAGCTGCTTTAAAAACTTGTGGAACCTGGAAGGGAACCTTTGTACCAGACAGCCCCCTTTTGCACCGCAACTTATGGCTGGCAACAAGCTGCAGGTAAACAAACCTTGCTGAAGCCGGCACAGTGGTATGTTGGCTGGTTCCCTTTGGATTAACACAGGACTTACTGGGCACAGAAGACTTTTATCTCTTGCTCACACACCTCTTTGCTGAGCAGCCATTAAACTGTTGACAAAAATAGGTTTGAATGAGACCGGGAGCTCCAATTAAGTCCTATAATACATCCAAAACAAGGAAGTTGGAGGCAAACAAATCGTCTCTTTTGTTCTTTAAAGTCTTCTTTCTGTACTATTTCTCTAGGGTAAACTGATTGCCCTTCAAACTGGTGAACATTTTTTTCATGTCCAAACCAAGAATATAATAAGTTCATATATCACTAGTGCATCCATTACGGTTTGAAATTATTTTCCAGACTGTCTAACTACCCAGATTGTATGTTAATGGTATCTGTGTCAACCGTAAGCAAACTTTTCAAAAAGCAAAAATAGAATAACTAGCTAGCTTTGGGGAGTATTTTTCTCTAAGATCAATGCAGCAAGCATAAGACTTCCATACCTATCTGTTTTTCCCCTGCCTATTTACTGTGTTATTTCCAAATGTTGAACTGAACAGGGAAGGACCAAGCTGAAACAATGATTTACAACGAAGCATCAACCATCTCATAGCTTCAGGTACTTTGGTCTATAAAGTAAGCAGAGGGAGGCGTGGCAAGGCCCTCTGCTGCGGAGAAGCGCGGCACACCCTCCACCACTGCGGGGAGGTACGACGGGACCCTCTGCCACTGCAGGGCGGCACGACAAAACTGTTGCGAAGCACAACACACCCTCCACCACCACAGGAAGACATGGCAAGACCCTCTGCTGCTGCAGGGAAACATGGTGCACCCTCTGTCGCTGTGGGGAGGCGCGACAAAGCCCTCTGCTGCTGCGGGGAAGTGCGGTACACCCTCCGCCACTGCAGAGAGGTATGGCTGGACCCTCTCTCACTGCAGGGAGGCCCAGCAAGAGAGACCCTCCGCTGCAACAGATATATATCATAGTACTAGTTACAGGTGTGCAGTCAAAACAAAATTAAAAAAATTCCTTCAGTAGCACCTTAGAGACCAACTAAGTTTGTCATAGGTATGAGCTTTCGTGTGCATGCTTTGTTTTGAGATATATATCATGACATTGTGATATCATTGTTGTTGTTTAGTAGTTTAGTCATGTCTGATTCTTTGTGACCCCATGGACCATAGCACACCAGGCACTCCTGTCTTGCACTGCCTCCTACAGTTTGGTCAGACTCATGTTCGTAGCTTCGAGAACACTGTCCAACCATCTCATCCTCTGTCGTCCCCTTCTCCTTGTTCCCTCGATCTTTCCCAACATCAGGGTCTTTTCCAGGGAGTCTTCTCTTCTCATGAGGTGGCCAAAGTATTGGAGCCTCAGCTTCATGATCTGTCCTTCCAGGGAGCACTCAGGGCTGATTTCCTTCAGAATGGATAGGTTTGATCTTCTTGCAGTCCATGGGACTCTCAAGAGTCCCCTCCAGCACCATAATTCAAAAGCATCAATTCTTCAGCGATCAGCCCTCTTTATGGTCCAGCTCTCACTTCCATACATCACTACTGGGAAAACCATAGCTTTAACTATACGGACCTTTGTCGGCAAGGTGATGTCTCTGCTTTTTAAGATGCTGTCTAGGTTTGTCATTGCTTTTCTCCCAAGAAGCAATGTAATGTTAGCTGGTGATATATTGTAATGTTGAAAACCATATATCACCTAGCCCTACAGGCGACTAGCAGCAGCCCTGAACAAATGCTGGTTTGACAATAGCCATGTTCACTGCCCACAGAGGTGCTAAAAACTATGGCAAGTTGTCTTCCTAGCTGGTTTGGGGGTTGCCCTGTGTTCTGGTGCAGATCAAATAATGAGCCCCTGCCTCCCTTGTTTTCTTAGATTCAAGCAGATGGCTATGGCAGCCAAATGCAAGTGTGTGCAACAATAGAGGTCTGGCTGGAAAATTTGAAGCCTGACGCCACTACATGAACGACAGATTGAAGAAGAAAAGAACATATGAATTGGCCCTGCCCCATTGCTTGACCAATCGTGGCTAGGAGAAGCTAGATAGAGTCATAGATCTTAAAAAAACATTGTGTAGACTCGCATCTGCTGGCCAGCTTCCACTTTGACTTGAAATGTTCATTTTGGGCTTCTCAAAAGTAGGTAAAGGCAAGAAGCAGTGGGGAGGAGAGCCCCAACCCACAATGGTGCCCAACTGAGAGGTGCTGGAACTGTGCTTTGGCTCTGACATTTAGCAGGAATTTCAAAACAGTCTTAGTTACCCAATAATGTTTTAACTGTTTTTGGCCTGCTAAAAACACACAAAATTTAGTATTGGTGTGTTTGCCACCCTGGGTTCCTTCAGGAGGAAAGGTGGGATGTAAATGGAAATAAATGATGATGATGATGATGATGATGCATTTTTCCCCCAGACACTGTCTTGCTGTGGCTATAAAAAGCTTCATGCTTAATCTTTGGCATGATAGACTGCTGTTAAAGGCAAAGCAGCAGGTTGACAGCTCCTAGGTTGGCGGTTACCACTTGGCAGAAGATTGCTGCCTGCGTCTCATGAGCCAGTTTCACCATGAGCTGCAATCCAGAAGTGTGTGTCTTTTTGGAAGCATCCGTTGGCCATTTCTGCTTCTTAATTGATCCCTAGTCTGTGGGTTCTAATGAATAGTTGATGGTAACTGAAAACCCTCCTGTGTGGAGGCAAAATCCTGTTAGCTGCCACAGCTCCTTTGAAAGTTAAGATGCAAAGAAGTTAAGGGAAAGGTTTCTAAAGAAAAGGGCAAAAGAGAATCCCAGGTACTGTACAGGCTGCAGTTTGTACTGAACGCTGATGCACAATAATCTTTTTTTTTATATTAGAAAAATACAAATTAGTGGCCAAGAAGCACTCTGTGTTCTGAAGAGGGGAAGAGATATAATTCAAAATGAAGGAAAAATTCCAGACTTCAAAAAGGGGATATAAATGTCACTAAGCTTTTTCTCAGAGTTATGATTTGGCTACTAATACGGACAGTTAATTGCCCAACAATATCCATTATAACCCTCTGTGTGGAACTCTGATAGTTTGGGTTTATAAACACCTCATGGCCAGTGGAAAAGATAGTTGGGAAAGTTGTTAGCAGAAGGTGTTTCTGAGGGAAACTGGGGAAAATTGAGATAGTGGCATTCATAATAATTATTACTTATACACCACTATTGCGTGATTGTACTCAGAGTGACTTATAGCATACGGAGAAAAACTGTACAACACAACAAAATGAGAAAATGTTACATATATAATACATCCAACACTAAGAAAAAGAGACAAAGCTAAAAGAAATGCTGAACAAAGCAAAATCTGCAGGCTCTTGCTAAAACATAAGGAATTTCAAGAGAAACTTTGAAGGGGTACAAATATATCATCATCATCATCACATGTGAAACTGGAATGGACCAGAAATAGACAGATCTGGACATCCATAGCTTAAATTAGTTGGAATTAAGAGTCATTGGAAGAAACAGAGCAAGGCTGGATCTACACTGACCTTTTAAACATTATTAGAATGATATTGGATACATCATTCTAAAATGTCACAGGGCATACCGGTAAAACAAAAACATCCCTTACCTGTTTCCTCCGTAATATCACAGTTTCCCTATTGCCTGTTTCCTGTTTCCTCTGCAGCGTCCTCTAGTGTCATATTTTAATAACGCATTATTAACGTTACAAGCAAAATGTAATACGCCCATTACATCATGAAAATCGTTCCTTGATCCTTCCTTAATGTTGTAGACCATGAGTAGAGATACGCTCCAAGTTAAGTCCTTTCCCCACCCGCCACAGTGAGAGTTAGTATTTAAGTAGGGATATGTATTCCCAGTCCATGGATTCCATTCTAATCCATTTTCAGTTTAATCTACAATTAACTACATATGTAGTTAATAGATGCATAGTTCCTCTGAAAATAAATATCCTGCACTACATACTTTGATCCATTGTTTGATACCTTCAAGCAGCTGCAAACTATGTCAAACAACATTCAGAGAAGTGTGAAATAGCTACTGGATAGCTATGTTCTGTGCATTAGGATCGGGGTGTTTTGTATGGAAATTTGCAAATATCACAGCCATCCAGCACCCCTAGTCATGAGTAGTTTTATTTGTATTGGAGCCCCAAGGGGGGCAGGAACCTAAAATAATTCTGGTGTGTTGTATTTGTTCCCTTTCGAATCACAATGCTGCTTTTTCAAAACGCATTTTGCGTTATTAAAAATTGGGGTCAGTTGGGTAGGTTGCGATGGGGTCCCCCCCCTCACTTTCAGTGCAAATATTGCAGAAAGCACATGTAACATTTAATTAGTAATATGCCAAAGCATTAGGGGAAAAAGAGGTACTTTTTGTCTGTCTTCTGGCAGAGACCGAGATCATAAGGTGACCTAAATTCACAAACTAAGAACTGCAAACTCTAAAAATACTCCACCACTGAAATATATATATATATATATATATATATATATATATATATATATATATATATATATATATATATTGGAGAAAAGATTTCTGTACCAAGGAGAAGGAGCGAGTTCTGTAAATAGAAGTTGGTTTTGTGAGGAAATGGGGCTGTCCAAATCATAGGATTTGTATAGCTGCTTATTCCAGAGGAAAAAGCTACCAGAGAAAGACTTTGTCAGGGAATGAAGGTGATAAGAGATGACAGGGAGATGAAAATTCTGTGAGAGACAAACCGAAAAAAGAACATATATTAAAATGTGTGCTGAAGGGGAAAATAGCAAAGCCAGTTGTGACAGAAGTGTCTCTGGACCGGAGGTAGGAAAATGTTGTCCCCATCTTCAGTAAAGGGGGGTGGGAGGACCCAAGTAACTACTGATTGGTGAGCTTGCATCAATACCAGGGAAAGTCCTAGAACAGATAATTAAACAGTGGGTCTGTGCACACTTAGGAAAGGATGCTGTGATCACTAAAACCCAGCATAGGTTTCTCAAAAACAAGTCATGCCACAGGAATCTCATTTCTTTCTTTTTTATATAGAGTTACAAGTCTGGTGGATCAGGGGAATGCAGTGGATGCAGTGTATTTTGGTTTCAGTGTGGCTTTTGAGAAAGTCCCCTATGATATTATTGTGGAGAAGATGGTAAAATGTGGGCTGGAGTAGGTAATGGTTAGGTGCATTTGTAACTGGTTGACTGACTGAACCTAAAGAGTGCTCGGAAAGGGTTCCTTGTCATCCTGGAAAAAGTGGGATGCCACAGGGTTCTGCCTATGCCTGTTGTTGGATGAAAGTATTGAGGGGATGTTCATTCAATCTGCAGATGACTCCCAACTGGGAGGAGTGGCCAATGCCACTACTAAGAAAGATACAGGTCCTCAAATATAGTGGCGGCCGGCATAGAGGGTGGGTAGGGGGACAAAGAGCTTGGGAAAAAGCTGGTTTTACAGTTGTTGGTGATGTCCTTGAGTACAAGCTTGCCAAAGAAAATATCCTTTAGAAGCCTGAAATGAGAGGTGATCTGTCACAACTCCAATGATATGAAAATAGTATAGAATTTTTATTTTTATTCTATAGTAGAGCATTTCTGTGTTACTGAAGGTGTGCTCTCTCTTAACAAAACACTTATTCAATGGCTGTGTGTGTGTGTGTGTGTGTGTGTGTATTTTTAACACACAATCTTATCAGCTACTTCCTTCCACTTCAAAGTCAAACACCAGAGAATCTTGCAATCTCTCCTTTCCTGCACCAAACCAACACCACAAGAGATTGATATGGTTTGTAGAAACTGGGATGTTAGAATGAGAGCGAACCCTAATGCACCTCCAAAGGGATGAAAAGATTCCACCATTTCTGAAGTTTCTGAAGTAATTAAAACTAGGATCTTGGCTGATGTTTGTGTGCAGAGAAGCATTGTTCAAGCTCAGTGTGTGTGTGGGTAGCTTAGCATGCAAAAGGTCACAGGTTCTTGGGGGTCCCTTCCAACTCTACAATTCTGTGATTCAACCCTTTGATCTCTCAGTGGGGTTGATCAGAGTCCCTGCTGATCAATGCAGACAATGCTAAGCTGGGTGAAACAATGGTCTCATTCACTATGAGACACCTTCCTATACTCCTAAGCTGCATTGATGCTTTCTCCTCCTATTCCACACGTAAACATTCATTGCTCAAGGAAAACAAATTCACCTCACAGAGCTGCTGGAAAATGAACCACCAGCGTGAACCGGAAGTGACATGGTTCTTGTTATTTGTAGAACATGCTACTAGCACTGCCACATATCAGCAGGACCAGCCCTCCCATTAGGCAGAGTGAAGCACTTGCTTCAGGATGCAGACTTGGGTTGTCTTCCCCCCTCCCACAAACACACATAATCTTGGAATCCATATTTTTGCTCATTTCCCTTTGAATTCAGATGTTAAAGCCTCTCCTCTTCTCAGGGGAGGGGTTGTGAGCTGGAATCGCTTCCCGCAGTCGCGGGGGGGCGTGGCTAGCCCCCCTGCACCACTGGAACCCTGGGCCCGCGCCATGCCCCTCAGCCAGCCAATCCAACTCACTGGGGTGTGTGGTTTAGCTGAATTTAAACGGCTGCGGGCCCACCAGGTCTCCCTTGCTTTTCTGGCTTCCACGGAGCACCTGCCCTCCCTCCCTCTAGGTTTTGCTTCAGCTCCTGACCTTGCTATGGACTTCGGTTGGTCGCCTTGGTTGTCCAATGGTCCTGGTAGGATTTTTTTTTCCACTTGGCAGATCAGCACCAGCCACTTGGTTTTTCGCCTACCTCGTAGCAAATTGTCACAACTTTGTAAGGTTTGGTGGTTAGGCATTGGAAAATGTGTTGTGTGTTGGAGGGGAGGTTGTGGCCATCCCCTACCCCTCCCCTTGAAGGGTATTCCATTAAAGGAATCCAGCGATCATGGTTCCTGTCTGATGCCCAGGTGGTGGCTAGGGCCATGGCATGACCCTCCGGTGACTCTAGGGGAAAGCTTCCAATTGATTTGCATCAACAAGCTCCCCCTACCCCTACAGGTTGTTAACCCTTGTGTGACTCCCTGCAGAGTAGGCAGGAGTCAAGTATAGTTTGTTCGAATCCAATGCCTAAGCCGATACCACTCACATTCTGTAACCAATAAAGTTGTGGTCTTTTTTAGCCCATTAACCTAAATACTTGTGTCCATGTGTCTTATTTCATCAGCAAGTGGGGAGTGGGGCCTCGACTCACAACCCAATGACTATCGTTAAAAGGGACTGGGTTATAGTTCAAGATGTGTTCTCATCTTATTACATAACTAGGATATGTTTCTAGCTTAATTTGTAGCCTACAATATTTTGATTGGGCAGGGGAAATGATGGCTTATCCAGAGGCTGTTGGCCCCTGGTCATGCAGGTGGAGCCAATATACAGTTCCACAAGTCCTCCATCTCTGATTCAGATGCCGAGTGTGCTGCTGATGTTGTGAATCCTTTAGAGCAGCTTTATGGCAAATTTGAGTGTTCCTTATGCACTCAGAGAAGAACTAGTCTTAATAAATTTTGTTTCTCTCCCTCTCCCTCTCTCCCCCCCTCCTTCATACATACTCCCTTTGTAATTGCTAAATACTTCTTTATCGAGATCTGGTGCTGGGATTTATTTTCATGAATTTGGGTCCTAAGCCTGAAGAAGCTATCTAAATTACTTTAGCCCAGGCTAATGCTTTTAAAATGAACTTGAAACTCGGTTCCTCTATGGCTTCTTTTGTTGCTGACTTGAGTGGCATAATGAATTCTAGGATGTAATGATGATTTGATTTGAGTTGGTGGGCTGATACTCAGATATCCTATAATTAGGTGAGAAAAAGACTGAAATGGGATTGTCTCACTTGTGTGGCGTCAATCAAGCAGGCAATCTGCCGGATATATGCATACACAATCCGTTATTAAAGGATCGTAATGACTTCCTCCCTCCTCCACCCATTTCACTTTTCTGGATAAGTCAAGTGCTTCTTCCTCCACGATACAGAGTGCATGTGACCTCACCAGTTCCTCTTTCCCTGCACTGCTTTTTGGAGACCTTAATTTCCCTTGATAAGAATCAGTTTTGTCAAGTGACAGCAGAAGTAATTAAAACATTTTCAGTTCATTGCTACCGTCTCCCTAAATATGTAGCAAGTTGAAGGACGGCGGTGACAACACTTCATTTTTATATGAATAATGGGAAATTGGGATCACTTTATTTGTCCCAGTGGACAAAGCATGATATTGATAGCCAGATGACCGAGTTGTGCGGAATGATCTAAATTTACAGCCCACTATTGGCTGCTGCTGTTCTTCTGAAAACGGATGAAAGAATAGTATAAAATTAGTGTGGGGTGAACTAGCCATATTGAGCCGCTGCACAGCAAATCAAATCAAAACCCAGTAAGTCAAATGAATTGTTGGTATCTTTAAAAAAAAAACCCACAAAAACAGATTAACATTTGATCGCAAAAATATACTATTTGCCTGGTTTCACTCAAACAGGGATTAGCTATTTAGCTATAAATTGGACCATAACCTTTTAATTTGGGGGAGGGCAACCCTCTTCCCAATTTTTAAAAGCCATCTACAAATAATCCATTCAGCCAAGAGTGATCTATCCATCCATCACTGGGCAGGAAAAAAAGCGGGACAGAGGTAGGAAGGGGATAACCCTTCAGAAAGAGAGAAAAGGGAGAGAAGAGAGATGAGGTGGCCTGTACAGTGGTACCTCTGGTTACAGACACTTCAGGTTACAGACTCCACTAACCCAGAAATAGTACCTCAGGTTAAGAACTTTGCTTCAGGATGAGAACAGAAATCGTGCGGCAGAGGCGTGGCGGCAACGGGAGGCCCCATTAGCTAAAGTGGTACCTCAGGTTAAGAACAGTTTCAGGTTAAGAACGGACCTCCAGAATGAATTAAGGTCTTAACCTGAGGTACCACTATACATAGCTAGCTGTGGCCCCACCCACTTCTGGCTTTGGTCCCACCCACAGTCAACACCAGTGGTGTGTGGTCAGTGGACGAGGGGGACTAGGCTAGTCCCCTAAATGTTCCCCTGGTGCCTCCTTCCCAAAGCCTGGAAAGCTTCTGCCCAGCTCAGGGAGGGGGCACGATGCTCATGAGTGCATCGTCAGGCTGTTGCAATGTCATTTTCCCCCACACCCCTTGCCACTTGCAAGCTGGCGCCTCTGGCCCTAACTATTCCCCTATGAAGAATTTCACCGCATGCCAGTGGTCAACATACAGAAGCCTCAGAAACAGTTTCCTATTGTGTCATTAGTAAAGGGTCATATGCACATGAACATCATCTATTCTTGCTGCTGGCACTATGCAATCAATGAGCCACCACACTCATCTCCCCAGCTTTTTGTTCTTCAAGGAGAGGTCAAAGACATGAGCGGTTCTTATGAAGGTATGGCCAGATTTAGGTTTGATGAGGCCCTATGCTACTGAAGGTAATGGGGCCCTTTATATGTCCAGCTGTCCTTTGTCAACAACAAATTGTCGCTGTTTTTTGTGTTGAATATATGCTATATGGTAATGTATGGACCTAATGGGTATCTAAAGCCATTTGCACATGCAGAATGTAGGCACCCTATACATGGAAATGAGCAAACCAGTGGTGTTTTAGGGAGCGGGCTAGCAGGTGGGGCCAATTACTTACATCATAGGAGCCTACACAACACAAAACACTGTTGCTGTATGTAGGTTTTATTTTATTTGTTTTTGATCTTATATTTTGGAAATGTACATCCAATTTTTTCCCTTTAATTTTTTTTTTGGGGGGGGGGAGCCAAGAGAGTGAGGCCCTAAGTTATAGCTTGCTAAGCTTATATGTAAATCTGGCACTGGGCACACAGGCTCTTACAGTGATGTCTAGAACTATGCTGTGGGTTTTGTGGAAATTTATATGCCATATGGTGGCTGAAAGAGTCCTTGAAAAAGAGTAGATTCCTGGAGTTGAGAGCGTCTTTAAAATTGTACTTTTGGCATTAACTGATTCACTCTCACTTTGATTTTTAAATAGCTTCTCCTGGCCTGATGGTTTCTGAATACAAGCCCTAGACTGAAGAAGTTACAGGAAAAGATGCTGACAAATTCCAGATTATAACAGAATGAGAATCCCTGCCCCTTTTTCTTCTCTGTTACAGAAGAAGCTGCTAAACATTATGCTTTGAGATCAATAAGGTGGAATGGAAATTTGTTACAGTTAGTGCCTACAAAACCAATTCTTCATCATAAAGTACATTATAGTTAACCTGAAAATACTGTGATTTGTTTTTTGCTTTGTTCCTCTCAGCAAAGCACATATGCCTTTCAGTCTGTAAAATGCAATGGCAATCAAATTGATCATAGCTGTAAAGTTGCGACCCAGTCAGAAACTTTGCAGCTATTGAAAAAACACAACTTGTGCATCCTGAAAACTAGAATACATTTTTAAAAATCGTATTTTCCTTTCAAGGAATATATTTTCCTGTTCCCAAGATTACCTTTTTTCTCTACTTTTCATTATACTTTTCTTAACTGACCAGCACCTCTCTTCCATAAGCTTGGGGAATAAGCGTTCATTCACCACCTATATAACTAGCTAACTCTCTGTATACAGAAATCGCCTATTTCAGAGACTTCCATTTTTGTTGGCTCTTGTTCTGCATTTTAGTTCAGACGGCTTAGTTTTAGAAAGGGGATTTGTGATCAATATATTATTATGTAATTCAGACGGCCCATGGGTTCCTTTTTGGGTGTCCACTTGAAACTATGCTTCCTGCATGCAGTATGACATTTAGGGATGGGGAACCTGTGGTCTCCAAATGTTGTTAGACTACAACTCCCATCATCCTTGACCATTGGGCATGCTGTCTGGAGTTAGCAAGCGGTGTAGTTCAATAACTTCTGGGGAAGCCACAGGTTTCCCAACTCTGCACTGTAGAATACCATAAAATTCTGAGATCCAAAGCAATCTTGTTATAACGTGAACTTGTAGGCATTTTGGGAAGATTGATGGAGCCTTTCTTTGCCAAAATAATGTTAAATTCTGTTGTCTACGAAAAGCCTGTTTGATGTCACCTTTCACTACACCTAGAATTTAACAGGTGGCATGTGAAAAGCCCTGTAACTTGCTCATTTCAAACGAAGAGCATTCCAAAGCTGTAATACTATTACAAATTATGCAAAATCAAATATTATGGCTTTGAGGTAAACAGCACAGGTCAATAAGCCCAGAGTATAACAACAACAAAAACCTCAGGATGCCATGTTCTTCCCCATGCCTTGAGGTAATGTACCTCAGAAATTATATCACATGCTTCCTTTTCAATTAAGAGAGCTCTACTTCTCAAATGATCCAAGACATGGGTGTTTTGTACTCAGATCATTCTCATATTTGTTGTTGTTATAGTTAATTTATTTTTGCATCATTTAAGCAAAACCCCTGAAGCAGTGAATGATAAAATAGCAAAGTATAATGAAACAACATAGATATAGTTATATAGATATAGATATAGATACACACACACACACACACCCTCACGAGGGGAAAAAGTTAAACTAAAGTGGGACAATACCTTTATTAGGCCAAACAAAATACAGTCATACCTCGGTTTGAGTATTTTCAGTTTAAGTACCCCGCGGACCCGTCTGGAACGGATTAATCCACTTTCCATTACTTTCAGTGGGAAAGTTCGCTTCAGGTTAAGCGAGCTTCAGGTTAAGTACAGACTTCTGGAACCAATTGTGTTTGTAAACCGAGGTACCACTGTATCACAAAATACTATGCAAGCTTTTGAAATGCAAAAGCTTGTACACTGTTTTGTGATATTCGCTCTCTGCACACAACAACATCCCCCCGTGCCACTATCCGTGTATTGGGAGACCCCAGTTTTTTGACATGATTTTTGTGTCAAAAAACCTCGTCCAATACATGGAAAAATAAGGTACTTATTAGAAAATATACTAAGTGGGGGGGGGTTTACAACTATATTCATTTATGTATTACTATGTTGGTTATAATTGGAATTGGTAGGGGTTTTTTGGGGGGGGGGTTGATGTAAAAGGGTTTATCTTGAATTTAGACAAATCCCACGTTGAAGTGGGGTGCCTCAAGGGGATATTGGACTTAAAGAAGTAATGTATACAGTGACATGAGCCAAAATGGGTAAAAATGTACCTGAAGTGTTTAATCATGCCTGGGTGATCCGGATCTCTCTCTCTCTCTCTCTCTCTCTCTCTCTCTCTCTCTCTCTCTCTCACACACACACACACACACACACACACACACACACACACAATGTTGCAGACATCATCTGGTAAAGCAAAATAAAATTTCTTATGGAGAACACCAGGGTGGGGTGATAGAGGAAGAGAGAAGAAACACTAGTGTGGGAATAAAGCTGAGCTGATAATCAGAGGAGATGGTTTTACTTTGAAAACAGAACCCTTATTGTTTTACCTTTCCTTAAAATCAACTTTAATGGTACCTGGTTCAGAAACCCCTAGATTTATTCGTCTCCAATTTGGCAACTTTCCTGTCCACAGCATTTCTCACTTGTCTGCAATTTTCAGAACAATTTGCCTTAAAGGGGAGAGAAGGGGAGAGGGAGAGGGAGAGAGATTATTATATTTCCCCCACGTGAAAACTATAAGGTTGCACTTGCAGGAAAACCACTGCAGATAACCTGGAATTTAACAGGATCCATGCCCTGAGAAGGGATGCACTTGTCTGCAATTTCCTCCACTTCTGCTCCAAAATAATGATAATAGTAATAAATAGACATTTCCTTTAAAAAACAGAAGTGCTCAGAACAAATACCTCTGGACCTATTTGCCTGTAACCTGGCAAACTGTATCTACTCTGAAGAGACTACTGTGCCCACAAATTTAATCCACTTCTGTCAAAAGAAAAAAAAAGTCCTAGTCAATATATATATATATAGAGAGAGAGAGAGAGAGAGAGAGAGAGAGAGAGAGAGAGAGAGAGAGAGAGAGAGAGAGAGAGAGAGAGAGAGAGAGAGAGTTATGAGGAGGGGATACAGCATATCAGATGGGTTCCACGTCAAATTGGCCTACTAAGTTCTTTTGATGGAGGTGGGCTGTTTTCCAAAGTCCTGAATCATGGTCTGAACAAAATATTATGGACAGTGTACACCCTAATACTTAATGTTTGCTTTGGTATGATCTAGCCAAAAATGCAACACTTTCGAGCACTGCTGATTTCAATACTAGACATATGCAGTGCAATGTTCTATTATGCTATGAGGGCTTCCTTCCAGGAAAGTGTGCATAGGATTACAGCCTTAATCATTCAGAACCCTGAAATCAGTTGGATTTAAAGGTATTTCATTTTGTTATATCACATGCATTTTTTAAAAGATGCCTTGAGATGCCCGAGGTAAGACTATAAATGAGTAAAATACAGTAAAGCTGAGATAAAGGAAAATCCCTCTCATCTCTCTCTATATGCATATATATTGGGTGCATATGTATTATACCATGTTGAAGCTTGTATCACTTATGAAGTATTGCTATGGGAAAGCATTTTTTTATATATATATGGTGTGGAGGGGGAGAAATATACACACAACAGTGTATGACAACATATTTCTTTTCTTGAGATAGTTCAGTTTGTACAATGTACAGTGGTTCAATGTTGGGGTTGCTAAGCAAACAACATGAAAATTGTAATTTATTTCCAGTTATTTAATAATCCAAATCTATTCCGGAGAAGACTACAATATTTCCAGTGCAAATTTGTTCAGAGACATAAAATATCTATGCTCCATTGCCTGCCTGTTGATTCCATACAGCAAGTTGACAGAAAAAAAGCTAGCAATGGTTTCCTTTGCGTTTATAAGGAAGCCATGCAGAAAACCAAAAATGAAGGTTCGATACCTGTTGAAGATGTGGTTGCCTGCCTTATACCGATTTTTTAAATGTGCATTGTGTGTTAGTTTTTTAATAAACACCATATCCCACTTTTCACCACACTTCGCTCTTAAAATGATTTCGGCCTCATTGGTATGAACTGTGTGTCTGGTGAGGCTTTCAAGGGAAGCTTTTCAGATGGCATCTTGATTGCAATCTAAGTAGATTTTTTTTTCTCAGCTGAAATGATCTCAACCACCTTGTTGGTCTGTGGGTAGTAGGATCATGATCAGACAGTGTTTATAAGCCAAAGTACCTTTATGTATTTTTTCTTTTTTCTTTTTCTTTTTTCCTGTTTTTTCTTTTTTTTTCTTACTAAAGTGTTATATTGGAGAATTAGCTGGGGGACAAACCAAACCTCAGAGATCCTCCGCCCCTGTCCTCTCAGTGGCAGGGGGGGGGGATGAGGGGGAGGAGGGAGGGGGGAGGTCAAACCCAGCTTAAAATGGACCCCTTTGTTTCCCAATGCCCATGGGTATCACTGGTGGCAGAAGTGGTCTTGTGGGTGGAGGGCAAATGAAGGGACTGAGCTTATTTTGTATGTTTGTTTTGTATGTTTTGTTTCTATAAAAATCAATAAAAATTATTATAAAAAAAACAAACAAAGTACCTTTATGTATATTGAGCACTTTCCTTCACAAATAGTCAAAGGGAGAAAAGGCCAGGCGGTGATGAGAAGAAAGCTGCCCAATCAACATTTTGATACATTATGTTGTGTACATGAAAGGCTCTGGTGTCAGCTACAAGGTGAAGTGATTTATATGCTGTTGACTTTGACCACTGCCATCTTTACCGTTAAGCAGGGTAAGGATACACTTCTTATTTTAAAGATATGAGGATCATACCTTTGTCCCAAATTGGGCCTAGTTTTTTTTTTCTTTTTTCTTTTAAGTGGTAAACCTGAAGGGAAAGGTGTGCACATGGAACCTAGTACATCAGGAAGAAGGGTAGAACAGAACCTTTGACTCTTACATTGTTGGCTGATGAATACCTTGTGACTCGAATATTTTGGCTCCCGAACGGCACAAACCCGGAAGTGAGTATTCCAGTTTGCAAAAGTTCTTTGGAACCCAGACGTCTGACGCTGCTTCCAATTGGCTGCAGGAGCTTCCTGCAGCCAATTGGAAGCTATGCCTTGGTTTCCAAACATTTTGGAATTCTAACGGATTTCCAGAATGGATTCCGTTCAACCTCCGAGGTACCACTGTATATATATTTTTAATGGAGAATGGGTGCACTCTGTGAGAGTCCATATTTGCATACCCCAGATAAGAGTTTTATTTATATTTAAAATGCTTAATATTCAAAAATAAGGTGTACAAAAATAATAAAAAACAATAGAATAGAATAGAACAGAACAGAATAGAACAGAATAGTAATTTATTCGCCAAGTACTTACATACTTGGAATTTGCTTTGGCTAATTCTACAATGTAAACGTACTTTATACAAAATATGATCGGAGGATCGGAGTGTGCAGAACACTATTTCAAGCAAAGAGGAGCCACTCTGACTGTGCCTGGAGCTTTTGCCTTCTGTCCCTGTAGTGACTTCAGAACAGGTTGAGGTGGTTGTTGGTGCCTCTGGCGCCGAGTGAATTGCTCTAGTTGATAATGCTTGACTTTGCTATAAAACTGATTCAGGTCGTTTGCCAATTTTTGACTCCGGAGCAGAAGAATATGTTCTCTTATATTCAGTAAAAGAAGATGTTCTCTTATATTCAGAAATGTTCTGTAAATTATTCCAAAGAGTAGCCGAGGCATGTTTGAGAATTGAGTCCGAATCATAGGTTCATTTTGCTACTATAATCTCCTTCGTCAGTGCACTCCTAGCTCGGTTGTACAAATTTCTGTCTCCTTTCCTTGAACCCTCTTCTTTAGCATATCAGAGTTTCCTAGAGTTTCCTTGATTAATAAGGTGCAGATCATCCATTTTATTGTCAAGTGTGTGAAGATTTGAGAGGTATATAGATGGTAAAGCCGATCTCATTCCTCGCCTTTGTAGCTTAATCAAAGCGCTAGCACTTTTTAAATAAAAAACAACACAGTGATTTAATAAAAACAGCAGAACAGCATTATAAAAGCAGGAGGATAAAAACAGGAATTTATAAAGGTAGGGCAAGCCTCGGCAAAGCTATGTCACCTCCATGAAAGATTTGCCACCTCACTGAGAACGAGGCCTTGGATATGGAAATACATATCAGAGCTCCCATCAAAAGGGATTGCTGTGTCCAGCCTGGATATGACTGTGCATATCCAGCTACCCCTGCTGTTTGGCTTTCAGCCTCTTCTTAAGCTCCACCAAGAAAAAGGTGCAGGGGAGTTTGGGGTCAGGTTTACAGAGGCTGGAACCAGAAGGTTTTTAGTTGACAGTTGAGTCCTGTAAGAACAAGGCCCATCCTTTTAATAACACAGCTCAGATAAATAATCAGGTTGTGTGCTTCTCCACTTCTTAGGGTGGGCGAAACAGAGTGCAATATTCTGAAGAGAAAATGGAAGGGAAAAAACCTGCCACAAAAATATATCTGCTACAACAGAGGCTTATAACATCAAAATCTTGGCACTACGTGCTAACAAGCAGAAAAATGAAGACAGGGCCCAAAGGTCACCTTCAAACTGCTTTCTACTCTTCAAGGAATAGTCCTGTGGGAGCCCCCTGGACCTCAAAAGACAACTAATTCTTGACAGTTCAAGCCAGTGTCAGGTTAAAGAGAAATAAAAATATGAAAACTGGTGGGGAAAAATTATCTAGAGATCTGCAGGCATAAGAAAAGCAACACATTTGTAGAAACTACAGAGAAGTTGGAAGTCGGCGTTCAGGTTCGAGATCCTGTGGTGTGTTGCTTCAAGTAGGCTATATTGTTACCTACAGACATGTGACAAATATCACAGTGAGACAATAGGACTGTCAGGGTTGCAGCTCCAAACAAGGGGTTGATCCTTCCCATGGAGAAGAATCCGAGCCAATTCACACTGTTAGGTTTTTTGTACAGGGATTGCAGTTGTCACTTGAAAGTTTCATGGTCATGGAAGAGCAACTGCAAGCCAGGATTCGAAGAAAAGAGCTTTTCCCACTCAAACTGGCAAACCCCGGCAACAGGAACAAGCCCTCCTGAACTGCCCTACTAGTAGATCTTACACACATATATCATTGCTGGGCTTGCCATCAGCCCAATTGATTACATTCATATCTTGATGGTCTCTTCCTCAGCTTTGCTGCAGCATGGCATTTTATTTTAAGGGCCTCAGACAGGAGCAACTGGATAGCAGTTTGGCCAAGACACTTAGCATGTTCAATATAAAGTTGTGCTCTAGAAACAACAGTTAATCCTGTCTCCATCTTTTGTTTTAGTCAAAGGGCCAAACTAGACACAATGTTCAAAGCATCTACATAGTTAATTTTTGTGTGTTTTTAAACACGGGTGCAGGGAAGGTTAAAGGTAAAGGTAAAGGGACCCCTGACCATTAGGTCCAGTCGTGACCGACTCTGGGGTTGCGGCGCTCATCTCGCTCTTATGGCCGAGGGAGCCGGCATACAGCTTCCAGGTCATGTGGCCAGCATGACAAAGCCGCTTCTGGCGAACCAGAGCAGCACATGGAAACACCGTTTACCTTCCCGCTGTAGCGGTTCCTATTTATCTACTTGCATTTTGACGTGCTTTCGAACTGCTAGGTTGGCAGGAGCTGGGACCAAGCAACAGGAGCTCACCCTGTCACAGGGATTCGAACCGCCGACCTTCTGATCAGCAAGCCCTAGGCTCAGTGGTTTAACCCAGCGCCACCTGGGTGCAGAGAAGGTTAGGGATGATAATTATCAAAATGATAGCAGGTGGCAAGGAGGGGATTTAATCCAGTCCTCCTCCGCGGTAGTTTAGACCAACATTTAACTTCCAAAGATGCTACTCAAAAAGTAGTAAAATCAGTTTAAAATACATTTTAGGAAATTATGTTCAGAAATGCTTTTTCTAAAGAAGAAATGCATTTACAATGCAATCCTATGAATATTTGCTAAGACCAGTTATGGCCAAACTTGGCCCTCCAGCTGTTTTGGGGCTACAACTCCCATCGTCCCCGGCTAACAGGACCAGTGGCTAGGGATGATGGGAATGGTTGTCCCAAAACAGCTGGAGGGCCAAGTCTGGCCATCACTGGCTTAGAAGTTAGTCCCACTGAGCTCAGCTGGACTTACTCCCATGTCAATGCATATAGGATCTCCACCTTAATGTACATATTTAAAATATTTAATTGGAAATGTTAAGCATCAAACCACAGATTAAAAACAGAAATGGGACCAGACTGGACTAATGCCTGCATGCATGCAAAATTGAGTGTTCTGTCCACTTCTCGTTTCTATGCAATTCAGTGCTGATCCCCTAAAGACTCCATGCTGCACATAGGCTCAAAATATTCATGTGTAGAACTGAATGTGACACATTTCAGTGCAGATCTAGAGGACAAGTTCTTTGGTTCTGGGGGAACTGAAGTAGAAATAAATTTCATGGGGGAATCAAAGCCACACTAGGTTCTTTTTTTATTAACTTTTTCAGAATTTCTTATAAAACCCCAGGCTGCTCTTAAGATTGTTGTGTGGCAGTATTAAGCTATGGCCTTGACTTGCGCATTCTATATGGACATTTATACGGCTTGCTTCCAGCAGAATCTGAAGGAGCGATTATGAACATATGCCTTCTAGGCTTCCAGGCAGAACATATCAATCTTGGTTAGACAAATGTAAATACACTTCCATGCATTTTAGAAAGAGTTACTTTAAATATTTTTTGTCACACTAAGTGATAAAAATCTTTCAGATTTTAAATGGGCCATTATAAGTCTTTTATCCACTGAGAATAGAATTTAATCAGATTTTAGTAAGATAGTGGTGACAGACAAGGTTATTTATTTAGTGGCAGCAAATCCTTTCATCTTTGGAGTGTACCATGCTCCTCAATATTAAATAATATAACAGACTTGAACTTTTTATTTATGTATTTAAAATATTGACAGCCCCATTCTTCATTACTATAAACAACTATTTGACTTTTAAAAGACATCTAAAGGCAACATTAATGCCTAATGTTTTACAATTTTTTATGGGCTGTTAAGTTACCCAGAGGGACCCAGGTGGCGCTGTGGTTAAACCACTGAGCCTAGGGCTTGCTGACCAGAAGGTCGGCAGTTCGAATCCCTGTGACAGGGTGAGCTCCCGTTGCTTGGTCCCAGCTCCTGCCAACCTAGCAGTTCGAAAGCACGTCAAAATGCAAGTAGATAAATAGGAACCGCTACAGCGGAAGGTAAACGGCATTTCCATGTGCTGCTCTGGTTTGCCAGAAGCGGCTTTGTCATGCTGGCCACATGACCTGGAAGCTATACGCTGGCTCCCTCGGCCAATAATGCGAGATGAGCGCGCAACCCCAGAGTCGGTCACGACTGGACCTAATGGTCAGGGGTCCCTTTACCCTTTACCTTTTTTTAAGTTACCCAGAGTGGCTGGGGGAAGCCAGCCAGATGGGCAGG
Organism: Zootoca vivipara; assembly: GCF_963506605.1. Lineage (NCBI taxonomy): Eukaryota > Metazoa > Chordata > Lepidosauria > Squamata > Lacertidae > Zootoca > Zootoca vivipara. Next base: position 56,800,878 of record NC_083284.1, on the reverse strand, counting down.
GTATAAATATTATTATTATTATTATTATTATTATTATTATTATTACTACTACTACTACTACTGCTGCTGCTACTGCTACTATCACCACCAAAAAGGCATCCCGGATCAGGTTACAACATTACTTCTTTGAAGCATAAACATAATGAACCCTAAAAGTAAACAGGAGTTAAAACTGCAAAACTCATCAGAACAAATTAGCACTAACACAACTCATCCAAAGGTTGGCTGAACAGGTGGGTCTTTAACCAGCACTGAAAACACTTAATCATTGATACCTGGTTTCGTTGAGAGGGGAGGTAATTCCATTATTGGGGCATTTGAACTTAGAATGCCCTTTTTCCCATAGTAACATACCGAATTTCAGAAGAGAACATCTCCAGCAGATCCTAAATTATGGGCAGGTCTGTATGGGATGTGCTGTATCCAGGTCCCAAGATGTTTTGGGATTTGTATATAAATATGTAAGTCTGGCATAGTAGCAAATAGGCAACCTGTCCTGTTCTTTCAACACAGGTCCAATATTATTCCAGCAGCTGTCCCACCAAACGCAAATACCACAACAATTCTGCATGAGTTCCAGCTTCTGGGCAGCCTCCAAGGCAGCCTAAAATAGTATACATTGTAGTAGTCAGTCCAATCTTGACTACACAGACACTTCCTGTCCAAGAACGGCCATAGTTGGCATACCAACCAAAAAGGGCAATAGGTGCTCCTCCAACAGCAGTTGGAGGTCCTGGATCTAGGAGCTCGCAAACTATGCATTCATTTCTGTAGAGGGAGTGCAACCCCATCCGGAATGAGCAATCTACCCAGTTCTGAGATCTGGGAAATACCCAACCATAGAACCTCTCATTTAACAGAACTTATCCTTGGTTTATTGGCCCTCACCAAGCCCACAACTCTGTCCAGGCACCAATCAAGAACCTGCATGGCCTCTTCTGACTCAGATGTCTAGGGGGGAAATGCAAGGGGGAGCCTCTCTAGCCTTCTGGACTCTCAGCAGGCCACATCCTTGCCCAGGTCATATCCTCCTTGAGTGTGTTTGCCTGGCTGGAATGGGTGCTTGAACTGTGAATGCCTCTTACTTGCCTGGGAGGAGAATGGGATGTGTGTGTGTGTAGGAACCTGACTTCTGCATAGCTCGGATGCCACTTCCATTGCTCTGCCTACTTTTGCATCTAGGCCCACCCCACACTGGTATGTGGCCCCCAGAAGGGAATGTGGCCCTCGGATTCAAAAAGATTCCCTCCCTCTGCTTTAAATGGTAGTATAATATAATAACCTCATGTGAACCTACATCTTTAAAAAGAATGCACAGATGCTAAGTGTGCTGTAGCAAAGCAAAGGTGAATAATATGTTTAGAAAAGAGTCCTGAAGTTTCTTTCATGAGACTCTTCACCTGTTATCACCTGTTGCCTTAAACCGCATTAATCCTGATTTACAATATTCTGACAAAGGGGAGAATTGGGCCTTCTATTTCCCTCAGAAGTGGCTGGGGGGTTGCGGCTCCACAATTACTCTTGAAGACAAAACAAAATATAATCAACAGAAACCATCTCAGCTGGGTGTTTTTCATAGCTAACAAACTCCTGCCACTGTTCAAATAAGCTTTTTAATTAACACACTTTATTGAGGTCACCGAAAGCATCTAACTCTCTTGCTCTTTGGTGACATTGGGCCCTCGTTTCAAATCTTTCATTGGCCTTGGGATCGCATGTTTGTGAATTCTCTTTCTAGTGATACTGTGCCATTCCTGATGCCTATCTATATTTTCTCATTTAGCGAGGTAGCAGATATCCCTGCTCAACTGTGTTTTTGTAAGGTGAAATGAACAAACAGATCTTAAATAGGTTTAAGATGAAGTCATTGCTGTTTGGTTTCCGATTTGTTCAAATTGTTTGCGCTATATAGATCTTGAATCTCTGACACACATACTAAATTGATTCTCTGTCCGGAACAAAGTTAGTTGGGCAGGGGCTTAATGTCCCTAATTATCTGCTGTTCTCTCTAAATATCATGCCCTTTGCAGAGGGTTAGCAAAGTGTCCTAAAGAGGTAAAAATGACAGAGCATGGAAATCTGTTTCACCTGCGCATAATCTTGACTGTGCCTTTATGGAGTTCCTTCGGAAATGAATCTATGTAGTATTTTTAATCTCCCCCAAGTCTTGCACCCTAACCCAAGTGTATCAATTTTTAAAGGGCTCCTGTGGTTTTGAGAACTGCATGTTAGACAAAAGCTAATCGGGTACAAAATTTTAGCTATTTACTTACAGCAAAAGTAGCCAATTGGTGCCCTCCAGAGCTTGCTGGACTACACATCCCACAGTCTCCGACCATTGGTCCTGCTGGCTGGGACTGATGGGAGCTGGAGTCCAAGAACATATGGGGGCATCACATTGGCTACCCCAAATCTATAGCAACAAAGAGATAGCTGCTAGGAGTCTGCTGGCATGACTCAATTCTCCTGCTGGTGGAAGCACGGCTGGAAGAATAAAAGTTATGTCCCTCCATTAGCCAACAAGTAAAGTTGCTGCCTGGCAATATGAGTAGGTGAAAGCACCCAACTTGCTCAGAGAGAGAAAGGCAGGCCACTCCTTTCTTTATTCATACTGTTCAAACCAGTGGTGTAGGAAGGGGTGAGTCTGCCCCAGGTGTCATCACTGAGAATGACAAAATGCCAAAAATATGAGTTTGAAAATAATAATAAAAATTGGGCTCATGAAGCTTTTTAGTTTGGTCAACAAATGCAACGAAACACAGCTGGCACTGGGTGCCACTCCGCAGGAGCTGGCACTTACCAAGGTGCCTGCAGCATGCCTGAGCCATGCATCTCTCCTGTGAGTGATGTGGTGGCTTGGGTGCCTGCAGGTTCCGTGCTGCCTGAAACGGCAGTGTGGGGCTTGCATCTGCCCACCACCTCTCCCTCAACCGCCCTACAACTGAGGGGGAGGCAGTGGAGAGGCTTTGCAGTGCGCCCTGCCCTGTCTCGCCCTGCCCCCATGGGCGGCTCGCTCTGCCCCTAGGTGAAGGGCGCATACACTGTCCCGGACACCCGAGCAGCTAGCTATGCTGTTGGTTCAAACATAGGATAAGGTTCCAGGGAGCCTTACCATTAGCTCCAAAAAGGAGGCAAAAGAGAGTGATACCTTCCTCAGCTCCACCAGGCAGCAGTGGAGGAAGCCGCTCGGGCACATGGGGTGGTGCGCCCAGGGGCGGGGTGAGCTGCCCATAGGGGCGGGGTGCACTGCGAAGCCTCCGGAGTCTGCCTGCCTCCTCCCACTCAGCTGCCCTACAGCTGGGGGGAGGCAGCATGCTGACCGTTTGGGTAGCGCAGAGCCTGCGCACACCCAAGCCACCGTGTCTCACCCAGGAGCATTTTGTCACCCCCCTCAGTGGTGACACCTGGGGCAAACCACACCCATCGCGCCCCCTTCCTCCACCCCTGCCACCAGGTCGTTACTGGGTAGATCTGAACTGCCTTGAGACCACAGAGAAGTCCACAGGGATTCCTCCAGATAATACTGGACTCCAGCTTCCATCAGCCCCAGCCAGGATGACCAGCAATCAGAGATGGTGGAAGCTGTAGGAGAAACATGTTTTGGGCACCTTGTCATGAAGGAGTGAGAAAAGCTGCTGGATTTCCTCCTCCTACACAACTATGAAATGTACAGGAGCTCTGCCTTTTCCTGCATCTTGTCACTCAGCCAAGTCAACTGGACGAGGTATGATAGCTTGAGAGTTCAGAAGGAGAATGAAATGATCTCCTCGTACTGTGGTTGGATTTAGTAACAGTGTGGGAAGCTGTGAAGCAATTAATGGAACCATGTAAATACACCCAATTAGTCCTTTCCTCACTAATGCCCTGATGAAATGATAAGGTCAGTCAGAACTGTCTCAGAGCTATTATTTCACGTTGCATTCTCAGAAACCATTAGACATCATAACCCTTGAGGTCAGATTGTTAGAGATTTCCTTTGAATCCCCCAAAGGCTGAAAACTTTAATTATTGTTAATGGAAGTTTTACTTTATTCAGGGACCCATCAATCTGCGACAGATGATGTTACTATAGTTCAATAAAAGAACCTATTGTCATTCATACACTGACTTCAGGTATGCCACTTTTCTGAGCTGAAAAGCTTTTGTTTTAGTTCACGTTGCATAGATGTTCTTTTCCAACCCTGTAAAGCACAGTTGAATGCAATTCAGTGCTTACCGGTAATAGAAATGATGTCAGTTAACCAGAGCTGAGCTCTGAAGGTTTCCAAGCAGTCTGGTAATTTTAGAGTCTGAACTTGATGGTCTTGTGGGAGCCTCACTCTTTTGATGATTATGTTTATTGTCTACACTTGTATTATTGTCTACACTTGTTTCAAAATGTGGAAGGCCAACCCTTCACTGTTTTCCTGCCCCCCCCCCCGCATGCGCCACTCATTCTGGTAAGCTTGTGGTTTGCTAAGAACCCTAGATCCTTTTCACATGTACTACTGGAAAACTGGGTGTCCCCCATCTTCTAATTGTGCTGCTGGTTATTCCTGCCTAAGTGTAAAAGCTTACATTTATCTCTATTGAAATTCACTTTTTTAAACTTTTGGCCCAGTTTTCCAATCTGTTAAGACAATGTTTCCCAACTTGTGGCTCCCTTCTGACCTTGTTTCCTTCCTGTGCTACCCCCTCCCCCCAATGATGTAGCCTCAGGGAGGCAGCTGCAACCCAAATAAGAAAAAAGACACAATACAAATCAATACAAATATGAGGTTCTCGCCCCCTAAAAAAGCCTGCCCCCTAACAAAAAGCCTGGCTAGGCCTATGCCCCCCTGTCCTACCAGTAGAAAGGTAGCTATTTAAATATTTTGTTTGTAAATAGAATATGTTTCATTTTTAATTTTTATAATTTACACAAAATACAATTACATGAAATGATAGGAACATGATGAAATATTGTTGAAGCAGAAAAACATTGAATCATATTGCTGGAATGGTCATCTTTCTAGTGCAACCCCCTGCAATGTAGGAGACTCAGCTAAAGCATCCATGACAAATGACCATCCAACCTCTGCTTAGAAACCTCCAAGGAAGGAGAGTCCAGAACTTCCCAAAACAGATCCATCTTCCATGTATTATAAAAAGTAAACAACACTTATTGGACCCCCATTATTTGACACAGAGGGGGAAACCTACAGATACAGTCCAAAATGTGCACATATATATATGGGAGGTATATATAAAGGTATATATGGGAGGATTTTAAAAAGCAAGTAGTCCTCACTGACCTGGTGCAAAAAGATCTTGTCATCCAGAGGAGCCCTGGCTGCCTAGATAAAACACTATAGCCCCACATACCCTTACCTGGGAGTAAGGCCCACTGAACTCAATGCACCTTTCTCCTGAGTAGACACTTGGTTATTTACCAGATGCAAGTCAGCAGCACCAGACAACCCCACTCGGCTAGGCGCAGGGGTGGATTTGCAGAGCTGGGCCAACACTGCCGACAGACCCTGTGCCCCTTGGCAACATCTGAAGGCGCTGGGGTGGATTGCACCCTGCACCTTGCCACCTGGCCCAGCACTGGCAGCAGCAGCAAGCAGTTCCATCTCACCCAGCACTACCCGTTGCCATCCCTCCATCGCACTTACCTGACCTGGGGGTTCTGGATCACAGGCTCTACTGGTCAAAATGGTACCCTCGGTGATCACCCTCTCCCACCGGAAACAAACCAGGGCTGCTAGAAGAAAACACATGTGGCAAAAAGCAGCGTTAGGCCCTTCTTGTTGTTTAGTCATTTGGTCGTGTCCGACTCTTCATGACCCCATGGACCAGAGCACGCCAGGCACTCCTGTCTACCACTGCCTCCCGCAGTTTGGTCAAACTCATGTTCCTAGCTTCGAGAACACTGTCCAACCATCTCGTCCTCTGTCGTCCCCTTCTCCTTGTGCCCTCAATCTTCTCTTCTCATGGCAAATCAGGATTTTTATTTTTAAAAATGATTTTTTTCTTCACTTCTCACTTCTCTCTGTGGCCCCCTAGCCTCATGCTGTGCCCCCCCCCCATTTACACAATTTCCACCTGTAGCCCCCTAAGAATATCCTGGCGCCGGTTGGGAAACATTGTGTTAAGGTCATCTTCTGCGGCATTAGCTAACCTTCCCAGTTTGGCGTAGCATTTGTTTACCTCCCGTCCACAGGAACCTCACCTGTTCTCAAGGATTATAGACAGAGGCTCTGAGATTACACCTGCAAGCTCCTTTAATACCCTTGGGTGCAATTCATCAGGCCCTGGAGATGTGAACTCATTTAACGTATTGCCTGGGCCTGGTCAGATGTTGCTGAACAAAAACTCCCATCATCTATGGGAGTTGGCTGGGGCTGATGAGAGTTTTAGTTCAGCAACATCTAGAGGGCCAAACATTCCCCACACCTGCTATAAATCTTGTGTGGTGCTTGTGAGTGGTTGTCATTGAGAGAGATGTCAGAGGAGGCATGCATTGTAACCAAGTACATCTACGTAGCTATTATTCCCAAATAGTTTACCACTGTCACTTCACAGCTTCTAAATACAAATAATGTAGGTTTCAGCTTTGATATGGCTGTGCTAGCTTGATTTGGTCATAGCTAGATGTGCATTTAGTAGGTTGTCAATAGAAGGTACACAATGGAAGGATTAAATGTCAGGCTCATGGGCGATAAAAGAAAGGTTTCTATATATCGCCGGTCAGGAACTAGAATAAGGTGTCAGGCAGACTTGAAAGCCTCTCACAAGGTAAAGAATTTAGCAATCCATGTTCAGTGTAACAAGGAAAGAAAAAGGTTTCATGCTGCTTACAATTATGTTCCACAGAGAGTCAGTACCGGACAACACAGGTACAAAACACAGAAAGGGGCTGATGCTTGTCAGCAGCTGAAGCTCTACTCTAGATGAAAGGTTGCAAGGAAAGCAAAAGATGGGAGGGCGCTCAATAAAGTGCAAAGCTGTATTGCAATAAACACAAAGCAAAACCCTATTATATAAACCCAGGGCTACTTCAATTGTAGAAGCGCCATAGAAACTCCGCACTACACAAACTTAAATGGTGAATGGACGATGCATTTTAAAACCGATTTGCAGAATCCTGCGTGTTACTGTTCCCTGAAAGAAGTGCAGGCAATGCTTACACAAAGTGCTGCTGACCATCCCAGACAAGGGTGCAAAATAGGGATTTGAGACAAGTGGTTGTTTCCTGTTTTGGTTTTTTTTTAAAGGATGCATAATACTTACTGTGTTAAAAAAAACTGGCATAACAAAGCAAGCATTGCTTTTGTAGTTTCCCCTAAACTCAAAAGAAACCCAGTCTGCAAATTCCTCTTTAAAGTAATCCACCACAGGTCTACTGAGCTCCACCATTTCCTGCAAATATAGAGAATATAACTCCATGACGTAGGTCCTCAATTCAGCTGCATTTGTTCTTGCTGTTGTAGCACCTGCGACTCCTTAAATTAGCCACAGCTGGCCTAGTTAAGGCCTTAATAGCTGCCAAATGTCAGAAAGTTGCTGACACACTAAGCTCTTTTCTAGTTCTCCCTTCTGATAAAGCCAGCAAAAGAGAAAAAATGCTATTCTTTATCCCCTATCAAAGACAATAGGTTCTACCACCGAGACCAGCAAATGAAAGGTAGAGGGAATATCCTTGCTCAGATAGATGCTCATCTTTTAGCTGGTATGCTGTTTCTCAGCAGAAGGCTCATTAACCCCTTGGTGGCAAATGTGAAAATGAGAAATGGCTTCTCATTCTGCTGTATTATTGTGTCAGCATCAATATACTAAGCACTGCACATATTCTGGCCAGTCTACTCATGGAAAGTGTGGCAGGAAGACGAGGGGCATACAGGCATTTCCTGTACTCGTGCTTGGTACTTGGTTTCTTGTAAGATCACCTGTCCCCATATACAGTGGTACCTCAGTTTAAGTACACAATTGGTTCCGGAAGTCTGTACTTAACCTGAAGTGTACTTAACCTGAAGCGAACTTTCCCATTGAAAGTAATGGAAAGTGGATTAATCCTTTCCAGACGGGTCTGCGGAGTACTGAAACTGAAAGTACTCAAACCGAAGCGTACTTAAACCAAGGTATGACTGTAGACCTGTAAAATCACCTGGCTAATCTGGGTAAAAATTACTCATGGGCAGCCACCCAAAAGTTGGCATTTTGTGCTATTGTCCTTGACTGTGAATGCTCTTTCTTTTGCCAGATATGAAGCACCATCTATTAGTTGCTTCAGACAGCTTATGAATAACACAGAAGAACAAGCCCTACTGAAGGAAAGTCAGCATAGTTTCTGCAAGGCAAAGTCCTGCCTCACACATCTATTAGAACCCTTTGAGAGTGTCAACAAGCATATAGATCTGATACACTGATCATGCACTGATCTGGTTCCTAAAATGGCAAATGCAATTCAGTGTAAGCAAGTGTAAAGTGATGCCTACTGGAGCAAAAATAAAAATAAAAAAATCTTAATTTCACATACACAGGGTTTGATCTGGAGGTAACAGAGCAGGAGTAAGACCTTGGAGTCATAAGAGATACCTCAATTAAAATGTGGACGCAGTTTGGAAGAGCAAGGCTTAGGTCTCTTTGCTTCTATTTTCCCACTCTGTGCAGACAAGACAGAGTTTAAAGCATTTAAAGGATTAATTAGCAGTAACTAATCCTGAATATATGCTCTAAAGTGTGAAGTGTTTCTGTGACTTGTCCTATTGATTGCAAGAAGGAGAGTAAGAATGAGTCAGGGATTGGTATTTATTAACCTGGAATAAGACTGATTATGTGAAAGGTACTTAACAGCACATTGATGTGAGATGCCCATTAATCTGATTAAGGAGAAAGCAGATAGTTTTCACAGCATATATCTACAGCTTCAGCATCATGTACTGACATGGGGCCTGTTCACACTTTCCCACTTCCTGAACTCTTGGAAATTGTAGTGAATGGGTGGAGAATACTCTCCTGAGCCACTCTTTTCATCAGCCCCGGTTTGCGCCCTCCTTGAGTATTTTTGTCTGGTTGGAACATGTCCTTGAACTCTGCTTCTTGTGTGCCTAGATGGAGGATAAAAAACTTTTCCATACAAAAGTTTTGTAAAAATCTATTTGTTGCTCTGCCTGCTTTTTGGTTCCTCTGTGCCATTTGGGCCTCAGAAGGTTGCCTAGAATGGAAAGTTAATTGTTATTATGAAAGTAGTCCTTGGGGGTAGAAAGTTCCCCCACTTTTTCCAGAGTCAATTTCTCTATGAGCAGACGCTACTGTTGATTTTTACGGAGTCTTCTCAATACTTGCTTATTTACAACTATATTAAACAGAAAAAAACTTCAAACATTAAAAACTTCCCTAAACAGGGCTGCCTTCAGATGTCTTCTAAAACTCAGGTAGCTAACAATCTCGAATGTCTGTCTCCTTTGCTTGCTACATGCCCTACTTCCAAGTGACTAGGGAGAAGCCAGAGTTAGTAGCCATCACCCTTCGATGCTCATTAATGGAACACACAGCTATTATGCCCCCCCCCAATTTAGTAAATCATTAAAATTAAGGCTAGAGGAAAACTCACCTACTTATTTGATAGTCATGATACTATTGATTGATCTACATATTCATTTATTCACTTTAACACTAATGCCCTTCATTATTATTTTTAGAGCCAACTTTTTCATTGGGTTTCTTTTTTAAAGTAAATTTTCAAGTTCTCTCTGAATATATATTAGTTAAATTAAAATAAGTTCCAGAAGACTGGAAAGATCAAATATATGACAACATTTGTGCCAAATGATATGAATTCATCAGGAAGCAAAATTGGAAGTCACAAATTCAATCAGCAGTTTGAAGTCTTATCACAAAGTGGCAATCTTATCTAATGCTCTGTTTTGAAAAGATAATTTTTACAGTCTGAACTGCAGCAATGTATCCCCAAAAGTAAGACACTCTCTTTTCAACTCCAATCAAAATCAGCATGACAATTCAAAACAATTTGAATGAAACTAATTCAGTTAGAAATTCTAAGTAGGACAAAAGCTTTTGCATCCTCAAAAATGAATAAACTTTTACTGACTTTGATGGACCATAGGTTCTTCTCCCTTGTTTTGGTAAGGAACTCAGGGAGGTTATTTATATTTTAGACTCTTTTTAATTGAGTTATCCCCCAATGAACTGTTCCATGCCTATCTACTTAACTGTTTCCTAGATTCCTTTCTGCTTTTTGTCCTACCTTACTAGAGTGTTTTGCAACCTCCTCCCCAATCCCAGATTCCGGTACCTCCAAGCAGGAAGCAAAAAAACTGGAGGTTTCTGAGACTACTGGGGAGCAACTATGAATTAAACTGTGTGCCTGAGTTTGGCTTGGGGCATCACAAGTTGTGGAGGCCTTATCTAGTGGAAGCTGTATTGTGGGTTGTCTGTCCCAGTGGTGTGGAACTTGTGACACTATAGATGCAATTGGACTCCAAGTCCCATCAACTCCAACCACCACAGACAATAGACAAGGATGATGGGAGTTCTAAAATAGCAACATCTGAACCGCCACAAGTTCCTAGCCCCATCTAACTGAATTTAATCCCAATGAATATTAACATATTTATTATTATTATTATTATTATTATTATTATTATTATTTATAGCCCGCCCATCTGGCTGGGTTTCCCCAGCCACTCTGGGCGGCTTCCAACAGAAAAATAAAACACAGTAATCTATTAAACATTAAAAGCCTCCCTGAACAGGGCTGCCTTCAGATGTCTTCTAAAAGTCTGGTAGTTGCTTTCCTCTTTGACATCTGTTGGGAGGGCGTTCCACAGGGCAGGCGCCACCACCGAGAAGGCCCTCTGCCTAGTTCCCTGCAACTTGGCTTCTTACAACGAGGGAACCGCCAGAAGGCCCTCGGAGCTGGACCTCAGTGTCCGGGCAGAATGATGGAGGTGGAAACGCTCCTTCAGGTATACTGGACCAAGGCCATTTAGGGCTTTAAAGGTCAGCACCAACACTTTGAATTGTGCTCGGAAACGTACTGGGAGCCAATGTAGATCTTTCAAGACCGGTGTTATGTGCTCTTGGCAGCCGCTCCCAGTCACCAGTCTAGCTGCCACATTCTGGATTAGTTGTAGTTTCCGAGTCACTTTCAAAGGTAGCCCCACATAGAGCGCATTGCAGTAGTCCAAGCGGGAGATAACTAGAGCATGCACCACTCTTGCTAGACAGTCTGCAGGCAGGTAGGGTCTCAGCCTGCGTACCAGATGGAGCTGATAAGACAGCTGCCCTGGACACAGAATTGACCTGCACCTCCATGGACAGCTGTGAGTCCAAAATGACTCCCAGGCTGTGCACCTGGTCCTTTAAGGGCACAGTTACCCCATTCAGAACCAGGGAATCCTCCACACCTGCCCGCCTCCTGTCCCCCACGAACAGTACTTCTGTCTTGTCAGGATTCAACCTCAATCTGTTAGCCGCCATCCATCCTCCAACTTTTAAAAAAGCATTATGTCAGCCAGAGGGAGGGAGTGTTCATTCCCATTAATGCAAGATATATATTCTCACAAAAATACATCATTATGTTGATCTTTAATTTTAAGAATTGTTTCCTGTCTGATGTCTGGGGGGGGGGGTTACAGAGGGCGGTCTCTTCTTTCCTTCCCCTATCAGAGAAGAGTGCTCTGTAATGCAGATAGTCTAAGAAAGTAATCAGAAGACTGAAATTCATTGTGAATTTCAGGCAGCTTTACACTTGCCTAGACTGCAAGTACCTTAATGCTAAGAGGGGCTCAATTTCCAAAACATTGCAAATAGCCAGAAGGCATTTGAGGACTTGGTGCATAGAATATTTTACTCATTTATTTTAGATTAGCAGATGAAAACTTTATATACAGTATAGTAATGACCATATTGCAGAGAAACCTGCACAATGTCTGATGGCTATAATGAGAATAATAATAATGGTGATCGTTTTATTAAGAAGATTTTTAGAGTGATGTAACTTTATAAAAAAAAGCTGTTGGGTTGATTTGCTTCTTTAGAAGCATAAAAATGTATTTTCGTGAGGATGGGAAATTTTCATAGTAATGTAATTCAGTTTAAATGGTGAGGCACTGCTACATTTTATAGAACCCAGAGACATTTTATGGCTCTTACAGAGTATACTAATGTCTGGCTGACCATCCAACAGGTAATAAAATCCTCCTTTAATGTAATGTATCCCATATAAAAAGAGAGATAAAAAAGAAATACCAAAAATGTTTTTCTACTGAGGTTGCCACCTTTTGTTTTGGAGGGGAGAGGGGGGGAGAGGGGGGGTTTACAAATGACTACAAGGAATATAAATATAAAAAATACAGCCTGGACATTAAAACACTGGCTTGGTCAGCATGTAACTGTCAAATCAGTGGAATATAGTTATTACCCCAGGCCTGTATCAGACCAGAAATGTGCACTCTGCAAATCTCCAGGGATTGGAAAGGACTATGAGGGCAGATAGGCAATTCTGGTCTGTTGACCAGCCAAGGGTATCCATATGGCCAGTCTCAAGGTTTCACAATGTATTTACCAATTGGAAAGAAAATACTGTTTACAGTACTGGAAATGTTTTAAAAAGAGAGAGAACTAATACATCACGTCAAAGGAAGGTGGGACTTGAAGGGGAAACTGCTATGAAAGAGGTGGAAGGATGTTCGAGGCATTGTAGAGCCAGGGTGGGGAACCTGTGGCACTCCAGATGTTGCTAGAATACAACTCCCATCCTTCTTGCCAATTGCCTATCTTAGCTGGGACTGCTGGGAGTTGAAGTCCAACCATATCTTAGAGGGGCACAGGTTCCCCATCCCTGTTGCAAAGACTGTCTTGGAAGAATGAGACAAAGGATGGAGACCCTCAATGTGCCAAAAGAAAAATAGTTGAACTACCAGCACTGTCAGACAAATGACAGTGCAGCAAAAGAAAAAATCCCTTTACTTTTCAAAAGCATGCTACAAACCAAACCAATCCAAATAACTTTATTGTACTAGCCATTGGCCATGACAAATTTGAATCAAAAATAAATACAAGCAAAAAGTGTGTGTGCTACAAACAATTGTCTCTATTTGGATCTCTGTGTCTCCCTTACACTTCGCTGCTATATTGTTCAGAGTCTTATTTCTGAACTTTTTGGCTGCCAAAGCAAAAAGGGCGACTTTATGAATCACTGAAGCATTTACATCGCTAAGAATCCATAGGATCTTCTCTGCTGGGGAGAGACATCTTTCCTGTATGGATGGTAAGGTGAGAAATCGCCTTCTAGGTCCAATATATAGTGGGCAATATAGTAAATAATGGGATGCGGGTGGCGCTGTGGGTTAAACCACTGAGCCTAGAGCTTGCCGATCAGAAGGTCGGCGGTTTGAATCCCTGTGATGGGGTGAGCTCCTGTTGCTTGGTCCCAGCTCCTGCCAACCTAGCAGTTCGAAAGCACGTCAAAGTGCAAGTAGATAAATAGGGGCCGCTACAGCAGGAAGGTAAACGGCGTTTCCATGTGCTGCTCTGGTTCGCCAGAAGTGGCTTTTTCATGCTGGCCACATGACCTGGAAGCTGTACACCGGCTCCCTTGGCCAATAACACGAGATGAGCGCCGCAACCCCAGAGTCGGTCACAACTGGACCTAATGGTCAGGGGTCCCTTTACCTTTACCATTTATAGTAAATAATGCAAGATGCCTTCCACATGCGGTTGCCCACATATACAAAGCCTGTCTTCATATGGTACCATGTTATATCATCCCTCTAGGACGATGGAGGGCACAGCTTGAAAACACAGCTCAGTTTGATTTCTGCTGTTATTAGTTAGTAAATCTCCACCGGGATGGACTAGTTGTTTTCAAGGGATTTGTGTAGATGCATCAGCTATTCAGAGGCTAGAGTCTTTTGGATATTGTCACTTAGTCTCTAAGGACCATTTTAGTCTTTTTGCACTCATGAGCTCTCCAGAAGCAATTGCTGGCTCTGGAGGGGGGGGGAAGACATTTTAACAGGGGGTAAAAGGTAAAGGTACCCCTGACCATCAGGTCCAGTCGTGTCCGACTCTGGGGTTGCGGCGCTCATCTCGCTCTATAGGCCGAGGGAGCCGGCGTTTGTCCGCAGACAGCTTCCGGGTCATGTGGCCAGCATGACAAAGCTGCTTCTGGCAAACCAGAGCAGCACATGGAAATGCCGTTTATCTTCCCGCCGGAGCGGTCCCTATTTATCTACTTGCACTTTGATGTGCTTTCGAACTACTAGGTTGGCAGGAGCTGGGACCGAGCAACAGGAGCTCACCCCGTCGCAGGGATTCAAACCGCTGACCTTCTGATCAGCAAGCCCTAGACTCTGTGGTTTAACCCACAGCGCCACCTGAGTCCTAACAGGGGGTAGATTGTAACTAATAATGGGAAATGGACACTTTCTGTTCTCTTGAGCACCTCAAAAGATTTCACCGAGTGGAAAAGAAATGGCGACAACATGATGTAGTCAGTCACAAACTAAACACTAAAAAATGTTTTGCGTCTACCTCCCTGCAGATTCTCCACAGATCCACTTTTTGTTTATTCCTTCAGACACAGCTTTTGGGAATGAGCGCTCACACTTTACCCTGTGGGCGCCCTTACCAGTTGTATGGGCTGGCCTGCCTCTCAATGTTATTCTGATGGAGGTTCACGCCCAGCCTCAGTTAGTCAATTTACAATGCTGGGAGGTGGGGCCAGTCACATAAATAGGGGGTGGAGCCGGCAGCAGCCAGGCAGTTTGCTTAGGAGCTTCACCCACCCTACCCTCCCTTTGTTTCCTGTTTGCAGGATAACCCTTTTTCTTCCTGGTTTAGCAGGCGCTGCCACAGTCTTCTGACTGGTTGCTGTTGAAGAACTGGGAAGAAATTTTCCTGCATTGGCAGGTTTTGTCTTCCCCGTAGCAATTCGCCACAACTTTGGCGGTTTAAGGCCTTGGGTGGAATCATTTAGTCTTTTCTACCCTAAATGAGGGAGGGGGCATGAAGTGGTGACTCACCCCCCCCCCCATGGCAGTGATTCCAGGTGTAATATGGGTGTTACTGGCCATACACTGAAAGGTTGTCAGTGAACTACCCTGCGTGCGGGGATCTGGGGTGGGCTGCCTGCGTACAGATGCGTCTTGCAGGGCACCCTCATATCCCATTTACCCCGAGGAGCCCCAGCTGGGAGGGGTACATGCCCAATGCCTAAGCCGAGCTCCTCCTACATTTGAAAGTTTAATAAAGTTGTGGCCAAATTTTAATTCCATAACACGTTGTCACAAGTTTTTATCACTTTCTGGTAGTCCCCGGTCGCCACCTGGTCACCCAAATACTTTGAGTAAATTGAAAATGCTAACCTAAAATATGCATGAATTCTATGCATGTGAATGTTGCTCACAATCAGCTATGAATTGTTTAGATGAAACTGGATGGGTTAATCCCAACTTTTGTGGGATTCTTTCACATTCTGAATGTTCATCTTCTATTGCCATTCACCACTTTGTGAAACGGACTCTTATCGGGCCTAATGTTGGCAGACTTTATAAAAGTTACATAGATAGCTAAGATAATTATACCCCAAATCCCAATATAAGGGTCCATTTCAACAGTGGCGTGCTCACCTGGCTTATCTATTATTGGGCCTTTTTTTTACACCACGGCCTAATTAGTCTTCGGTTCTTAAAAACAGTAGACTGGGCAATAATCCCATTGCCTTTGAGGTTAAAGAGTTGAACAACAGGTAGTCATTTAATGGATTATAGATTAGTCCTTGTGAGTTTATATCTCTAAATGTCTTCTATTGGCTGAAAGTAAAGGTTCTTGCAAGTTCATTAACAGAATAATTTATGGTTAAATCATTTTGCAATGTTTTGTGGGAAGTGATTCATAAATAACTAAACAAGCCCTCGAACAACCCTTGCCAGCCTGGTGCCTTCTTGATGTTTCAGCCTAATACTATGCCTCCCATCAGCCCCAGTCGACATGGTTGCCCAAGAGATATTTGGTGAAGGCTGATCTAGCTTCTGCTACCCATCTGGCAGTTTCTTTTACCCATCTGCTTTTTATGTGGACTTAAGGCAAGGGTAGCTAACCTGTGACACTCCAGATATTGCTGAACTACAACTCCCATTTATCTTCTCTCATTTGCCATGCTGGTTGGGGCTTATGGGAGATGGAGTCCAGCAACTTCTGGAGAGCCCTATCCCCAAATAAAATCCAAGTCTAAGTATGTGCGACTGCATTAATGCAAATCTATCCCATTCCCTTTCATCTCTCAGTTTTGAAATTAATACTGTAAGTCCCTTGTGCAGGGACATGTATGCTATTCTTTCAAGCACCATATACCTCAAAAGCCACATACTTTCATTTTTGTGGGCAACTATTTGTCCTACCTCAATGACAACCATTGTCTCTTACTATTAGCATTGCCTGTCTCTTAAACTATGAGGAACAGTTTTACTAAGGCCTCTAACTTATTTAATTAGAGGAGGCCCTTACGAAATACTAGCTGCTGAGGATCATGGTGCTTTCATTATTTTTCAGCACTGCCTCGACTCGGAAAGTTCCCAAACACCAATGGGATAATACTAGCTCATTTACCTCACACACAAATCTTTCTCAGATTCTCAAACCTTTATTGGCATATGTACAAGATTTCAGTAGGGTGGACATCCAGGTTAGCCGCGACTGAGCCAGGTCGAGAATCAAGAAGGTGGAGGAAAAATCCACCAAATTGATTCATTCCCTAGAGGGAGAAACTGGTTCCTGAAGGCTACAGGAACCTTGAACCCACAAAGGAAAAGTTCGGGGTAGTTGGGCAAAGCGGCACTGACAAGTAGTAAGATATGATTTAATTGAAGTAGGTATACAAGCTTGATATTTGATAGCAGGTTTTGATTTTTGTTAATATTGTTTTGTGGTGTTTAGTATATTACTTAACTTTGTATGTTTTTAATTGTATGGTTTATTTGAAATCTTAATAAAGGTATGCAAAAATTTTTTTTAAAGATTTCAGTAGGCTTTAATAAATAATAATAATAAAAGCACTAAGCCCCCCCCCCCGAAGCATGCACCTAATGCTTAAATTAGATCAAACCTATCAATTCTTAAGGAAATCAGCCCTGAATATTCACTGGAAGGACAGATCCTGAAGCTGAGGCTCCAATTCTTTGTCCACCTCATGAGAAGAGAAGGCCCTGGAAAAGACCCTGGTGTTGGGAAAGATTGAGGGCACAAGGAGAAGGGGACAACAGAGGACAAGATGGTTGGGCAGTGTTGTCGAAGCTGCCAACATGAGTTTGACCAAACTGCAGGAGGCAGTGGAAGACAGGAGTGCTTGGCGTGCTCTGGTCCCTGGGGTCACGAAGAGTCAAAAACGACTAAACAACAACAAAACATTCACGAATCCTCATTGCAGGTTGCAGAAACCTGTCTACTCTCTCCATCTTATCTCCATCCAGAGTAAACACAAGGAAGGCTACCTTACTTTCATCTGAAATCTGCTCCCTACTGCCGGACTGATTAAAATTCACACAGGAGAACGAATATATGTGAAATCTCGTTTGATGCTTATCTCAGCAGCTGTGGGGAAAAAATTGAATGAAAGAAGAAAACATCTGTGTGACTGTAGGGGAAAGATCGGGATTATTACGGACTTTGAGTGACAATTTGGACATTAGAATAAAGACGGCAGTGTGGACAGTTGTTAGGAATCCCCAAATTTTGAAGCATGGGAACTCAATTTTTTTTTATGATTTGGCATAACATTTGGTTTAATTGATATGTATTTGTATAATTTGAAATAATGGATGTGATATAATTGTGTCTTAATTGGAAAATTAATAAAAATAGATATTTTTTTTAAAGAAATCTGCTCCCTACTAACAACCAACTGATTAATAAACTTAGATTGAATTGTCTGATACCGGGGCATTGCAAAAGAACATGCAACCGTCTCTGTACAAATGGTGTTTTCTGGAATCTTACCTGTAGCAGGACCTTCAAGTGTCCCTGTTTTCCAAGGATGATGGTCCCGGATTTACAGACACCATCCTGGTTTCTGATTTGATTCCAGAATGTCCTGCTTTTCCTTAATATTTCCATCGGAGAAGTATTGGACGGTATGGTAGGACGTCCCTATTTTCATCAGGAAAATGTTGGAGGGTATGGAGTTATGTGACACTTCCCCCCAGCCAAGTAATTATACAACCTTTAGAAGACAGCTGAAGGCAACCCTGTGTAGGGAAGTTTTTTAAAATGTTTTATTGTGTTTTTATGTAAGTTGGAAGCCGCCCAGTGTCAGGAGCAACCCAGCAGGATGGGTGGGGTATAATAATAATAATAATAATAATAATAATAATAATAATAATAATAATGGAATAGGACGTCCCTATTTTTATCGGAGAAACATTGGAGGGGTGGGGTAGCACACTAGCATGTAGGCCCTGTGTTGATTCAGGGCAGTCAAATGGGAGAGACGCCATTGACTGCCCACCTTGCACCTTGCACCATACCCAGACTTCCACATACACTTTTCCTGATTTGGCTACTAAGTTCTTGGAATTCATTGTCTAACAATCTGCAATCAGAACATGTCGATAGGCTGGGGAGGGCATGTATACCAACAGCATAATGGAATCAGAAAACCCTGGCTTCAGCCCTGTCAGTAACTGAATCACATCTACAATTTATGGAAGATCATTATGTTAACAGTGTTATCCTACTAATAGATTTAAATGTGTGTGCATGTTTATAGGGCTTTTATGGCAGGCAGTTAGAGTCCCTTTTTTGTTATTGTTTGATTTCAAGGCGCCTATATTTAAGTGCAATTGTCTGGGGTCCGATAGCCAGATAGCAATCCCAGTTATCAGTGAATTAGATGACTTTAGTACAGATGTGTTGCCCCGATGTCAGTCTTTAATCTCCCCGTTTTTCCTTCTAGGCGCTTTCTTTCTCAAATCATTAACTTTCACAGTATGCTTGAAGCTTTTGGCATCTGCTTGTTTCTCAAAGTAAAACAGATTTTATCCACCATAATCTACAGCTCTCAAGTACCCTGAAATTGGAAGCTATTTTTGTTATCCTGGAAATAATAACAAACATTAGATTATTTGCACCAGAAAATACAGTTCAGGGAAACTGCTGTTTAGAAACAGCACTTTGAATCATCATTATTTCTCTTAAACTGCATGACAGAATATCACCCTTTCAGTATAAATAAACTGACAATAAGAGCCAGAAAATTAGGGGTGGTTTTTCTTATTTAAAAAAATGGTGTTAAACTGTGAATTTTGAGGAAATGTATGGAGAAATACATTTTTATATAAGCCCTTGACCCAATGAACGCTGTTTCCATTGAAACTGGCATTCCTACTACTGTACTCACAATTTATGCAGCACTTTCAGGACAGGATCCACCCAAACGTAAGTACTTTTAATTGATTTCAATGAAGAAATTTAGGCACATACAGTGGTACCTTAGTAGTCGAACGGCTTTGCTCCTGAACAAATTGGCTCCCAAATGCTGCAAACCCAGAAGTGAGTGTTCTGGTTTGCAAATGTTTTTTGGAAGCCGGACGTACGACGCAGCTTATGCGCCTTCTGATTGAATACAGGAAGCACCTGCAGCCAATTGGAAGCCAGGCCTTGGTTTTTGAACCGTTTCGGGAGTCAAACGGACTCCTGGAACGGATTAAATTCGAGAACCAAGGTACCACTGTATTTAACTATTTCACAGAAATCAACTGAGCTTAGAAGTGCATACCTTTGCCTGGATCGTCCCCTTAATTTTCAATTCTGCAATCACGACTGTTTTGCCCTCATTACAACCTTGCAAGGTAGATTGCTATTGTTCCCAATTTGCAGTTGAACCACTGTTGCAAAGAAGCTGTGATTTGTCCAAGGGCACAGAATCAAGATTCCTCAGCAGAACTGATCCTTTAACCTAAATCTCCCGGCTCCAATGACTTTCCCCCACTTCCATCCATTCAGATTGCACTTTATTCAATCTTCACCATGCTTGCTTCCCTGTTCCTTTTTGCATTTGGAATTATCTTGTAAAAGCCATTTCTGGGAATCTAGCGGAAGTCCAGCACTCATTTCTGTGTTGTTTCCAGGGGGTAGAAATCTACTGGTAACCCTGTTAACTCAGAAAATCATGTCCCAGTTTACATGTTGAAGTAAATGCTTCAGTGATTCATAAAGTCGCCCTTTTTGCTTTGGCAGCCAAAAAGATCAGAACTAAGACTCTGAGCAATATAGCAGCGAAGTGTAAGGGAGACTCAGAGATCTAACTAGAGACCATTACTTGTGGTGCAATACCCCCTTTGCTTGTATTACCCTGGGAGTAATTCTCCTTGAACTCAATGGGCTCACTATGTGGTAAACCTTCATAGGATTACCCTGAACCTCATATGCATTGTTGAATCCATTCCTAGTACTGTACACATTTCTGTGGAAAGGTGCAGTAGCTTTTTTTTTTAATACTATACAACACTTTCTGCCCTCCATGAACAGTCTCTGGACTTGTTTTCAATTACCCATTGCCTATTTTGAACACACCTTGCATATCGCAGCAGAGAGAGAAAATATTGATGAGGTGAGTCTTAATATCCTTTTTTTCTGATTTCTTTTTCCCATACAAAGAAACAGAAACAATGCCAGTGGCATATCTGCTGGGCTTGGCAAGGACTTCTCTCCTACAGAGCACTTGGCAAAATTCACCTGCGATACCTTTTGTTTAGTGTGGGTTCATATCACATCTTTCAGTGCAATTGTTTGGATAGTCTGTTCTTGCTCGGGTAATACAAATTGTTTGTGAAGCTTGCCCATACTCATACATTTTCCTATCAGACCTGCAATTGCTTCTGATCTCTTGGGAACTCTGCCAGCCAGGCATTTTGTCTTTATTTTATTAACCACTCATTCATTCAGCCTATGGGCTTACTCAGCCATAGATGAAATACAGACAAAGGCATACAATTATGCCGTTTGTTTCCCTATCAAGAAGGAGGGACTTCTGTGATTATTAATAAATAGCTCATTCTTCTCAATGGTCCGCAAACGTAGTATGCTATCAAGATGAAGCATTGTGATTTCACAGGGTTCAATAGGCTCCAGATTTTTGTTACTGCTGGACAGGAGACCAGCTATGGGTCCCTCTCTCTCCTCCTCCCTCCCTCCCTCCCCAACACACACACACACAGAGAGCAGGTGTAGTTGTTGCAGAACTAGACTGGTAGGGCTCCCTAGCCTGTGCCCGGATGGGTACAACAGGGAGCTGGGTATGAGAAAGTGTCCCACCTCAAGGCACAGAAAGGTGGTTTCTGTGGCACCCAGAAAGCACAGAAAGGTGGTTTCTGTGGCACCCAGGGCCATACAGTGATCAGGCGAGCAAGACTTAGGAGCATCAGGTGGTATAAGAAGCAGACAGAACCTCTATGGAAGGCAGAAGGACACACATAAATTCATGTAGGGACCAGGACAAGTCTGTGCCTCTTTGGAGACACACAATCAACAATTCCTTATTGATTAGCAGCTACCAAGAACATCACTCCATGTGCCCCTTTGAGTTAGCCTATACATGATTATATTAAGAGGATATTTTTCTGAAAGTATCAGGGGTTACAGTGGGGCTAAAGTAAAAAGAACACCTCTCACCCCTTTGATATGTTGGCCTTGGGTTCCATATAGAATTTATTTTGTTAGTAATCGGAAGCATTATTACCCGAGTCTTTAGCCAAAATGTCTCCCAGAGCAGCTTACAGTAGTAAAACATTCCCTACCATCAGACCTGCAGTCTAAAAGTTATGACACACAAGGAAATGAGAACGAGGAGGGAGAAGAAGAAGAAAAACTCAAGAATCATTTCTTAAAGTTCTGTTTCTTACCATGGCCAGCCGGGATGGAAACACCTTCTTCCTTCATCTCCCCCCCCCCCCGGTTTTTATCTACTTTTAAAGGAAAATTCATGGAATATTACTGGATTCCCCCCTCCCATAAACTGCCAAGAGACTTTTATTATATTAAGTGATCTCTCTCTCTCTCTCTCTCTCTCTCTCTCTCTCTCTCTCTCACACACACACACACACACACACACACACACACACACACACACGCGATTGTTCAGGCACTGATTTCACTGATTGTTCACTGAAATGGCTGCCACTAGGTGACACTTGAGGGAGAGTCAAAAGCAGCTTGTCCCTCAGGCAGGGGCTATTAAAAAGTCCTGCTTTGCATCTCTCCCACTGTTCTGTAGCCTATGGAGTGAAGGGCAAAGAAGATTTACTTGTCCCAACTACTGACAATATAGAAAACATATTGTCATTAGTGAGCATAAATCTTATTTGCATGGGGAAATCTTTGAATGCCTCCCCTCCTCCCTATCCCACCTAGTTTGTTTTTCCTCTTACATAGCCTGCCTTTTTGTATTTGACAAATGAGGACTGTGTGACCCTGAAAGCTGCTGTATTCAAATTGCATTCTTGAAAATGAAAAATTAACTCCACAGCTAATGCATCTGTTTTTCAAGGATCAATATGTCTACAAGACACTTTAGCATTCGATTTTAAACTCAAGAGCTTCCATAAATATTCTCCACTGATCCCCATAATAGGATTTTGCTCTCCATTAAAAACACCTGCAGGATCTTTGCAATTTCTTCTTATGCATTCCCATGTTGAAATATTTTGCAGTCTCTTGCAGAGGTGAAACACTGTCTCTGCTTAAACAGCCCATTATTCTGATCTGCCAATACGTCAATTCATCATTGGAATAAACATACACGCTGTAGGAGACATCTCAATACTTGATGATAGTCAGTCTGGCTTGGAGGAGGAAAAATCACCGGTGGCCTGGCTTCTCTAGTGAAGTATGAAGCCTTTCATGTATTCTGTTTCCTCTCATGCTGAGCCCAATGAGTTTATTAGGTAGGAAAAGCTTACTAGAACTGAGGCTCTCTACTATCCAGGCTCAGTCACCTAAGATGATACCTGGATGTTCTGTGCAGCAGAAGTCTACCAGACTTCTCCCAGACTGACAGTTGGCTCTTACAGCTGGAATACCCTCCAACATTCCTCAGATGAAAATTGGGACATTTCTCACTCCCCACAACTGACCCTCCCCAACCCCCCATTTTTGTGTCCCTCCAAGCATTTCCTATCAGAAGGCGGTGAGGGCCGCCACCACTAAAACAACAGGCCACAGCACATCCCGAGAAAACCCTTTATCCTGCAGCCTCTCTTCCCACTTGCCTGCTCTCCAGCAGCCACTATGAGCTGCCCAAGGGAGGAGTCCGGCGGCGGCCATGGAGAGGCAACGGGATGCTCCATCATTGCCACCAGCACTCGTGAGAAACACCAGCTCATCCTCCTCAATGGCAGCAGCACTGTTGGGGCAAATAAGGACATTCCGAGATCCAATCAGAAGCCAGGATGGCTTTCGTGATCCCAGGACTGTCCCTGGAAAACCGGGGAAACTTGGAGGGTATGAGTTGGCTAGCCTTATGGCTGCATGGCTCAAGCTATCGGTCATGCCTGGCTGTGGCTGATGGGAGTTGTAGTCCAACATAGAATCATAGAGTTGGAAGAGACAACAAGGGCTATCCAGTCCAACCCCCTGCCAAGCAGGAAACACCATCAAAGCATTCCTGACAGATGGCTGTCAAGCCTCTGCTTAAAGACCTCCAAAGAAGGAGACTCCACCACACTCCTTGGCAGCAAATACCACTGTCAAACAGCTCTTACTGTCAGGAAGTTCTTCCTAATGTTTAGGTGGAATCTTCTTTCTTGTAGTTTGAATCCATTGCTCCGTGTCTGCTTCTCTGGAGCAGCAGAAAACAACATTTCTCCCTCCTCTATATGGCATCCTTTAATATATTTGAACATGGCTATCATATCACCCCTTAACCTTCTCTTCTCCAGGCTAAACATGCCCAGCTCCCTAAGCCATCCTTATAAGGCATCATTTCCAGGCCTTTGACCATTTTGGTTGCCCTCCTCTGGACACGTTCTAGCTTGTCAGTATCCTTCTTGAACTGTATCCAGTTCAAGGGAAGAAGAGGAGCCACCCAGCTTCACCTTGTGGAATTTCCTGCTGACATATGAGAAGAACCATGGCAAAACTGTGTCCTCAGCATACCCTGCATTTAAAGCACATGGTTCTTCCAAAGAATCCTTGGAAGTGGTTTACCCCCTTACAGAGCTACAGTTCCTAGCATCCTTAACAAACTACAGTTCCCAGGATTCTTTGAGGGGAAGTCAGGTGCTTTAAATGTATGGTGGGCACACAGCCTCTCTCAAGGAAGGTTTTTATCCACCCAGGTGTGGGCCATTCACTTTAGCCACCATATCTTCAGTGGCTCATAGTATAGATGTGAGACAAGAAGGGTTGGGGAAGAGCATATATGCTTACCTTTGGAGACAAGTTCACTGAGGCTTTCCACTGCTCTCCAGAAACAATCAAGTCCTTTTTGTTGTTTTCATAGGTGAAAAGCTCCCAGAGAAAGCAATAGGGGCACCCTCCATCTCTTGAAACCGATTCTGTTTCCACGGCATCATTAAGAACTGAAATGAGAACATAAATAAATCCAAAATGTGAAGTAAGCTTTGATGATGTCTGGATCTTTGGCCAGCTTTGGATTGGCAAAATCACTTTTTATAGACTTCCCCCTGCTATTTCCCTGAGTGTTGAAATTATTTATTGTAACTTGGGGAGGTGGGAAGCTGTAATGGCTACAGCAATCTGCCAGAGCTTTCTTCACTATCAAACATGGGCCTTCGGGGGATTGATGTTTGCTAATAGGTTTAATGAGTTTTATAAGACTTTTGTGCTTTAAAAGGGGGGGTACATTCATTGCTTTGAATATCAGGATAATAACCATAGAAAGAAAAGCACATCCATGTGGAAATGTAGCTTTTTTGACATAAGGATTTAAACCTTCAGATGGCTGCAAGTTCCATGTTTTCTAATCTTGGTATCTCTGTCTAACCTCTGAGGTGCATTCATTTGTTTATTACTCCAAGTACTTAGGATGCTGCTTTTCAGGATGAAGCCCTCTCAAGACAACTTACAAAATATAATTTAAACCAGGCATAGGCAAACTTTGGCCCTCCAGATGTTTGGGACTACAATTCCCATCATCTCTGACCACTGGTCCTGTTAGCTAGGGATGACGGGAATTGTAGTCCCAAACATCTGGAGGGCCAGAGTTTGCCTATGCCTGATTTAAACAATTAAATTTTTTAAAATGTGAATACAGTGGAACCTTGGTTTATGAACACCTCGGTTTACAAATTTTCGGTTTACGAACGCCACGGACCCATCTGGAACGGATTAATCCACTTTCCATTACTTTCAATGGGAAAGTTCACTTCAGTTTATGAACGCTTCAGTTTATGAACAGACTTCCAGAACCAATTGTGTTCATAAACCGAGGTACCACTTTATGTAGAATCCTTCAAAATATTCACCGTTCCCCATTTTTTTAGATTATTGCTCAGTCTAGAGAAAGCCTTAGCTCCTCCATGCTGATTTCTCTAGGTAAACTCTGCCATGGTGTCTCTCTCATTTGGCAGCTAAAATAATAGAGACTGGGTCTATTTCCTGTGCATTTAGGATTATTGTCACTTATGATGGTATCAGGGCAGTAATATGTCATCCCGCTTTCAATATTGTTTCAAAAGGTTCTGAGCAGACTTACTGATGGGATGCCAATTGGTGCATAAGACACATCTTCCTGCTGAAATTCTATAACATTTCGTACCACAAATGTTCGGGGGGAGGAGGGAATTGCTCCCACTTTTGTTGCACTCTAGCACAAGAGTGCCGCCCCGCCCCCCAGACAGCAATAATGCAATCCTATTGGGGAAGCATCACAGAACAACTAACAAAGGAGAATTGATGTGTAGGTGGTCCTGTAGAAATCCACCGCTAAGGCACTGTTATAGCACTGTTGCAGGATACACATGCCCCCCCTCAAAAAAAAAAAGACTGGAAAGGCCCTGAAGTGTTAACTTTAGGAATACATGAGCATCCGTTGTATAGTGGTACCTTGGTTCTCAAATGCCTTGGTACTCAAACAACTTGGAACCCAAACACTGCAAACCCAGAAGTAAGTGTTCTGGTTTGCAAACATTTTTCAGAGGTTGAACGTGCTCCATTTTGAGTGTTTCACTTCCGTTTTGAGTGTTACGCTGAGGTCTGTCTGGCTTTGCTATTTATTGTGTGTGTGTGTTTTTGCAGCTCTTTTTTGTTTTGTTTTTGTGACTGTATGGAACCCACTTCAGCTACTGATTGATTGATTGATCGATCGATCGATCGATCGTGTGACTGCAGTACATCCTTGCTTTCATTTTATGGATCGATGGTCTTGTTAGATAGTAAAATTCATGTTAAATTGCTGTTTTAGGGGTTGTTTTTAAAAGTCTGGAACAGAATCCATTTTGCATTACTTTCTATGGGAAAGCGCACCTTGGTTTTGGAATGCTTTGGTTTTGGAATGGACTTCCGGAACGGATTAAGTTTGAGAACCAAGGTACCACTGTAGATCTATCCAAGAGTTTTCCTTCCAGGTTAAATCACCATAAAGCGGGAGAGTGAGAACATGTAGGAATAAGTCTGATAGCTCCCTGCCCCACTGCCATCCCTATCTCCCTGTAGGAATCAAAGAGTGGCCATCAGCAGAGCAAAACCTGCTTTGTGCCTGCAGATTCCTTTCACATAGACAGGGTTGAGCTGTTGTGAGTGTTCAGGCTTTAGCAGCAATGGGCATATCTGTCCATTTCTGTTTCTCGGGGATACTTATATACAAATTTGCCTAATATACTGTAATCCAATTTGTATATATGCATTTTTTACACACATTTTACCCTAGTGACGTCAATGCATTTTGGTACACTGTGCTTGACTGGAGAACTGCAATGCAAGATTTGGATGAGTATGACTTTCGAAGGACAGCCTGAACTGACTGGAGATTTCTCCAATGCGGACTTGCAAGCCTTTGCCCTCTATTGGTATTGTATGAAAAGAAATACACCTAGGAGGCACTCAGCAGGGTAACATTGCTCTGTCAGCATAACCAAGTATTTCTTGGCATATACACAGTACTAAAAACAAACTGACTTTTGTGATTTTAGTCTCTAGTGTCAATCTTTTCAGTGATCTGCATAGCAGCAAAGTTTTTACTACCTTTTCACCTTATGCAATAATTAAAATGGCTGACATGTGAGTGTGTGTGTGTGTTAGGTATGCATTTTTTCAAGGGGATCGTTAAATACCTTATACCAGGGGTAGGCAACCTCAGGCCCGTGGGCCGGATGCGGCCCAATCGCCTTCTCAATCCAGCCCACGGATCAGCATGTTTTTATATGAGTAGAATGTGTCCTTTTATTTAAAATGCATCTCTGGGTTATTTGTGGGGCCTGCCTGGTGTTTTTACATGAGTAGAATGTGTGCCTTTATTTAAAATGCAACTCTGGGTTATTTGTGGGGCATAGGAATTCGTTCATTCCCCCCCCCCAAAAAATATATAGTTCAGCCCACCACATGGTCTGAGGGACGGTGGACCGGCCCATAGCTGAAAAAGGTTGCTGACCCCCGCCTTATACAATTAACAGGGTTTCAATACTTTGATGTCTCCTTGTTGATATTAAACATCCGTTTTTTGGTTAACCAACAGTGTAGTGATAGGGAGGGGTTAGCAACTTTTCCCCTCCCTTATAGCAATGTTATTCTGTAATGTTATTTATATGCAAGTTAATGAAATTTCCCCAAGAAACTTTTGGCCATTCAGATTTATGACTGAAATTATTGCAAGATTAATACCCTGCAGCAACAATGACACAGACAAACAGGTAAGAAATTAAATTACTTACTAGGAAAGCACTTTATAATCTGGATGCCATAAAAAATATATGCTTAAGGATTTACTGGGATTGTCAAGCTAGTACCTTAACACATAACTAAGTTGTTGTCTGGATTGGACTGAAATGTGGTATGAGATGGGAGGGGTAAATATATCTGAAAATACACTATTCCAATATTTTGCATTTAAGTGCAGGTGGATGGGGAAATGTGCCAGAATGGCCCTATGAATTAACTTATCCATGTAAAAGGTAAAGGACCCTTGGACAGTTAAGGTGAGTCAAATTCAACTATGGAGTGCAGTACTCATCTCTGCCTTCAGGCCGAGGGAGCCAGCATTAGTCCACAGACTGCTTTTCTGGGTCGTGACCTGGCTCCTTTACCTGTAGGTGGAAACTAACAGAGCAAGGAGTAGGCTGTGTTCTGTTTGTGGTTTGTTTCTGCTTTTACTTACAGATGTTTTTGTTTTGTTTTTTCATGTAGGAGCATTCAAAAATGTGAACCTACATCTGTACCTCAAATCAGAAGTGTCACAATGCTCTCCACCACCTCAAGATTCTATCATGTCACTCTAGGTGCCTCCAAAGTGTCTTACATTGTTCTCCTCCTCCCTGTTTCATCCTCACAACAACCCTGTGAGGGAGGTTGGGCTAAAAGATGGTGACCAGCTCAAGGTCACCCAGTAAACTTCACAGCTGAGTGGGGATTCAAACCCTGCTCTCCCCCAGGCCCTAGTCCAACACTCACTCTAATCATTATGCCACACTGGCATATCTAACTCCCATGAAAGGATGGGGGGGGGTCCCATTCAGTTTTCATTTAAAGGCAAAGATCTCAAATTTGCACTTTCCAAAATGACATGCGAACCACAACACAACCATCCATTGAAATTTGCACATATCCGAATTTTGCAATGCAGTTCTTCAACCAAACAAATGTTTACAAAAATGCATACACTTAGGGAAACTGGTTGCAAAAACGTGTACATTGGTCAAATCTGCATCCAAAAATGTGTTTATTGGGATAAATGTGCACTCAAATACTGATTAATTAATTTTTTTAGAGGTAATAATAATTACTGCAGAAACATTAAGAATTGAATTTAAGATTGGAGATTTTAGAAACAGAGAGAACCAAAGTTGGCAAATCCTTCTATATAAGCTTTGTATAAGCCAGGCATCCCCAAACCCGTCTCTCCAGATGTTTTGGGACTACAATTCCCATCATCTCTGACCACTGGTCCTGTTAGCTAGGGATGATGGGAGTTGTAGTCCCAAAACAGCTGGAGGGCCGAGTTTGGGGATGCCTGGTATAAGCAAACCAGAATGAATGCTCAATAACTAGGTCGTTTGAGGGGCCCTTCCATGCATGTGTAGATCATGCCAGAGAATACAAACATTTCAGCAAGAATTAACTTCACCCCCCCCCACCTCTTGGAATGCACTTTCTTTGGAAAGAAATTATTTCCCTCCCACAAGACCAGGAGGGGAGAAACCTCCACATAATTTTGTAAGGACAAACCTGTCCCTTTCTCTGCTGAGAGGGGCCAAAGAAATCTTAAACAACAATGGAAAAGTTTAAGGGTCCAAGGAAGGAAACTTATTGGACTGTTAATGAGTAGCATGATTAGACAAATCAATATTTCATTGCCAGTTTCTGACTTCATTACCCAGCCTTATTTCCGTCAGGAGTTGTCGCACACTTTGATGCCTTTTGCGCTTATGGTCTTATTTGTATTTGCCAATTCGGGAAGAAATTGAAATGGCTGGTCTATATGTGTGTAATTGCCAACTGCTGAAATGAGTCTGCTCTCAGATGAAATCAATTGTAGCAAAATGTATATGTACTCAAAAGAGGGGAAATGAATGAAAGGGGATACAGCTATGCCTTATTAACATATATAAGCTTCACATTGGTGCAAAAATATTCATTCCTTGTAGGACGCAGAGTGAAATAAAACTATTTTCTCTCAATTATATTGAGCATGCTTCCTACAGGAATACCTTTATGATGAATGCTTCCAAAATAACCCCTATTAGGCTGAAATTTTATTTTGGTCCTTCTTGTCTGCTCAGTGTTAAGGATGAAAAGAACGGAAGAAGTCCTAATATGTCCAGCATTTTTCTTCTTCTTATTGGAAGCCCACAAAAGCTCTTCCTGCTCTTGTTCCCCAGCAACTGATATTCAGAGGCATACTCCACCCTATAGTAGGTCTTCACAGCCTTGTGTTGCATGAATTTGTCTGTAGACAAGGCCCACAGGCAACCGGTGTACTTGAGTGGGGAGGCTATACACCACCATGTGAACTAAATCTGTCATTATTATTTTTGCATGAACATTGACAACATCTGTACAACTGCTTTTTACTCTAAGGAACACTATACCACAGTTTCTCTAGATATTATCTACCATGTTCTCTTGCAGCTGTCTCACTGCGAATTGCATCTATAGCAAGGGACTCCTTTAAGTTGGGTATGGCCCTCCCAGTATTGCTGGGCTACAAATTCCTGACCAATGTCCGTGCTATCAGGGGATAATGGGAGCTAGAGTTTAACAGCACCCGGAGGGTCAAAGGACCCCCCATCTTTGCCTTAAGCCAACACAAGTCGTATACTTGTTTTGCAAGTGGCCATAATGATTCATAGATGCAGTGCTATTTTTCTATATAAAAAAGAGTGCCAGAACTCACCACGAACTCCTCCCTTGTTCTCCTAGAATGGCAATGGCCCCCACCTAAGAGGTGCCGGAACTGAGTTCCAGCTGGGGGGGGGAAGCCCTGCATAGATGTAAAGGGATTTTTGCACTGTTTGAAGATGACAAATAAGAATTTTATAGAGTCAACTTTATAGAGTACTAATAAATGCCTAGCTTGATTAAGCACAGGTCTAGTCAACTGAGTATTTAAAGTGTCATGATCAAGTATGTTTGATAGCAATGCTTTAAAAATGTGAACCACTGGCTTGCAAGTAGTCCCCATTAATATCAGTATATGTATGAACATTATTATGCAAGGGCTTTAGAACTTCATCCACTGAATTACACCAATGTTTAAAAGTTGGTAGCCTGAAGGAATTAAATCCATGCATAAACACAGACAACTAAACCTATTTATAACCTGTGTACTTATTTCAATAAGATCAGCTAGAGATTCTAAAACTATAGAGAGTGTATATACAGAATTATAGGAACATAAGGGTAAAGGTAAAGGGACCCCTGACCGTTAGGTCCCGTCGCGGATGACTCTGGGGTTGTGGTGCTCATCTCGCTTTATTGGCCAAGGGAGCCGGCATATAGCTTCCAGGTCATGTGACCAGCATGACTAAGCCGCTTCTGGTGAACCAGACACACAGAAACGCCATTTACCTTCCCGCTGTAGCAGTACCTATTTATCTACTTGCACTTTGACATGCTTTCGAACTGCTAGTTTGGCAGGAGCTGGGACCCAGCAACGGGAGCTCACCCCATTGCGGGGATTCGAACTGCTGACATTTTGATTGGCAGGCCCTAGGTTCAACCACAGCACCACCCGCATTGTGTCACATCATTGGTCCATCTAAATAAGTAGTGTCCACAATGACATACAGTACAGGATTTCAGAATAGGGTCCCAGCCCTATCTGAAGAGACTGAACTTGGGATCTTCTGCATGCAGATCAGATGATCTTCCAGTGAGCTCCAGCTAATTACACTGGGCAACAGTTGCAAACTGTATTTTGTTCTTTAGAGAAGACATCTCTTGGTATCAAGATCACCTGCCTTGTCTGTAAATGATCCCACAATCAGTCCATAGCATCACCAGTTAAGACTTCTCAAGTAAATGGTATCTGGGAAGGTACCCTTTTCTGAGAGCTGTTTCACTCAGAGAATACTATTGGAGGAGGTGGCCACTGATTTGACTAGGGAGCTCATTTCTCTACAGATGTTGCATGACCCAAACTCCTATCATCCACAGCCAATCTGGCTCAGGGATTATGGGACTTGTAGTCCAAGGCCATGGGGAGGGCCACAGGTTACCCACAACTGGTATATGATGAAACTGTGAGCTCCTCTATTCATTTCATCTGCCAGATATTCTCCTTCTTTTTGTTCCTTGCAGATGCCAAATTATATCAAATTCTAAACACCTCTAGCAATGGAATTCTATGACTACCAACCTCAGCATGATCATATCAAGTTAATAGATGCCCCCCCCAAATGTGACCATTAGCAAAATCACATATAATACTGCATTAATGTACCCGTACCAGCAATTGGAGCAATTGTTTGGCCTCCGGCATTTTTATTAACAATGAGTAGGACTAAAAGACTAAAATCTGCATCATTTAATAGATATAGTTCCCCAGAGTACTATGCGTGAGCAAGAACAAGACTCCACCTTTGTGAATTAAGAAGGGTAATTTGGAAGGAAGCTTGTCTCAACTTCTCAGTACTCAAATTATTTTCTGGATGAAGGTGTGTTTCTTTTAGCCATTGCTTATTTTATGAACCAGCAGGAGTAGAAAAAGAAAAAGTATCTTGGATAGATTCTGTCTTTAATATATTAAAAAAAATTATTTCATACTTTTAATATGCACCTTCACCCAAAGGAATCTGGAGATTGGATAAGAGCAGGCATCCCCAAACTTCAGCCCTCCAGATGTTTTGGACTACAATTCCCATCTTCCCCGACCACTGGTCCTGTTAGCTAGGGATCATGGGAGCTGTAGGCCAAAACATCTGGAGGGCCGCAGTTTGGGGATGCCTGGATAAGAGGCTAAGAATTGTATGCGCAAGAACTCTACCTCCCCCCAGTACTTCAGTTCACAGGATTCCTTGGGGAGAGAAAATGATTTTTAAACCCACATGCCTATGAAAAGAGGTGTGGGGAGGAAACTTTGATTCAGGTTGTATTTAAAAGTGAGTCAACTTCATTGACACTTCCCCAAATCAGGTGGACTGAAATGCAGTCATCCTCTGAATTTTGCAGTGCAGTTCTCCAACCAAGTCAAGTGTACATGGCTCCATACACTCAGACAAAGTGTGTATGAGAATGTATATATGCATGGGAAAAGCTTGCATATATGCAATTTATTATGGAAAACTGCAAGCCAAAATGCATATGATTAGGAGAAAATTGCACTAATATGCTAGCAACCCAACCAAATGGGCGGGGTATAAATATCATTATCACCATTAGGAACTTTTTTTAAAAAAATCACAAACTAAAGTGGAAATGTGGGAGCAAAAGTTGAGGGTGGGAAAAAGAAAAACAGAAAGAAACCAAAATTGACAGATCTGCTCATCCCTACCTGTGAGTAAGACTCAGTGGAGTCAATACAACCTACTTCTGAGCAGACATGTACAAAATTCCTTTGTTAAGCCCGCTCCATAGATATGCCCAAAGAAATAGATGTATGCTTGGCACTAGCCATTAAGCTGACTATTCTCCTAAGAATTTTACATATCGTCTTGGATCTTATACACAGTTCCCCCTTGCAGTGCTTCATTACACAGAGTTACAAAACGCCCGTGAAAATTAGATGCAGTGTTTTCCATCTGTGCAAGTATGAAATGTATTGCAAATGTCATGAGAAAACTTGTTCTCATTATTTTTTAACCCCGTTCTTGGAAAGAGTGGTTGAAATGGATGAATCAACTTCTATGTGTAACCTTCCTTTCAAGGGGGAAAATGTGTTTCGCTCAGTCAAACCTCTGGCCCTTTTGTGTCTAATCCATTCAAAAGATCTACCATTCTAGATTTTAATGCAAATATTTATCTTTTATGGTACTGCACAGGAGCGAGAAGACTCTATATGAAATGTATGGAAAGGCATTCCAGTTCTTTCAGTGAATTATACCATCTATGGATGAAATTTGTACACAGATGGTGTTGTTCTTCATATTATCGAATCTAATCATATTTTTATTTTACCTTCAAATGGAGGACTGGCTTCTCATTTCCAAACACGAAAGTGGCCAGTTTCGGGTTGAGTTGCTGGCCATAGCTCAGAGGTAGAGCATCTGTCTTGCAAGTGCAACCAGAAGGTCCCAGGTTTAATCCCTGGCATTTCCAGGTAGAGATGGATGAGATTCCTGCCTGAAATCCCCCCAAATCCTCTGCTGGTCAGTGCAGACAATACTGAACTCGATGGACTAATGGTCTGACCCAGTATAAGGCATATTCCACTCACTTCTTTGACCAAGGGCCTAAACCAGGGATGGGGAAAGGAATCTCTGCACCATGATTTGTTGAATTTGCTGCATATATGACTCAGCGAGATAACAATATTAATCCAACCAGAGAGTGAATTTTCCATGCTCAAAAATGCATTTAATCTCTATTCATCCTGATTGTGATAGGGTGAGGATGGGTAGGCAAGTACCCATTTCTTGTTTAGCAAGCAGTACAATGTATTTTTTTTAAAAAAAATGTATTTTAAAATGTAATACATGTTGGAAGCTGCCCAGAGTGGCTGGGGAAACCCAGCCAGATGGGCAGGGCATAAGATATTTATGATTTATTATTTATTAATACAAGGTTGAAGATCTCACACAACTGCCACAAAGCAGCTGCATTTTAAGCAAGGGACCCCCAGCACCGTCTAATTATGTGATAAACAAAAGCAGCATTAAATTTGATCAGCCTTTAAATTATGGCCACTTCACACAATGACACCAACCTTCCACAGCCACAAGCGCAGTGAAAACTCTGTACACAGAGAGAGCTGCAGTGATTCCAGCTATTGTAGTACCTGGGGGAAAGTGTTTCTGTGAGATCACATAAAATTCTGCCATCTATATCTTTGCATCGTGTAACTCACAGACCGAATGCTGCATTCCCTTCAGTCAACCTTCCTCATGCTGGTGGTGGGCAGAGCCACAGGCAAAACAGGGCAGAGCAAACTAGGTTAGTTACCATATATACTCGAGTATAAGCCTACTTTTTCAGCACCAAAAATGTGCTGAAAAAGCCGCCCTGCGCTGCGACTCTCCGAACCCCCATCCTATGCCTGCTCTGTGCAAGGCAGCGGGGAGGGAGAAGCGGCGAGGAAGGGATCCACCGCCGACAGCTGGGAAAGGCATAGGATGGTATTTATTTTTATTTTTGAAATTTACCAATAGCTGCTGCATTTCACACCCTCGGCTTACTCGAGTCAATAAGTTTTCTCAGTTTTCCGAGGTAAAATTAGGTGCCCCGGCTTATATTCGGGTCAGCTTATACTCGAGTATACTTCACATTCACCCACCATTCTCTATCCTCCAGCCAGGCAAGCAAGAATCATTCAAATATATTTTCCAGCCAGGTTGACATATTCGAGGAGGGTGCAAAGCATGACTGGTGTGGGGTGTGGCTCAGGAGAGTGTATGGCCTCAGGAATTGTAGAACTGCAGAGTTGGAAGGGACTCTGAGGATCATCTAGTCCAACCCCCTGCAATGCAGAACATGCAGCTGTTCTTATGAGGATCGAACCTGCAAACTTGGTGTCATCAGCACCATGTTCTAACCAACCGAGCCTGAGGTTCCCCTGTCCTCATCCAATAATATATAAATATACAGTCCTAAATTCATAATAAATTTCATACAGCTTTTTTTAAAAGAAAGAAAGAAAGAAAGAAAGAAAGAAAGAAAGAAAGAAAGAAAGAAAGAAATTCATGCATTGACATTCTTTCTATTGACCCTCATTTTTACTTGGTAAATACTACGACTTCTCTTTCAGCCTTTTATCTCACGTGACTCCTGGGATAAAGTCAGGTGGTAGAGCATGAGACTCTTAATCTCAGGGTTGTGGGTTCAAGCGCTACATTGGGCAAAATATTCCTGCATTGCATTGGGTTGAACTCATAATCCCTTTCAAGTCTACAGTTCTGTGATTCTGGACACTCATACCATTATGCCAAAGAAAGAAATAATCCTTCCCATTGTATTTTGTTTCAGCTCAAGGGATGCCATGATAAACAATTTTGCCATTTCTCCCCCATTTAAAATGCATCATTGCCAAACTGTCAGCCCACATTATTTGCCCATTTCCTGCAGCTGGTGAGTCACGCAGATGTGCCATCTCAAGAGGCCCTGAACAACTCTGTACCCTAAGGAATGTTCTCTCCTTCTCTTCTGAGACAACTCCACTTGAGAGGAGCTTGTCATCAGCCTCTCTTAGGAGAGGAGATATCCCACAAGTTTAAGAATCCAGCTTCGACTAGATTCTTGGACTTGGGGAAGCTTGTTCCTTTTTACCTTATCATACAAAAGAACTCTGTTAAAATAGGAAGATATTTTTTCCCCTCCAAGTATTCATACTGTAGTAAAGCATACTAGATTAAATATCTAGCACATAATGCTAGTGGTCAACAAAAGAGGTTTAAAGACTGTCCCAAGGCAATTATTTTTTTTTAAAAAAAATGTAGTATAAACACTAACAATTGGGAAACACTTGCCTGTGAGCGCTCCAATTGGAGAACAGCCTTTACCAAAGGTGTCATGGGCTTTGAAGAGACTTGAACTCAGGACGCAAGGGACAAATGTGCTAAGAGGAAGACATGCTTGCCAAATCCACACCGTGATCAACTCCCGCCCGGAAACCTATGTACCCACTGTGGAAGGATGTGTGGATCCAGAATTGGCCTCCACAGTCACTTACGGACTCATTGTTAAAACTGTGTTTATGGAAGACAATCTTCCTCGGCTATGAGTGATTGCCAAAGAAGAAGAGGAAGAATATAGGAGCTAACTGTGCTTCAGCATTGTTTGCCTTTCAGGAGCAGAACTACAGAGATCAGATAAAGTGCCTGTGTGCTTGATCCAAGATGGAAGATCTTGGATCTTCTTAGAGAGCACCACCACTGTGCTCTCCAGTCCAGTCACAACAGAGCTGTTCGTGCATTCATCTGTGTGCAAACACAGGGGGCAAAGCAAAGGTGGCTATAGGACCACATTTGCTGACTTATGTCCAAACGTGTGAACAGACTAGAGTGGCAATATACACTTTTTTTGGATCACCAAAAAAAGGACACAGATCTGCATAAAATTTGCATATGCTATTTAGGCATTACTCAACAATGTACAAGCTTGTTCAGATACAGAATAATAACCCAAGTGAGACTGGCTCATGTTAACTCCCTTCACTCTTTGCCTACTTCCATCTTAAGTCCTTCAAGGCTCAGAGTTTCATCTTCCGCAACAGTAATTTGCCATCTAGGTATTCTCTGTTGCTTCTTGTCTGAAATAGCTCTTCCTCCTCCTCCTCCTCTTCTTCAGTGTAAAAAGAGACCCTGCTACCATCACCTACTAGCTATAACATTCTTACTCCTCAGTTTTAAAGCCTTGTAGCTTGCAAGAATTTCCGCAGAATATCCAACATTCTCAAAGACTTCCCCAAAAAAACACATCCCTCGAAAACAAATTTATAATGCCCAAGCTATAGTGGTGTATAAGTATAGGTTCTCTTTCATCTCTGCACCTCAAAATTCTGGAAATTTCAAAGATTTGACTGTAGCCTTTCATAATTGTCCAGATATGGTGAATCTACTTTGTAACTCAATCCGCTCACATTTTTCTCAGAATATACCTGTTACCTCTTACGTTCCAATCAAGACGATGTTTATACATTGCCTTCATTTTTCAGCTGAGATGACAAGTACTTTTGCTTTATACATCACATTTTGTGTGACTATAGGCTTTAAATTAAAGTACATTTGAAACCATTTTATGAGTGCAGCATTGTATAATTTAAATTAGCAGCGGGAATATGTAAAGAAAAGAATCCTGAACAATTTTGACTTTTGGTTGTTTCTTCTTCCTTTCTTTATAATATTTTACTTGCTGACAGGATCCAAGGTCAGGCCAAATGAGAGACAGTCTTAGAGCAGATAAGAGCTGACAGGAAATGTAGGCAAAGTAAATAATATGCAACTGGTGATAATGGAAATGTCACTGAACTGGAAATTACTGTATGTGTGAAGGATGTTCTCCTCCCTCCCTCCCCGCCAGTCTCCAATTCCAAATACTTCTAAAAAGTAAAACACTATAGCCTGGTGAAATGATAAATTGGGGAGGGGAAAACTATAGTAAGAATGAAATCATATTGTGGCTGGAAAAATATTGCAGCCATTAACTGCTCCAATGATTACATCAACAGGCCTATCCATTTTTGATATTAGAAAAGAGAACTGTTAATGTCATTTTCAGTAAGAAGACAGTTTTGTTTCTAAGGCAGTTAAAGCTTCCATCTGTTCATCTCAATGAATTCTAACAAATGCAAAAACGCTACCTTTTTCTCATGTTTTCACCTTCTCAGGCTGCAATCCTTTCCCCCTATTTCTAAAGGGGGAAAGGACTTCATCCATGTCCATTTTCACTCATATTTCAACATGTCTTGTGTAGAAAGATAGATTAAAAATAAGACACGAGGGGACTTGTGAGGCGATCCAATGGGTTGCAGTTCTGCCTCTGTTGTTGTTATTTTTTAATCATTTTACAAAGTCCAGGAAGGGGAAGAGACAAGCCCGACCAAAGAAGAATGGCAGATCAAGCTGATGGACTATGCCGAAATAGCAAAACTAACTGGGAAGCTCAGGAACCAAGAAGACAAGAAATTTTTTAAAGAATGGGAAATGTTTACAATGTATATACAGTGGTACCTCAGGTTACAGACGCTTCAGGTTTACAGGCTCTTCAGGTTACAGACTCCGCTAACTGAGAAATGGTACCTCGGATTAAGAACTTTGCTTCAGGATGAGAACAGAAATCGTGCCTCCGCAGTGTGGCAGGATCGGGAGGCCCCATTAGCTAAAGTGGTACCTCAGGTTAAGAACAGTTTCAGGTTAAGAACGGACCTCCAGAACTAATTAAGTTCTTAACCCGAGGTACCACTGTATAAAATCATTGTAAACTGGTCAAAACATTAGCAGGATTTTTAACGCACTTGTAATGTAATAGAAATTACATATAATTTAGGAAGCTGAATAATTTGGAGAAGTATTAATATGCAGATGGAAACAGAATTAAGAGGACCCATGGATGGGAGGGGGGGGGAGTCAGGAGATTCAGAGTAATCTAGGTATGTGAATATGTATGACATTTTGTTGTAACTTTATTCTTTTTCCTCCCCCTCCCCCCATTTATTTATTTTTGAAAATCAAATTAAAAAATATTAAAAAGAAAAAAAGTCCCAGAAAGGACATTGGTAGCCTGAGTAAATTAAAATTAAAATGTATAGCTGCAAAGAGGAACTTGGGGGGGGGGGGAGTGGACTTTGCCCAATGTATATTCTCAATGAAACCATCAAGTGGGTCTTGTGCAGTAACTGTGTCCAACAAAACTTTTAACATATCAGGGAAGCACTATTGGTCTGAACTCACATTGGTGAATTAATGATGTGCAACAACAGGGATAATAGGTGTATAAGCTCTCCGAAA
The DNA here is from genome assembly GCF_963506605.1 of Zootoca vivipara. Taxonomy (NCBI): domain Eukaryota; kingdom Metazoa; phylum Chordata; class Lepidosauria; order Squamata; family Lacertidae; genus Zootoca; species Zootoca vivipara. The sequence continues at coordinate 56,761,624 of NC_083284.1, read as the reverse complement.
GTAGACACATTGCACTCTGTTTGGATAGTTCAAAATATTTGTATTAAATTTAATACACATCCAGATCCATGTATAAAGGAGCAGAGCATTCTAAATGGCTGTTTGGGTCCATTTGTTCCCTTAAGTGTTGATTTTATGGATGTAGTCAATTGGTGAGCACACAGATTTTGTGGGCATAACTCAGGCACTGAGGTCTGAAAGCTTAGACTCCATGTATTTTAAGTGAAATCTGTTCTCAAAATGGTCAGGTCTGTTTAGTTTAATGAAGCGTACAAGATGGAGATCAAGCTTTGGGCCTATCACCTTTTCACTTTATACAGTGGTGTGTTACACTCGCTCAGTGGGTAAACAGCATTCCTTGAAAACAGTGTTGCCATTTCCCTTTGGCAGCCAAAATCTCTTCTTCTGATATTTCAGTTTCTTCCATTCTCAAATGCCCAGATGGATCCATTCCCCCAAGGTTCTAGCTCTGCTCTGGAGTCTATCTAATAATACCTGTGCTTTTCTGTTTGAATTTCTGCTATGAGCTGACTTTAGTGTGTCTTGGGAAAATCCCAGCAAGGGGTTTTTCTGCTCACACAATCCCACTTGGGAAAAGAGAGCCCAATTAACATAGCATCCTTGCACATTAACAGAGAGACTGAATTCCCACAGTTGCTAATCAGATCTATTCTGGTGTGATAAGAGACCAGGTAGTTGCCTGTGTCAGGAGACAACTACCTAAGGAATAATGAACTCTGACTAAAAATATTAGTTCTTGCCTTTACAATGTACCTCTTTATATATGAACATCCAAGTTCACAGACTGGAAGAAACCTGTGGTTCATTTCCATCAGTTTTGGGGACATGTAGAAGAAACTGACAAATCAGGCATAAATCTAAAAATTAAAAAAACACAGCAGGCAAGGCAGCTAACCAAACAGCTCAACAGCATTAAAAAAAAATGGGGAAATTGTAATAAGCCAAGCCAACACATTACAACAATGATTTGCTAGAAATTCACACATGCGGGACATGTTCTGTTCCCCCTAGTGGTCATTTGTAGCAAATCCATTACTGAGCAGGTCTCCATATGATGTCTATAGCTGTACAGGGCTGCTTTATCTACTGTTGAATATCTACTTTAACTGCAGTCATAAGGTCCCAGGTTCAATCCCCAATATCTTCAAGGTAGGATTTCTCTGAAATCCTGCTGCCTGTTAGTGCAGACAGTGCTGAACTAGAGGGCTCAATGATCTGACTCAATTTAAGGCAGCTTCCAATTTTGTGTTTTTGCTCCAGTGGAGGTAGATTGGCTGGACCTGTTGAGTTCATAGATTTGAGGTGGCAGAAATGTTCGCAGTCACATGGGCTTTTTCCAAAATGGAGGTGGTCTTCATGAACCACCTGCAAAGTAGCTCTATAAAAGTCTTTAAATAGATGGAATTTCTCTGACATGATTTCAAAACCAACAGCTAATAGAACCTGCCATGCAATCCTCAAAATTTACCTTATCAGCTTATGATTTATTCATTAAAAAAAAACTTGCCCTCTGGGTGTCCCATATATTTATAAATTGTAGTCACTTTCCGGTACAGTGAGTGAAGGAGAAGGCTGCCTTTCCCTAACATTTATCATGGAGTTTAGTGAAATTCTGGTAAGTCCTGATTCCTGCACTAAGATTGCCTGTCAGAAACTGCCTGCTTAATGTTTTTTACAATCCATTGTGAGATTCCAAGGCCAGCTTTGGAGGATTAAAATCATGCTTCTGGTTTTTATTTCCCCCCACACCCTCCGCATCCTTTCTTAAGGCTTTTTATCTATGAACATTTGTTTTCCAGTTTATACATTCAAAGGAAGTAAAGATGCCTATCTCACTTTCAGACCAGGAAAAAGAAAATGATGGAGAAAGTTTTATACTGCTAATACTCCAGCAGAAAACACCCAGAATAAATATGTGACATATTACAAGTAGTTAATAATGTTGAGCCAAATCAGTATCAGTCTAGTAGCCCATCCCTTTCCTTGTGCCCTTGAGACAGTTGAAAAGTCTTAAGCTTATATGACTTTATATTTCCAGACCCCATACAGTGACTCTGATTTGTGTAAGGAATTAGTGTTCCTTGACAGTATATTCTGATACTATCTTTCTTCGGTCTCATTTTGCATGGATTTTATATATCCTTTTCAGAATTATCAGATCTACAGTGTCCTCTTTAAGCAGCAGTAATGTTTAGCAATAGAGCTTGTCCTTTTAGGTTATTATATAGGTCATATATATTTCTCCGCCGCTGTCTTGTTCGTTGCTCTTATTTCTCCTTGGACCACTGTAGACTGCAAATGTTTTTGCACTCCAAAATTTATGTTCTTTGAGGCAGCTGGCTTTGCTTAGAACAGCTCTTTAGAGTTATGAATATCTCAGGTAATTCTGCAAAGTATATATTGCAAAGATAAAGATTACTTAGTGCCTCTAGGCTCAAATTAGGATTGACATTTCATTATAAAATGCTCCTTAGTGAGGAACTTTGAAATCCTTACAAACAGCCAGTAGCCAGTGTTGGCACAAATGTGTCAGGACTAGGGGTGGAGAAGAAATTTGATCCAGTATGCATTTAAGAGGTGAATCTATGAAATTCAGACTTTCATGTGCAGCCACAATCCTATACATCTTCCAGATACAATGGAATTTGCTACTAATACGAGAGGAAATTTCTCTGGAAATGCATTACAGAACTGAAGTTTGGAGCCTTTCATAGTATCCCTTCTTTGACAATTGAAATAGAATAGATTCCCTTTCCCCAAAATCTCAACCAAGCCAGATTTGAACTCTATCCATTTGCCTCCCTTTCTCTCCCATTATCTTACCTATGACGTCTCATACATACGTAAGGAGAGAGAGAGAGAGAGAGCATTCTCCCAGCGCATCACCTTTTAAAAATGTTTATATAATGTTTCCCACGTTCTCCACACAAACATTTTTTGTTAAGGTGCAATTGATGTACTCTTGCGCAAAGAGGTTGGGGGTGCTGTTGGCAAGAGAGTGGGAGAGAGTAAGGGCTGGATGCCCCATCTGGAAGCTAGATGCCCCATCTCAGCACACACCCATGCCGACACGAGACATGTAGGACTACACCCTGGAAGGAAATGTTGGTTTCTCAAATGTCCACCCCTGGACTTCACAACAAATTGAACAAAATGACAGTTCTCAAGTTGGATCGAACAAGGCTAGGGAAGAAACCCATCAGACGGCAGTATTTCACAATAAACTACAGCATACCTTTGGACCGTTACAGACATCCTGTATACATAGACTGAAAAACCACCAGTGGGAAAATGCTGGAGTCAGAGTAAACAGCAATGTGTATACAGCCTAATTCTACTCGATCTGACTTTTAACCAGATTCCTTGGGGAACAGCAAGAAACATGCTTTTAAAAAACAGCGTGGAGATTTATTTTTCTTTTTACTCTCCCATGTGCTAGCAAACATTACTACACTTGAATAATCTCATAAGCAAAGTAGGTGTTGCATTAAAAAGACAAGTATATATAGGCATAAATAGGAGCTGCTAAAGAAAGATGGATGCAGAAGGTTAGATCTAAAGGTTCCTTCCTCCAGTGTCAGGAGCGTGTCCACTGGAGGGAGTTCCCTTTTCTTCATGGAAGGGAACTCATCAAAACCCAGATTGTCTAGCAAAGTTATGCAATGGGGGAAAATTTTAAGTAAAATGGGACACATTGACTTCTACATCATGGTATTTAGCAATACTCTTCTGAGCTGATAGGATACAACTGTTGTCATGGTTTCGAGGTTTTTCTTGTACGATCAAGAATCTGAGAAAATACTTTTCACTGCATGAAACTGGCAAAACATACAAGAGATTAAGACCGCAATCCTGGGAGCAAGCTAGGCAACTCAACAAGACTTACTTCTGAGTAGACATGTGTAGGATTGCACTGCCACTTTTGTACCTCAAGCCTTAAGTATTACCAAATTAGTTTTGTCATTAAGAACATAAGAAATGATACATTTTTCATTAGGGGCAATGAAAGCTCTTGGAAGTGAGTAGGATTACTGGCAGATATATATTCCTGGGTGTAATTGTTAGCCCACTTGACATTCTCATATATATACAGTGCTTTTTTTCTTTAAAAAAATGTTTAGGGGTACTCTCATATTCCTATTCATATTGAAATATTGCCCCTTGATGAGGCCAAACTTAGATTCACAAAATGTTTAGGGGTATGCGTACCCTTGCACCCCCCCAAAAAAAAGCGCTCTCTCTCTCTCTCTCTCTCTCTCTCTCTCTCTCTCTGTGTGTGTGTGTGTGTGTGAGTGTGTCCAGTGCTTTTTTTCTTTAAAAAATGTTTAGGGGTACTCTCATTTTGACTCAAGAAAATCACCATTTTATAGTTCAAATCGGGGAAAATAAATACAGTAAATGGAAAAAAGTACAAAGATTCACAAAATGTTTAGGGGTATGTGTACCCCCAGAAAAAAGCACTGTATTACCCAATCAAATCTCTTGTTTAACTAGACATGAAGTTCTAAGCAAGTTTTTACCAATTGTAAAACTTACCAAATGCCAAAAAGAGAAAGCTAGCAAAACCTGAGGCTCCCTTTGAGCTTGAGGCCATAGGCAAAATGGGCTCGTACCCACATCCCACCCCAGATAGGCCCTGTTCAGTATTGTCTCTACTGCATTGGCAGCATCTCTTCAGAATGTTCCCCACCCTAACTGCAGGTGTTAGGGACTGAACCCAGGACCTTCTGCGTTCGGAGCATGTGCCCTATGGCCTTTCCCCAAGGTGAGTCTTTACTTGACACTGAAATGACCCAAAGGTCCATGCCAGGTACAATGAGGTGCCACTACCGAGAAGACTGTCATTCCTATATAGTAGGCCTCTCATTCTCTTGTATTTCCAGTGCAGCATATCTTTAACATCTCCACTTAAAACTCCATGAGTTATAATCTATTCCCATCTGCTTCTGGCTCCCAGAGAAATCTCCACCTCACGCCCTGCAACTCAACCTCTTGCTTCCACTGCCTGTTCAGATGTCCTCTCCGAGGGAATGAGGACATCAAAGAGGAACAAAGAGGAGGAAGAGCATGCTCTGTTTGTTGTGCCCTTATTCCCTTCTGAGCAACCTTCCAGGGGCTCAGAGGCGAAAGTGTGTGGTTCAACCAATGTAAATTTTGCCTTTATCCTAGTTTCTACACTCACTCTAGCCCTCCATCCAGGCAAGCAAGAGGGGATATCGGAGTTCAAGGACACATTCTAGTCAGGCAAGAACACTCAAGGAGAATATGAAGCAGGGCCAATGGGGGAAAAGGTGTGGCTGGGGAAGGGAAAGTCCCAAGCACTATGGAGAGATGCTTGGAGGGCTGCATTTGGCCACCAGCCCTGAGGTTCACCACCCTTGCTCCAGTCAGTGGTGCAGTTGGGCCAGGAAGGAAAAGCCAAGCAAATGCACAGCAGAAACCATGATAGAAAGGAAGTTCTACACAGGAAGTTCTTCTGGTGGCCTCTCTACAGCTCAGCAACAGAGCATCTGCCAATGGTCTCAGGTTCAATCTCCAGCATCTCAGGTAGGACTGGCTGAGAAATGACTCCTGCCTGTCACTATGGAGAGCCAATGACACTTTGCTCTAGATGGACCTGTTTAACATAACAGGATTGCATTCCTAATACTGAAGTGCTGCTGTTCCGAAATCATTACTTTATCCAGGAAGAACTGAAAAGCAGCTTGTTTCATGGCCTGAGTGGCTTCGTTGCTTTCTGTCCTTCCCGTGTAATAGGGTGTTTGCTACAGGTAAGAGTTCACATTGCTCACATAATTGTACTGGCCTTATTCCAGACCTCCCAGAATTTTTAGCACCTCGCCAGATTGAAATCCCCAATTGTCTCCTGCCATCCATGTTATCTTTACTTTTTAAAGAAAGGTGTTTTTGCAGTTCACTTCATTCCATAATCTTCTAATGCACATTCATGCATAGCTGAATGGTTGGCATACAATTTGGATTCCCCCCCCTTTGAGGCAGACTCCTGAAAAATGATGTAACTGTCTACACTTGTTAAAATTAAAGCCTACGCTATGTTGCTTTATTACCCAAGCCTGCAGCTGAGCAGCTGGGTTAGTATTTCAACTCGGTATGTGAAATTCAGCCCCCTGCCAGCCCAATGCAAACTGGACTCAAGGACCCAACCCACCTGTGGCAAATCACTATCACACTTATTTAGCCCAAAGGAAACGAACATAATAGTTCCACTAGCACAGTGTGGTAGAAAGGTGGTATACAACTTTAAAATGATGTGAAAATAGCCATCAGCTGTGATTGAACTGCAGATTGCACCTAGGATCATCGCTCATGCAGCCTGTGGATGTGAGTCTACAACTGAAGGGCACCACATTGTCTACCCCTTTCTTAAGGATACTTTCCTAAGGATACTTCCTTTAGGATGTGTTCAGACATGTCTGCAGATGGTGAGGAGAGGCTTGCAGGTGGCTTCTGTACCATAAACATATTGTGCGGGTTATAAAGCATCAATGGGAATGTTCAGAAATATCCATCCCTTTTAACCATCCTTATTATTTAATACAAGTATAGGGAGCTGGGGGCCAATTGACTCTTGACTCACCATAGGTAGCATTTCTGTCCTGAGCTGCGCTCCTTCTCTGCAGGCCATGGCCCTGAACAGCCCTCCACACCCTCTCCAAGTGCCATTGCCTGGCTGGAAAGTGCCTTTTCCAAAGCAACTGGCAGTATGCCTCTTCACCAGCCCACACACTTCACATGCCATGCTCTGCGACCTCCTCGAGTGCCTGGCTGGTAAGTGTCATTGAATTCTAATAATGCCTCTTGCTTGCCTGAATGAAGAATGAAGAAGCATGAAGAGATATGAGTCTACGTGTGCAGAGAAACTTCTGGCTTTGGCATGGCTGGAATGTACCAATTGTATACAGGTAAGAGTCACATCCCTTGCTCCACTGGGGGGGGGGGCAAGAGAAGAGCCCTGCTGGATCAGGCCATTGAGTGCTCTGTCCTCAACATATTCTTTGGGAAAGAAAAGTATATTCATCTAAGCCAGGCACATCCAACTGCCAAGAGTCTGCGATCTACTCCCAGTATTAAAAAATGGCAGTGATCTACTCATTGTATCCCCAATCACCAGTAGGAGACGCCAAACGACCACCCCCACTTGACGTGAAGGAGGGACAGAAGGAGGGAGGCGGGGGCGGAGACATTCATTCCACAGCTTTTCTCATCCAGCGCTCGATAACGGTCCCACAATCGACCACAAACTCCCGGGGATCTACCTGTCGATCACGGTCGACTGCTTGGACATCTCTTACCTAAGCTATTGCATACCAATGAAACTAGTAGAGAAGAAACTGCTATCCATCAGCATCAGAGTCAATTACTCCCTTTGGGTCAGCGTGTTAGTCTTGGTGGGTTGGAAGCTACTGCTTGCTGTGAGTTGCAACACTATATAAATATATGGACGGGGTGTATTAAGAATACATCTTTAGGTTAAAGGCAGATCCTGGGCCTAAAAAGGTTGAAGACTACTACTATGCAAAGGTGACCTTTTAGCCTCTGTGCTTTATCACTTACAATTCCCCTTGATAATAAGACTATGAGTGGAAGCTTGTACTGCAACAAGCAGGCAAACAGAGTTGAGTGTATAGCTCTTTGAAGCCTCCCAACCTAACCACCATTAGTTCCAATCCCAAAGCAATGCCACAATCCACTCCTGCCTACCACTGAGAATGCAATACACCACACTATGTCATTTCTATTTCACCTGGACAACAGTGATAGCAGCAGTCAATGCATTTCCTTCTAATGAAATGAATACAAGGCCAACCATGTTAGAGGAGGAACGTTGGTCAATTGACTGATCATATATTGCCAATATGCCAACCACAAAAGAACGGCTAAGAGAAAATGTGGGCGACTGCCGAGATGAATAAATTAACAGGCACTGTAAAGAAAAGACATTTGTCTAAACTGTTCTTTAAAAACAGATGGGTGGATGGATTCTATTTATTACTGGACTCAGCATTGTAGAGACACAGACCTATCTGGCAAAGCAACATTTTTATATTGCTTAAGAAGAAAGCTCCTTTTGTTGAGAAATTAACTAGTCAACTGATTAATTAGCTGTCAAATATTGTCAACCATCTCATGAAGCTAAGAAAAGAATTCCTTTGTATAAGTAGCAGGCTACTTTTTAAAAATTGTATCATTGTTTCATCTTGTAGCAAGAGTGAGAAATCTCTGGTTTCTGCAGGAATGGGGTACACACATGGAAACACACACATTTCAATTCCTTCCCATGAACCACTTAAAGCCAGTTTAGACATTGAGCAATGTACTGTATAAACCAATAAACAACAACAGCAAACAAAACTAAATAGGGTTGGGCCATTATGTAAATTTCAATTTTTCCCAGGATCTCATTCTTCCAGTTCTAAGTTTAGTTCTTCACATTTCCACATCCATTTGTAATAAAAATTATAATAATGTAATAAGTCCTCACAGAAAATTATCAGCATTTTATTACAAACTTTTCCTACTATATACAGATTTTTTCATGCAAACTTGCCAAATATTTCTGCCAAAAAATTTCCCCTAAAACAGTGCATTGTTGCATGTTACATTCACTAAATTATACATTTCTATGCACATTTTATGGTAGCATGTGCATTTTGTACATTGTGCATTTTGTACATTGCCTATTTCAGAAAGTGTGAATTAGTTCACTTTTAAATGTGAACCGAGTTTCTCCCTCATCCATAAGAGTAGCTTATGTCATAGTTGCTTCATAGGTTTAATTTAATTCTATTAAATTTAATTTCATATCCATTTTAAAAGTTTGTCACTTTTTGAGTTATCCCTGACATTCTGAGGCAAAAGTCAAGCAGTGTCATTCAGCATCGTGAATGTCATTCACATGTAAATAACATCCATATTTTATGCATTTAATTATAATTTATGTATGGTCTACTGCCCATGATTACAAAACAGTAACAGACTACAATTTTTTTTATAAAAAAATTAATTTCATCTGCTCATTTATTCTGGTCCTCCTTACAGAGATGAGTGAACTTGTTCTTTGCAATGGCCAAAAGCTTTCACCCTTTTAGAATAAATAAACTTGACCATTGTGTGCTAATATTTGACTGCTGTTTGACTATCCACCTTAAACACAGGTACTCTAAGTCAGGCATCCCCAAACTTTGGCCCTCCAGATGTTTTGGACTACAATTCCCATCATACCTGACCACTGGTCACCTTAGCTAGGGATCATGGGAGTTGTAGGCCAAAACATCTGGAGGGCCGCAGTTTGGGGATGCCTGCTCTAAGTCAATGGCTCTGAAGGCTCTACATGTCAGAACCCCACAGCTAAATAAATAAATAAATGTATAAGGCATTCCAATTTAATAGACCCTCGTACTTACGGGACCGCCTCTCCTGGTACGCCCCGCAGAGGATCCTCAGGTCCACAAATAGTAACAGCTTAAGAGTCCCAGGCCCTAAAGAAGCCAGACTATCCTCCACAAGGGCCAGAGCCTTTTCAGTGATGGCACCGACCTGGTGGAATGCTCTGTCCCATGAGACTAGGGCCCTGCGGGACTTGATCTCCTTCCGCAGGGCATGTAAGACAGAGTTATTCTGCCTGGCCTTCAATTTAGCCTGATCTGTCATCCCTTTTCCCTTTCCTTTTTTATGAAGAAGTCCTTCTGGGTCCCTCCCCATCAAAATTTTCCGTGGTCTCCTTGCTGGCCTTAGCAGGACCAACTTGGCCAGTTGCCCTGGTGATGCTATATTGATGTGTATCTTACATTGTTTTTACGTTGTTTTTGGTTCATGTTTTATATTCGTTGTTAGCCGCCCTGAGCCCGGTTTCTAAACCAGGAAGGGCAGGGTATAAATAAAATTATTATTATTATTATTATTATTAGCCACATCTATCCCAAGAACAGGCCATTCACAAATTTAGCATAGTTAAGAAACCTCCCTCTACAATCCAAATGAGCACAAAACCATTCATAAAGCTGTTATCATTTTTGAATGTTTAAACTAGCTCATTTTTTTTTCCTGCAGCAAGATAGGTGGATATTTTGTAAGCAATTTTACAACTGGAAGGAGAACATGAAGCAAATAGATGTAAGCCACAGAAGTAGACATAGAGTACTATGGTATCATCTACTGAGAATAAAAACAGGCTCCATTGTCCTAAAAAACAAAGCTTTATATTCAGAACATCTCACAAGGATTGGGGGAAAAAATGTCCTCACTAATAAATTTAAGGGGACCTTGGAATATCTCTGTTGCATTAAGAGGACTGACCTATTTTTTTTTACTTTTTTTAAGAAGAGAAATAAAAGAAGTCATGGGAACCTCTTCAGAAGGGCATAACACTAAGTGAGGACTGCCAAATTCCCAGCTTCTCCATGCAGCTGTGTTTTTAACAGCAGGTTGGTGTCCACAAGTTAGTTGGCAATAGGGCTTTTCTCCATGCTGTGAAAAAATCTGATTGTTGATATCTGAAGAACTGTAAGCATTGCAAAACCAGGCTGAGATAATGTTTTCTGGGCAGTTGGTAACTCTAGAGCAGGCACCCCCAAACTCGGCCCTCCAGATGTTTTGAGACTACAATTCCCATCATCCCTGACCACTGGTCCTGTTAGCTAGGGATGATGGGAATTGTCGTCCCAAAACATCTGGAGGGCTGAGTTTGGGGGTGCCTGCTCTAGGATCAACACCCCAATGTTCTGCTACAATAGGGTTGCCATATTTCAAAAAGAGAAAATCCGGACAGAGAAGTTGCTGAGCTTTCTTTTGGCTAAACCCACAGGTTTTTAAATTGAAATTTGCAAAATAAAATAAATTTGCCAGATTTTCTCAGACATTTAACCAATTCTAACCCGGACACTATTTCCAGCAGCCAAATCAAGCAGTGTCCAGAAAAGTCCAGACGTTTGGCAACCCTATGCTACAGTTTTGTGCTTTGCTTTTTTTAAAAAAAAGAAAAGAAATTTGGCGCAGAAGATCACTGGCTCGTTCCTTATTCTGCAGTTCCATGATGTATCACTTTAATTTGGTTGCATTAAAGGCCTGAAATATTAAAAGTAAGGCTAATAGGACCAATTGAAGGCAGCGTCTTGTGACATTTATGTCCTTGTTCCCAAGATAAAATGCACAATCAGCTCCATCCCTGAAGGTAACTTTGTTAAGAAGGAAGGACACATACTTTTCTGAGAAGGGAAAAGAGAGAAAACCTAACACATCTTGGCTTGCAAAAATGGCATTGTTAGCAAAGCCAAGTGTTTCTGGGGAATCTCCTTGGGTTGTCAGGTCTGTGCAAGTACAACCGTGCCCCAACCAAACAGGAGCTGTTGGTGCAAATCACCCCCTTCGAAAAGAAGTAAGCACTGATACATATTCAAATGCTGTCCCAGTGGAAGCTTCACAGCTATCCTGCTCCTGAAGACGACATCAAGGCAACAATGCCAACAAATAGCTTCTCTGCCCTTTAGTTGATCATACCAGAACAATAAGTGGGTTAAGAAGATATATTATTTTTCCCATTTCTGGTTGAAACTGCGCAAGTCAAATCAAGACATGACTCTCCCTTTTCCCTTTAGGTGGATGCAAATATTATGTGTCTCTTGAAAATGTAGGTCATACAGATAGCCAGCATTCACTGCTATGAAATGCTGAATGTTACCAAGAGGAATGGCTAATGTTTCATAAACCTCAAAAAATGGTGGCTAAGATGCTGAGAAACATGCACAGTGGCTATAGAAATAATAAAAAGGATCATTGCAATAGAAAAGTGTTGAGTCGGGGAGAAATATAAAAATCTGCTAGAAAGAAAGACACTTTTACGGTTATCCCCCATCGAAGCAATTACAATTAAGAGAGTTAATATGGATAGATAACATGTTTTCCATTCCATAAGACACACTTTTTTCCTCCTAAAAAGTAAGAGGGAATTCTGTGCGTCTTAAGGAGCAAGTACATGGTCCCTGGAGCCGACTTGCCCAGGGGCTAAAGGCAGACTATGCTTTTTAAAAAGAAAAAAGAAAGAGCTAAAGGCTAACAAGAGGGAAGGGGCCAGTTGAAAGGAACCCGCTCAGCAGCTGATTGTGAGAGATTGGGGAGGGAGATAACCCAGACAGAAATTCCCAGGTGCCAGAAAAGTTTATTTATGCATGTAACAACAGCGCCCCATGTTTTGTTGGCTCCAAAATGGAAAATGAGCTTTATGAATGGTTTTGTGCTCATTTGGATTGTAGAGGGAGGTTTCTTAACGAGGTCCCTTGTAATGAGGATGGGCAACTTAAGATGTTAGAATATGCAGAACGTATATTTAAAGAAGGGTGGAAAATATTTATTGAAAATATGGAAAATAATTGTACACAGCTAAAAATGCTGGCAGCAATAAGATAAATGCAGCAGAGTAAATAATATATGATTGATGTAAAAGTGAAAATTTATTCAAATGATTATAGTAAAATATGTACAGTGGTACCTCGGGTTACAGATGCTTCAGGCTACAGACGCTTCAGGTTACAAACTCCGCTAACCCAGAAATAGTACCTGAGGTTAAGAACTTTGCTTCAGGATGAGAACAGAAATTGTGTGTCGGCGGCACGGCAGCAGCGGGAGGCCCCATTAGCTAAAGTGGTACCTCAGGTTAAGAACAGATCCAGGTTAAGAATGGACACCCAGAACGAATTAAGTTCTTAACCCGAGGTACCACTGTAATATGAACCACAGGAGGAGGAGGAGGAAAGCCAGTGGTTATTTTAAAGTTTGTAAAATGTATAATTTGAATTGTAGAAAAATGAAAACTAAATAAAAATTATAAATATATAAAAAGAAAAGTGCCTGCCATTAGCATAGGTATATCCTGAAGGGATCAATGCCACCTTCAGGATTGGACGTTCTATCTGGTGGGCCCCATACAACATCGATGTCCTCCCACAAAATTGGGAATTCTCCACAATGCCCTGGAGGGTGAAATACTGACTCCAGCTGCTGCCTAGTGGAGCTTAATGGAGTAGCAGAGTCATTCCTAGATCCCAGTCAGGGTGGCAGGTGGTAAACAGGTCAATCACTGCACTATATGATGGCAATGGGGTGACCTCAGAATCCAGTGTCCTGGCTCCACCTTTGAAACGTCCCATTATTTCTGCTGGCTGCCACCAACATCTTCATGGGCTTTGGAGACTGTGACATAGGCGATGGTGGTCAATGGCTCTGTTAATGTCCTTCTGGGAAATATCAGGAAACATAAAATGGCGGCTTCCCAGTGCCAGCAACCTCATGCAGAGCTGGTATGCCAGCACTGGGCCTTGCAGAGCCCCCCAAAAAGTGCAGGGGCCTCACACGCTTCTGTGATATCCTGGACAGTGGAGGCCTATTTTGCTTTCACTACCACCAATGTTGCAAAGTATTTTTTGGCACTTTCATTTTTACTCATAAGAGAACAGAGAAAGCATTTCCTTCCGGCTAGGTGAAAATAAAGCGAAAACACAAAGGTTTTTAATGCTCAAAAATAAAACCTGCTCCTTTCTTTGCACAATGTAGTTAATGTAGTTAATTTGCATAGTCCCTGCCCACTTTATGTTCTTGTGGTTTTCCTAATCACTCCAGAATGTCACAGAATGTTGTGGGAGAGTGACAGAATATTGACAACTGGATGAGATAAACAGATGACAGCCTGACAAGCCTCAGGTGGGGGAAAAAACATATGGACGAGGAACAGATTAGCTGCCATAATGTTAGCATTATATCTATCTGGAGTCTCTGGGTATTATTATTTATTTGTTTCATTTATCATTCAACCTCCCACCCCCTTAACCATGGTTTCCTGGGCAGCAACAATTAAAACATAGCCACAAATCAAAACACTCCTTAAATAGCAGCACAAAAATCCTATTAAAATAAAATAAGATCGAAGCAGGACTTCACACAATTCCAGCCACAAACAGAGCTTATAAAACAGAGTCACAAAACATCCTTGTGGACCTAAGAGCACATCCAAAAACCATAGCAAAATGCCAAGATTAAGATGTTCCAAGACAGGATTTTCAATTATTTTTAAAGGCCTGGGAAAATTAAAAGGCCCTTGCCCAGTGCAGAAAAGACATGAGAAAAACAACCCATGGCACAAAAGGTTTTCTTCTTCTTCTTTCTGCCAACCTCCCTGCTGGACTTAAAAGAATACTTCCAATGGCTTTAGTCAAAAGGAAAATTGCTACATCAGCTCAAGGGGTGGGTAGTTTGTCTCCCTTTTTCAGGGATCCATCCCCAACAACAAATACTTTCCAGCCCCTGAGGAGCAATGACGGAGATTTCTACCATTGCAACAAGAAGGCCTCTGGGGGTGTGCTTTCTTTTCCTCCCACAGATGTGGTTGCTGCAGACTGCCCTCCTTCCCAAGAGCATGGGATTGCTCCCTCAAGCTGGTAGCAGGCATGTCCTTCTGGGAGGGGCATTCCCAACCACCAGAGAAGAGGGCCTTCTCCCTTGCAACTATCCTCCATATCTCAGATTGTTCTTACTCAAAGGAGCACCTCAGTTTATTATCTCAGGACATAGGGGAAGACATGAACCTTCAGATCCCAAGCCATGAAGGGCTTTACAGGTCAAAAACACCACTTTGAATGCAATTCAAGTTCTCCATGTCCCAAGAGAGATGAGTTAGGGAAAAGACCTTCCTTTTATACCTGCTAGAGGAGCAATCAGATAGGTAGGTGGGTAGAAGTACTTTTTCACCTCAAATTAAAATCTAAACTGGAGATCCCGAGTCATAAGATGGCTAGATTGGCCTCTACTAGAGCCAGGGCCTTTTCAGTACTGGCCCCAACCTGGTGGAACGCTCTTTCCCAGGAGACCAGGGCCCTGCGGGATTTGTCTTCTTTCCGCAGGGCCTGCAAGACAGAGCTGTTCCGCCTGGCCTTTGGGCTAGACTCAGCCTGAGCCCTGTGTTTTTCTCCTTCATGGCTTGGATTTATGGCCTACTTGAAATGAGGCTGCACTTTAATTGGGGAGGGCGGGGTATAAATAAAAATTTATTTATTTATTTATATTTATTTATAAACTGGAGAAGAGCTCAGGAGTCATAATGCTCATCTCATATTTAAGGCAACTAGTTCAAGTAACTTTATATTCCAGAGCTAGGGATGACAAATTCCAGCACCGTCACTAGTTCCAAATTGGAAACTACATCTGCTAATCATATCAAAACTCTTTTTGCTTTTCTCTCTCAGTCTACATCCCAATTCCAAAGAAGGGCAGTGCCAAAGAATGCTCCAACTACCGCACAATTGCGCTCATTTCACATGCTAGCAAGGTTATGCTTAAAATTCTACAAGGCAGGCTTAGGCAGTATGTGGACCGAGAACTCCCAGAAGTGCAAGCTGGATTTCGAAAGGGCAGAGGAACCAGAGACCAAATAGCAAACATGCGCTGGATTATGGAGAAAGCTAGAGAGTTCCAGAAAAACGTCTACTTCTGCTTCATTGACTATGCAAAAGCCTTTGACTGTGTCGACCACAGCAAACTTTGGCAAGTTCTTAAAGAAATGGGAGTGCCTGATCACCTCATCTGTCTCCTGAGAAATCTCTATGTGGGACAAGAAGCTACAGTTAGAACTGGATATGGAACAACTGATTGGTTCAAAATTGGGAAAGGAGTACGACAAGGTTGTATATTGTCTCCCTGCTTATTTAACTTATATGCAGAATTCATCATGCGAAAGGCTGGACTAGATGAATCCCAAGCCGGAATTAAGATTGCCGGAAGAAATATCAACAACCTCAGATATGCAGATGACACAACCTTGATGGCAGAAAGCGAGGAGGAATTAAAGAACCTTTTAATGAGGGTGAAAGAGGAGAGCGCAAAATATGGTCTGAAGCTCAACATCAAAAAAACCAAGATAATGGCCACTGGTCCCATCACCTCCTGGCAAATAGAAGGGGAAGAAATGGAGGCAGTGAGAGATTTTACTTTCTTGGGCTCCTTGATCACTGCAGATGGTGACAGCAGTCACGAAATTAAAAGACGCCTGCTTCTTGGGAGAAAAGCAATGACAAACCTAGACAGCATCTTAAAAAGCAGAGACATCACCTTGCCGACAAAGGTCCGTATAGTTAAAGCTATGGTTTTCCCAGTAGTGATGTATGGAAGTGAGAGCTGGACCATAAAGAAGGCTGATCGCCGAAGAATTGATGCTTTTGAATTATGGTGCTGGAGGAGACTCTTGAGAGTCCCATGGACTGCAAGAAGATCAAACCTATCCATTCTGAAGGAAATCAGCCCTGAGTGCTCACTGGAAGGACAGATCGTGAAGCTGAGGCTCCAATACTTTGGCCACCTCATGAGAAGAGAAGAATCCTTGGAAAAGACCTTGATGTTGGGAAAGATGGAGGGCACTAGGAGAAGGGGACGACAGAGGACAAGATGGTTGGACAGTGTTCTCGAAGCTACGAACATGAGTTTGACCAAACTGCGGGAGGCAGTGCAAGACAGGAGTGCCTGGCGTGCTATGGTCCATGGGGTCACGAAGAGTCGGACACGACTAAACGACTAAACAACAACAACTCTCACGCTTCTTCAGACAGCTCACCCAGATTCTCCTATAAAAAATTGCTGCAGATGAGATTTTGTGCAACTTTAGTATGGCTGGTTCGCCACCCACCCCCATTCCATTTGGAATACACACAAAATTTGGATGCCTCTATATTGTTCTTCACGAGCCATGATGTTGCATGCCCCTTTCATGGTGCTTTGAGCAGTGGTATACAACATCTTTGCTTGGCTTAAAGAATTCAAATGATATTCAGCTTGAGCATTGTGAAATCCAGACAGAAAATAATGTTGCCTCCCATTTGCAAGAGAGCAATCTGAATTAGGTGCTAAGTTTAGCAATGTTGTATTCACCTGAATAGCTCCTATAGTAGTTACTTTAAACTTGCGAGATGCAAATTTTCTTTAGATGCAGACAGAGCATCTCAAAATCCTTTGGAGTTAGTCTGCCACCTGCAGGAAAAATGTAACTGATGCTGAATTTAGAGTGGCTAACATGAACTCTGGTCCTTGAAAATACAGTACGTACAGCTGGGGAATAATAGACTGGCAAAGTAATAAAAATATAGACCTTGCCAATATTTTATTAAGGAAAGGTTACCACTGCCACCACCCCAAAGTCTCCTGGTCACATGCAAGGATATTAGGCTGTTTCAGCAAAAATTTTGCATCTATTGAATAACCTT
The DNA here is from genome assembly GCF_963506605.1 of Zootoca vivipara. Classification (NCBI taxonomy): domain Eukaryota; kingdom Metazoa; phylum Chordata; class Lepidosauria; order Squamata; family Lacertidae; genus Zootoca; species Zootoca vivipara. The sequence goes on along the minus strand of NC_083284.1, from coordinate 56,744,345 downwards.
CCCTTGAGGTAACAAAACCAAAAGTTACATTTTAAGACCAGCTTGAAGAAACTATATATAATGTCATCTATTATTCAGTACGATTTACTTCGTAGCAAGAGAATTGCTTGTTAATGTTACCTAGAAAACTTGATCTGAAAACAACATTTGTGGGTAATGAAGACTGAATATACTCTAAGCTCTAAACAATATCCGGTTTTGAGGACACCAGCCATCAAAAACGCAGGTAACAATCAACACAATGCCTGCAGGGTTTTGGTTTATTTTTTAAGTCACTTGACAGCACTCCCTGGTTTGCTTTGATGTCACCATTTTTCTCTTTGCTCGCTTAAGATATTTATATCCTGCATTTCAATTTAGTAGAAAAAATCATGAGATGAGGTGGCTTCAACATTAAAACCAAGTCATGTGTTCATAAAATACAAAACTATGGAACGGTCCAAACAACAAAACTAGAAACCTCTCAGGTGTTTATAGAAATTTGTTGTGTACGGAATACAGGTAATCAAGAAGAGTTTTGGAAGAGGATAATGTGGGTTTAGATAAACTTCAATTCATGTCGAGAATTAAAATTTTGAGCCTTTGGTTTAGGTTCGATTTATGTTTTGACTATTATGATTTTTCTTACATTATTATTACTATTACTTCTTTGTATCATATTTTTCGTTTTGTATCTTCATTTTTGCATTCTTATAATTTTTTCCTTTTACATACTTTTTGTATTTTTGTGTTGTTGTTTTTTTCTTCTGTATTTTTGTATTTTAATTTAAATAAAGTTTAAAAATAAAATAAAAATAAAAAAATAGAAACCTCTCAGGCCAGTGCTGAGATGGGGAAGGAAGCTTCTGGCAGAAGAGAGAAGATGGCTGTCTAAATGTGTGTGTGTGTGTGTGTGTGTGTGTGTGTGTGTGTGAGAGAGAGAGAGAGAGAGAGAGAGAGAGAGAGAGAGAGAGAGAGATGCCACCTCTACCACACCCCTCCCCAGCCCTGTTTTGCACCCTCCTTGGCTTGAATTTGTCACTGAATGCTTGCTTATTTAAATGGAGGCTAGGGAGGGGTGGGTGAATCTTAGGGTTGGAAGGGATTCCCAAGGGTCATCCAGTCCAACCCCCTACAGTCTAGCCCACTGTACAAAGTAATATTCACATTCCTTGCTCCTCCCACTTTTGCATCTGGACCAACTCCCCCTCCTCCCCCCTCCCCAATGGAAGCAAAATATTATATTGAGGGGATATTTGACAGGGTCATTCTTGTGTTCTTATGAGCATGAGTGTGGTCTAGCGGTCAGGATGTTGAACGGGGACTTAGAAGACCAGGGTTCAAGTCCCTAATCAGCCATGAATGCAAGTGGGTGACCTTGGGCCAGTCACAGCATCTCAACCTTTGAGAAAAGGTACGGTATCAAGGCAATAATAATTAAGTTGCTACACCTCTGTTTTGCCATTTACATTGGGTTCTTTTGTACCAGAGTTTAAAACGCAAAGTATAAGTTAGCCCTAAGGTAGGGTTACCATACATCCCCGTTTCCCCGGATTTGCGAATAAGTCCCCGGACAAATTCCATCCCCGGAATGTCCCCGGATTCCATCTAATGCCCCCCGGGAAACGCAGCAGCGGCAGTCTCAGCAGCCCAGAGCAGTTGGCTCTGGCTGGCAACAGGAGCTGCTCAGAAGTCCCCATATGATGGTGGTGCAGGAGCTCTAAGATGCAGCTTCCGGGCTGCCTCCACCTTCCCTGACCCCAGCAACTAAGCTGTGAAGGGAGGCTTCATGCTGCCTATCAGAGCAGCCTCCCAACTCCTACTTGTGTGCAAGCAGGAGGGGGCAGGGATCTCTCAGGCAACTGGAAGCCTCCCTTCCCAGTTAAGGGATCCCCGCCCCCTCCTGCTTGCACACAAGTAGGAATGGGATTGGGGCTGCTCCGATGGGAAGGGAGGCATCGCACTGCCCGAACCTCGCCGCCGCCGCTCTCGGTCCTCCTTCTCCGCCTTCTATGCCTGACCCACCGCACACCGCTTCACCACCACCACCGAAGAACCAACAACTCAGGGGCTGCCCAGGCTCATGGGAAAAGGAGATATAAGCCTCGGAGGAAGGGGAAATGTGGCAGTTGAGGTCAAGGCGGCGGCCGCCCCCCTGCCACCGCCATCACTGCGGTCCTGAATGTGTAGTATTTATTTATTGAAAGTGTCCCTTGAGTCATTGAAAAAAATCTGGTAACCTTACCCTAAGGACTTCCTTTCACTTTGACTATTTGCAAGATCCTCTTCTGCTAATCACAGGCTTTGGCCTGCAACTAATTCATTATCTATTTGTCAAAACGGATCATTTTGGGCAGAACACGTAGTGAGCAATTGACTTCTTGCTTTTCTGTGCTCTTGGATGAAAGGGGAGGGGGGAAGTATGGGGAGAGGTTTTTTTAAAAAAAAAATCACCAGGTAACACGTACAGACATTTAACTGCAGCAATTAATTCGCCTATGTAACCCAGTGTACTTTTAAATGGCTTTTTTGATTGGAAAGAAACGCCGCTCTAGAGTTAAATGTTGCAGTCAGAAAGAACAAAATCCAACAGAATTATAAATGGCATCAAAGAGGGGATTTGGGGGGGGGGTCCAATCCACAAGTCTCAAAACAAAAGGAAGTAAAGAAATTAAAACCTTCACAAAGTCTTGCAAGGCCAGGTTGTAAAAGCATCCACTGGCCAGATGACGTAACAATTCAGTAAAACTGAATTTAGTTACTGGAATACCTTAAGAATATATATAAGCATCTAGTATAGCTCAGTTGCTAGAGCATGTGACTCTTAGGGTTATTGGTTCGAGCCCCATTGGGTAAAAGATTCCTTCACTATAGTGGGTTGGACTAGATGACCCCTGGGGTCTCTTTCAACTCTACGATTCTATGATTCTAATGTGATTATTTCTCCTACACTTTTCACCAAATGGAGCTTGCTCCTAGGTAAACACCACCAATTTTGCATGTCAACAGCAGCATAAATGTGGTGTATATATCTAAATTAATATGTGTGCACTATACATGGCTTGTTGAAAGCCTGGTGTGGGTCTATTATTTGAAGCTACAGAAACAGCTTGCCAGGAGGAAAGCATTATTTCCTAAAGGCAGCTGGACCTCATTCAAGGTAAATACAACAACAGTTGCCTGCCAGGTTTTGTTTGCAGAAGGGCTCCTTCAACTCTCAAATTAGGGTTAATTTGTTTATTTAGAATATTTTCGTCTTGCTTACCAGCCCAAAAGATCCTCTAAGGTGTTAAGAGTAAAATAATAAACATTAAACACAAAACCACAAAAACTACAATAAAGGAATGGCTGGATCCCAAATCAACTAACATATAACCCAAATGCCTTCTGGTGGGAATGCCGGATTCACATTGCTTCCTGAAAGCATGGAAGAAAGCTTTGCTGCAGCTTAGGGGCCATGTCTGAAAAGGCCCTGCTGCTAGTGATTAGCCAACTGCCTCAGATAACAGAGGAATGCAGGGTAGGGACTCTGAATTGAACATATAAGGAGGTTGTTTTGAGAAGAGAAAGTAGCTCAGATGTCCTAGACGCCGTGTATTTAGGGATGTAAAAGTCAGTACCATAGAAGGCTCTTTAGTCTCAGAAACTAATAGCCAACCAGGGAATATGGAATAATATTGGAGTTATATGCTAATGTTATATGCTGCCCACATCAGCTACCAACCTGGCCATTGAATTCTGAGCCAATTGTAGTTTCCAGATGCTCTTCAAAGGTAACACCGTGAAAAGTGACTTATAATTATCAAATCTGGAAGCTGGCATGTGTTAAAAGCTGTCTTTTAACAAATAAAGCTGTAAGGGCTGCAGCTCAGTGGCAGTGAATCTCCTTTGCATGCAGTCAGGCCCAACTCAATCCTTGGTATTTTCAAGCAGTCCTGGGAGAGACTTCCTGAAACTCTGAAGAACTGCAGTCAGTCAGTTATAGACCATACTGGCCAAGGTGGATGGGCGTTTCCCAAGTTTCTAGCTCAGTACTATCTACACTATTTCAGTCATGAGTCCTTTACAGCCGTACTCAGAGATTTCAGGAATTGAATTTGGGACATTATGAAGGCAAAGCATTGTCACTGATCTATGGGCTCTCAGGTGCCCTGACCCCCTGGCCTACCTGGCAGCAAGTCAGCATGTCCAGTCCAAAGTCCACATCCAGAGGTCAAGCCACGCATGCCAAGTCCAAATGTCAGGAAGTGCAGTCCAGGGTCAAACCCAAAGTACAGTCCCGTAGCAACATCCAAGTCAAGGCCCATCAACATGGCCAGTTGAGGAGACACAGCACCTCAGCTCTGCTTCCCTTTTGCATGATGATTACAGCATCTGGGCTTGATGAGGCAGGAGGCCATCACCTGTTCTGGGCCTACTCCATCTGAGGAATCACACCCCTCCTCCCAGAGCTAGCGAGCCCCACCTGGCCAGCTAGGGAGTCCATCCTATTGTTGAGACTATAGCCTGCTCCAGCCTCCTAAAGAACCACTCCTGCAATTCCCCCAGTTTCAGTTTTCAGTTTAGCCAGCAGCCGTTACACACATAAAAATAACAGCAACAAGAATAGTGCCAATAATAGTGCTTTGCATTTCTACTGCCCGACCTTTGCAGGATAAACCATTCCCCACTCCTTCTTTAAGTTTTATTACGCAAATTTGTAAAGCCTTGGCAAGAAATTTGGATGTTCTAAAGGATATATACCTGTCTATATCAGACAACAATAAACAGGTCGTCGCAAGAGACTGCTGCTCCCTATGCTTCAGAGCCTGCCGTGTTTGTAGGGACAGGGAACCTTCTCTGGTGATGGGTCCTGCTGCTCTGGTCCCAGTGCACTGACCCCCCTCCCATTCCCTCAGCATCCTCCGTCACTCTGTGAGTACTTCCTTCCCCATTCCCTGCTTGCCCCAGTGCGTCCCAGTCCCAGATACTCCCCTTGCCAGGATCCTCTTCTTCCTCCCGCTCACGACATCAGGCAGCAGCAAAGCTAATTTACAATGCTCCTGTCAACCAGAAACACCTGGGTAGCATCTGGTTCAGGATATAGTTTGTGAACAAAGCAAAGAAATTTGAGCACAGACCTCATCAAACCTTTCAACATATACCTACAAGGTCCAAAATGATGGTTGTGCAGACTCCTCCGAAACCTGACAGCAGTTCCAACATGGCTGATGATGTACGGCGGCAGCTCAAGGTGAGAGAGAAGTTCATAATGCAGCAGATTAAACTGTGAGCTCAAAGAAGGCTCCTGGAATCTGCTTTTAAGGGCAGCTGAATGCTAGCAGACTTTAAAGTTTGGCGTACTCAGCCCTTACCTGGATTTCAAATTGGATTGAGGAAAGAGATTTGCCATTAGTCCATTTTTAAAAATCAATATAGGAAGTAGAGTTATTTGGCAGATCTTTGGCATAAGCATTCAACATCTTTATATTCCATGATCCGGTGACCCCACCATACAAGGTAACAGTTAAAAACAATTGCATGATTGTTTACAAAAACCAGCAAACCTGAACATAGATATCAGTATTTGCTAGCATTTATGGAATGATAATAGTTTGGATGTGTGCTTTACAAGTCGGGCAGCCAATTATCCAAAATGATATGCTGTAGACTAATTATTAGTGACATGATGCATGCAATATATGTTTTAGGGCACGGGTGTCAAACACAAGGCCCGGGGGCCTAATCCGGCCCACCAGACCTCGTCATGTGGCCCGCGTAGCCACCACCGACAGTAGCCGCTGACAGTAGTTCTGGAGCCTGCGATTGGCCGAGGGTCAAAACCGGGGGCGGGGCTGCAGGCGGAGGCCGGGGCGCTGGAGCCGCGCTGACGGCCTTGGCCAGGGAATTTCAATTTCGAATGAGGCTGAGGGAGGCGGTGGCACAGCGGCCAGACGGGGAAGTGAGATGCAGGAGGAGGAGGAGGAAGCCTGCCGAGGAGGTAGGAAAGCCCTACAGGCACCGCCGGCAAAGTTGGTGCCGGGACGGAGCAGCGCTGGATTTTTTTGGGGCGGGCTTTGCTGTTGTCTCCGAGAGCGAGTGAGGCGGCACTGGGGAGCCGCCGCCCGCCGCTTCCCTTCCTCTCCTCGGCTGCATCCGGGAGGTGGGCGAGCGAGCGGGCGAAAGGGACGCGGAGTGAGCCTGAGGGGGAAGTAGGCGAAGCGCAACAGTCGCTCTCTTGATGGAGCCGGGTTTCTCTTCCCTCTTCCCCCGTTTTCTCCTCATAGACACTCGGGAGGGTGCCTGGCTTTTGCTCTGCCCCCCACCCCCGAGCCGCCCTTTGGCTTCTCAGTTCCGTCGGAGCTGCTCCCCGGGGAGCTGCTCTTCTCGCTCTGCCGCCGCCTCCTCTCAGCCCTTCGTGATGTAGGGCTCCAGATGGAGTCGCCTCGCGGTTTGAGTAGGTGGGAGGGGAGTTTTTTTGGGGGGGGTTTCAAGCCTCCTCTGCCTGCAGTCCCGGTAGGGAGAGGCGGCGGCGAAGACGACAACAGCGCGGGTGGGGTGAAGAGCAGCTCTGAGGCGAAGATGCACGTCTGCTGGGGCTGCCGCCGCCTTCCTCCTCGGGAAATCCGCTGCCCTCCCTCAGCGTGAGGGGAAGGGACTCTGGCGCTGAGGAGGGAGGATGCAAAAGCAAAGCACGGAGTTGGCATTGCACCGCATGTTCCTGCCCCTCTCCAAAGCATGGGGTGGGTTGCAGCGTGTGGCATCCTGCCTAGCGGGGTTTGGATGTGCACAGGGCGGGAGAGGGAAGCTCTCTTTCCATCTGCAGGTTTTTAATCCCAGCAGTGGCTTTCTCCTTCCTGCCGAAGGTTTAGTTGAGCCCCCCCCCCCAGAAGCCATCGATCCCCACCTTTTGTTCAAATTTCCCTTGTTTACATCCCCTCCCACACATGCGCCACCACGCAGGAATGTGATCCGCGTGGGGGCGGGAATGAGCTTGCATTATTACAAAAAACAGTAATAATTGAATGCAGTGACAATAATTTATGATAATAAAGAGTGGACACATAGTCCTACAGACACAACCGGCCCTTTGAGGGTGACCAAACTGCTGATGCGGCCCCCGATGAATTTGAGTTTGACACCCCTGTTTTAGGGCCTTCTTGGTAATGGCGTCCTCCCTTCAGATGTCAAGGAGATAAATAATTGTATCAGGAGGTTTTTAATGCTTGACGTTTTTATTATGTTTATAGATATTCTGTAAGCCGCCCAGTGGCTGGGGAAACCCAACCAGATTGGCAGGGTATAAATAATAAAATTATCATCATCATTATTAATATTTGATAAATGGATGAAGACAAGGATGGCAGGTGACTTGCATGCTTTCTTTCAGCCGTATTACATACAGTCAAAAACAGACACACATGTACTATTTAGGCCTTACTCCAGGCAGGTCCTTTGTCTGGTGGCATAGGGACTCTGTTGGTGTGAGGGCAGGAGTTTTTCTCTCTGCAGTGCTCTGGTAGGCTTCCACTGGACTGGTCTTGACAACATATGGTTCGGGACAATATTGTTCTGCAAGCTTCCCAACCCACCCTTGGTGATAGAACAGGCACCCCCAAACTCGGCCCTCCAGATGTTTTAGGACTACAATTCCCATCATCCCTGACCACTGGTCCTGTTAGCTAGGGATGATGGGAGTTGTAGTCCCAAAACATCTGGGGGGGTGAGTTTGGGGGTGCCTGTGATCGAGCCTCACTTTGTACTTAACAGGGCTGGAAATGATTTCCCCCCCTCCCAATCTCAACCTTGGTTGGAGGGGTTTCAGTGCTTCACATTAAGATGCTGGAAGTGTCCCTAGCTAGCTGGACTCTCTGCCCAGTGGCCCAATAGGATTCTGGGCACTTGGCTAGCACTATGGCATGGTCCAATATAGGCCAACTTCCAAGGTTGGGTGCTTCCAAACGCTGAGTGGAAGACTGTTCCATCAGCAAAGAATTGACCCTTGCCATGTTGCTTGCTGTTTAATCAATGAAGGTTTGGTCTGATTTCACCCAACACCGGTGTACCATCTGAGCTATTTCCACTGCACTTAAAAAAGGATAAAGGGACCCCTGACCATTAGGTCCAGTCGTGACCGACTCTGGGGTTGCGCGCTCATCTCACATTATTGGCCGAGGGAACCGGCGTATAGCTTCCAGTTCATGTGGCCAGCATGACAAAGCCGCTTCTGGCAAACCAGAGCAGCACACGGAAATGCCGTTTACCTTCCCGCTGTAGCGGTTCCTATTTATCTACTTGCATTTTGACGTGCTTTTGAACTGCTAGGTTGGCAGGAGCTGGGACCAAGCAACGGGAGCTCACCCCGTCACAGGGATTCGAACCGCCGACCTTCTGATCAACAAGCCCTAGGCTCAGTGGTTTAACCACAGCGCCACCTGGGTCCCTATGAACCACATATCTAGGGAATTCCTTCTACACTATTCTTTTGTCCTACTAGATGGATGAAACATGGACTATTTGTGACTTAATGTGCATAAGGTTGGCTGCTGGGAGCGGGGAGCAATCATAGTAACAATGATAATACTGGAACACCATTTAGTAAGGGAAAGGAAGGCGATTCCTCCCGCCATTTTATACCAAGTGAGATATCAGGAATGTATCTCTACCCTGTTTATTGTGCCTGAATGTTTGCAGGTTCTTGGCTTGTGTCTTAAACAGGCATGCAAAATGCACAAATCACTTTTTAAAGAAAGAGAGAAAACATCATTGACAACATTGCCATGGTTCTTCTGAGCCAGTATACACAAGAAAATGAATGGCTGTTGACAAGAGAGCAACATTCTTCTACCATTTTATGTGTCCCCCAACATCTTGACTCCAAAGGATTATGATGGATAAGTTAGTACAGGCAAGTATGGTAACCATTATATTTTGAGCTGGGTGGAACGTATCCTTGCTGAAAACGCACACCATTTTTTGTTTGCTTGCTTTTACAAGATCCTTCCACACTATACAGGATACATCTGAATCTGAACAGACCTGAATTTTAGATAATCATGCTAGAAATATTGCACAGGCTGGTTGCATTTGACATGAGCTTAACTTGCAGGTACAGTCCTGTCACTGCATGTATGTATAATCCAACAGACTTCAAAAGGACTTATGCATGAATAACCAGATTGCAATCCACATTTTTATTTTCATTTGTGACCTTTCAGTTTTTCTAAGAAGCAGTTGGATTGCTTAACCTAACTGTAAAATCATGAGGATAAATTCAGTGGAAGTAGACAGATTGGGGTGAGATTAATTTACAATGTATTTTCAAAATGCTTACATGGTTAAAACCAGCGCTGTTTTGGTTGGGTCGCTACCAAACGGAGATTAAAAGCTCGACAAAAGAAGCATTTTTATTTCCTCTTGCAAGTTGAACATGAGACAGCTAGATATGTATTGGAAAATGATGCTCCAGAGACAGAAATTTGGATAAATTATATTATTCACAGACAAAATTATCAAAAGAACTCAGTATGTTGTGCACCAGTGAGACTTTTTTTTTGGGGGGGGGGGAAATACATACACAGTGATTTGCACTGCAGATGCATATTGTGCTGCTTTATGCAACCATGCCCACAGGGACTTGGCGCAGAGTTCACTATTCAATATATACCTTGTGCTAGCATCTCTCTGTTCCCCTGACTGCAAGCTGCCTCAGGAGACACCTAGGATCTATAGATCCTTGGCAGATGATGCAGGGCATAAAGGCAGCAATCCTTCTCAGAATCTACTATCCAAGAGCATATGGTCTTTGATCGTTGCTTAATAGCTGTTGATAGACTTGTCCTCTGTGAATTTGTCTGGCTGTGTAATGAAAGAAGCCTATTTTGGTCCGACATCCTCTGTCATTATCTCAGTGCACTTCCCATCCTCTTTGTGCTAGCATCGACTTTTGATTTTTGTCTGCCTCTGAACCTGCAAGGCAATGTCCATCCCATTGTTGAGACTATTGATCTGCTTTTGATATGAAAGAGAAGAAGATAAAGAGCTCCTAATTACCCGGGAGCTGCTGCTGCTTCCTCTTCTTCTTTCCTTTGCTTCAGTTTCTAATTAACATGCACAACTGAGAGATTAACATGAGCTACAAACTACTGATGAGTGAATAAACAAATCCTGCCTTTGGAACCGAACTCTACCATTTGCTGTGGTTGTTGTCAGTAAACCCCCCAAATGACAGACAGCAATCCAGCTACAATTCATGGTTTCATGTTGTATTTTATTTTACATTTAAATGCCCCCTTCCTTCAACAAAAGGAGTTTTTCTTCCACTGGAGGAAGAAAGGAAACTGTGGATCACCCAACCCTGTGTTATCAGAATTATGAGAAGAGATTTAAATCCCTTCCTAACTGTATCACCTGACAAGATTTAAGTAGCATTAAATAAATATTTCTTTTTTTCATTCCTAATGCAGTAGAAGTAAATACCTATATTAATTTCAATTATAATTAATTGAATTAATAATTGAATTAATAATTATTAATAATTGAATTATAATTGTATTAATATTAATCATAATACTATCCCCCGCCTTCCACATAAGCCCCAATGTGATGAATAAAATATAAGGACAGTTATAGAACAGTTACAAAAACAACAGAAGATGAGTTCACAGCCAAAAACGTCTCCAGTTGTTTCCAAAAAGTGCTGTTAATGGGTGCCTGTCGTATCTCAGCAGGAATTCTGTTCCACAGAACAAGGGCAGCCACACTAAAAGCCCTTCTCCAAGTTACTTTGGTGTGGGCTTTTGATAGCCTTGAAACTTGAAGAAGAAACTCTCCTGGATATTGCATTCATGACTTTGTGGGGAGAGACTCTCTTTCTCTCAACTGACCTTAGTACCAATTTGTCTGAGTTAATTGGGCAGAAGCCCAAAAGATGGATTTACTGCCGCACCTTTAATTTCAGTTGATTTGCACTTGTACTTGCTGAGGTGAATGAATATCTCTTCAACTCAATGAGGATGCTCATTAGATTCTGGCACACAAGATATGTTATGTTCTTCTTGAGAAACGCTTAAAAAACGCTTAAATCACCAATATCCAGAGATTCATGAAACGGTTCTGACCAATCCTTTACAGCCTGCTGGGTGTCCTCTACTCATTCCTGTCACCACTTACGGCCTGGTCATTTTTTGAAAAGTGGCAGGGGGTGGTGAAAAAATTCATGTGTTTCTTTTCACGCCATAATATAAACTGCCTGGTTGTTTTTTAACATGCACATTTGGGGGGTGCAAATAGCAGTTGGGGGTGGCTAAGCAGTGGTTGGAACCACACAGAGGGGAGATAAGAGTTTAACCCTTCCCACAACTGCCATTGTCTCAACAAAAATCACCCCTCCCCAAATATGTTGCTTGTACGTATCGGGAGGGAATATGCCAACAGTAGTTTCTCTCCTATCACAAAGACAAGTTTAATGGGCTGCTGGCAAGGGGGGGAAAGGACAAGTTAATCCAGGCATCCCCAAACTTCGGCCCTCCAGATGTTTTGGCCTACAATTCCCATCTTCCCCAACCACTGGTCCTGTTAGCTAGGGATCATGGGAGTTGTAGGCCAAAACATCTGGAGGGCCGCAGTTTTGGGATGCCTGAGTTAATCTCTTCCTTTTGACCCTTCTTGGTCCTGCAAAATCGATACAGAGTGTAGAGTTGTTGCCAAATTTAACATTTCAAGGCAAATCTGGGGAAATATTCAAGGGAACCCAATAGAATTATGAAAGTGCTTGGGCTAACTAAGGGCTATACAATAGCTGTCCGTCATCTCTGTAGTGAATCATGTATCAACTACTGCTGGCATCCATCTGTCTAAAGTGACAATGGAGTGTGCCTCTGTGGGTGAGGTCAAAGCAAAGTGCCCTCCCTGTGGTCCAAAGGAAAGCAGAGCAAGACTTTTGGCACCAACTTGGCTGCAGAAGTTGCCGGAAAGAGACATACCATCCAACCATCTTAGGGACTCCACTCTGGATCTCTGTATAGGGTTTACACCTTAGCCTTTTCTTCTCTTGAAGGCAGCAGAGATTTAGGATGAGAGCTTTCCTTCTCCTGGATGGGCTACCTTCCTAGAATGATGAGCTCCATTCCGCCCCCCCTCACTGCAGCACATGCAGAAACCACCTTCCTGACTGTTGGACCCAATATTGGTCTCGTCCACTCAACCTGTCTTTGCATGCAGGGAAAGTCCCTAATTCACTGAGAGTTTGAGACCCATTGGCTACCCTCACCTGCTTTAGCAGCAACTATAAGCCCATAAGCAGGTGAAACACAGATTATAATAGACAGGTGGCAGTCCTGCATCAGACATGTTGAGAACTCTGCAAATTGGGAAACTTTTTACTTTCAAGTCTTCTTTTTAATTATTCCTTCCTGAGGAAAGTTTTAACAATTTCCGTGATGCTCAAATATTACCACAAGATGTCTCCATTGCACAGTTTTGGGCCATTTCCATTTTGTTCAGTACTGTTTGGGTCTAATAGGCAAACCCGTGACACATGAACTGTGAGTTCATGCTTTTGCTATGGGATTCTCACAGCCTATCACAATTATGTTTGCTCTGTTGAAAGTGCTTGCACAAATCTACTGGATATTCCCTACAATATAACTGGTAGCAAGCCTCAAAAATCTCAACATCTCAATACCCAGCCACTGTCCCAAGAGAATCTTTGCCTGCATCATTTTACAATTATTATTATTATTATTATTATTATTATTATTATTATTATTAGAAGCGAATACTGGCTATACAATTTCTTGTGGTACAGCCTCTGCTGTACAGAAGCTCCTAGTTCTTCATCTGTGGGGTTTCTTGTTTTTCACCCTCTTCTGCTTTTTGCTTAAGGTCTGAGGATGAAGGGAAGAACCATATGCTCTAATGCAGGCACCCCCAAACTCCAGATGCTTTGGCCTACAACTCCAATGATCCCTAGCTAACAGGACCAGTGGTCGGGGAAGGTGGGAATTGTAGTCCAAAACATCTGGAGGGCCGAAGTTTGGGGATGCCTGCTCTAATGTGATGTAAAACCGAGCCCCTTCTACCCAAGTTTAAGAAAGAAAGACGGAATATTACAAATAAGCCAGATATTAAACAGCGGCTGCCTCATCCTTCTCCTCTTCATTACAATACCCTGCCTTTCAACAAGTTCTGTGGTCATCTTGCAAAAAGTCAAAATTAGAGTAAAACCAACATTAACAAAACACTGAGGCAGGAATACTAAAACACAGTACAGTGGAACCTCAGTTTATGAACACCTCGGTTTATGAATTTTCGGTTTACGAACGCCGCGGACCCACCTGGAACGGATTAATTCACTTTCCATTACTTTCAGTGGGAAAGTTCGCTTCAGTTTATGAACACTTCAGTTTAAGTACTCCGCGGACCGTCTGGAACAGATTAATCCACTTTCCATTTTTTCCATTACTTTCAATGGGAAAGTTCGCTTCAGTTTATGAACGCTTCAGTTTATGAACAGACTTCCGGAACCAATTGTGTTCATAAACCGAGGTACCACTGTATAAAAGAGAAGCATAAGGGCAGAAAGCCTCCCTCTGGAGCCCATGGCTGGGTGTGACCACTAAGCAGGCCCTGTCCTCTGTAGTCCCCTGATGCTCCGCAGATGGTACCCAAAATCCCTTTCAGCACGCTATGTGTTTTAGAACTATTAGATATGACCCACACTTGCTACACAATGCTGTAGCTAAATGCTAAGGGGTAAGAGAGACTGTACCCCTTCAGACAGCAGGTAGAAAAATACCATATATAAATATTCATTGCTCTTGCTTTTGTGTAGGACCACTGAGCAAGGGTGGGGGGGGGAATTCAGTTAACCTAATTCACTTTTGCCAAAATAATGCACAAACCAAAGAACAGCTGTCCTTGGGAATTTGCAGCTCTCAGCCCTCTGCAGACTCTATCCCACCAACATGTCCAAAATGCTTATATTAGGGGAAAGAGTGCATAAAAATGCATACATTTATTAAAAAATAATCCATCATGTTATGGGAAATTACACACAAAAAAGTGAATATTAGGAGAGATGCATTGAAATACTGATTGATTCTCATGCTGACTTTAAAAAAATCAGACAAAAAAATGAAGAACTAAAGATTGGGGTGGGGGGATTGAGAGAAACCAAAACCGACACATTTCATCATCTCAAAGGGCTACTAGGGTCTTTGGAGCTACTCAGTGCTAAACTTTTGGTATTAAAGAATAAATCCAATCTGGATTGTTTCACGGAATTGCTAGACATGATGCACAATCAGCATACACAATAGCTGAGCTTCCACAAGTGTACCCCTCTTTCCCACAAACAAATGCAGATGTGTAAAGAGAAGTCGTACCTGTGTTCAGTATAACATGTGAACAAGCCCAGAGAATGGGTGCACAAAGGCAGAGACAGATTTTGGGGAGCACGACGAGTTCGGTCACAGTGGGCTTGGAGCCTTGGGGGCACCACAAGTACCTATGCATAATGGAAGGCGAGAGTCAGGGGCACTGAATTTTGGTATGACGCAAGGGGCTGCTGAAATTTGAGACCCTAAAGTCTACCACTGACAAAGAGGAGAATAAGGTCAAGGGACATTGCTCAAGCAACTTGCTTTAAGTGGGGTGACTTCAGGGTTCCCTATAGCCATCCCATAGGCAGAAGCAACAACTGTCTCATCCCAGATTAATTATTATTATTATTTATTTATTTATTTATTTTATTTCTACCCTGCTCATCTGACTGGGTTTCCCCAGCCACTCTGGGCGGCTCCCAACAGAATATAAAAAACACGATAAAACATCAAACATTAAAAACTTCCCTAAACAGGGCTGCCTTCAGATGTCTTCTAAAAGTCAGACAGTTGTTTATTTCCTTGACATCTGATGGTAGGGCGTTCCACAGGGAGGGCACCACTACCGAGAAGGCCCTCTGCCTGGTTCCCTGTAACCTCACTTCTCTCAGTGAGGGAACCACCAGGAAGCTATCGGAGCTGGACCTCGGTGTTCAGGCTGAACAATGGGGATGGAGACGCTCCTTCAGGGTGAAGTCTCAAAGATGGAATGGAAGGTGGCAGTACACAGATATTTTTTACCCTCAGTCAGTAAAAAATAAGTGAATCCTAGTGATCCTGCTGGCTTTTCTGAGCATGCAAAAGTCCAAGCTCTCTACCTGCTTGTCCCCCTGCCCTCTTCTCCCTCACACTGTAGCCCCATCTCAGGGGTGGGGGCCAGCCATGCAAGACCTGCTCTCTGAGCTTCCTCTCAAGTTGCATTGCATCGCTTATGCTGTGGCTGCCCCTTTTTGGCCTATCAACCAAACTGGTTGATTGGGAGTTTTATTAACAACTCAACTGTAGAACAATGACTTTAAATGTTCTGGGTAAGTTATTAAATATGTTAAACCAAGTGATTAAGTGAAAGTAATAACCTGTGCATACTTCCAGACTTCCAAATACTTCAGAAGGAATTTTGGCAGCTGTGGCAAGACTAGAATTCAACACTGTGTGTCCCAAACCGGATGATTATCCTATTAAACTGGAATCTCGTATTCATCATGCCCTTTCCCAAAGGGGTTTGATTTCACTGAAACTATATCAGTGTGAGTGATAAGTAGTACATCACTCCCCAAAACTTGGAATCCAAAATAAGACTTGGAATCCATGAATCTCCCTGTAGTCACTATCATTAAGGGCTTGTCCTCCAAAGCAGAATATAGTGTACACATGCATACAGCCCCACGAAAATGGTGCTTTTATTCAGGTTTCCAGAAACTCTATTCCACCCACTGCTTTTTCTGTTTGGGGGCCTTGCTTGTTTTCCATTTTGGTCCATTTTCTCCATCTTGACAGGGTCTTGTCTGGGTTTTTGGGAAACACTTTGGGCTAATCCTAGGCACATTAGAATCTTACATTTCTCCATTGATGCCTTTGGCAACTCCATCTTCTATCCCTGGAGACATTTGAAAATGGTTTCTCAGTATGAATTAAGAAATGGCCTATTCAGACAATGAGTTTTATTCTATAAATATTTTTTTAAAAAAACAAACAAACCCACCCATGTCTGATTGACAGTTCTACCCCTTCTCAATCTTTCAGAGTTTCCTTTCCACTGACTTTATTGGGGATTGTTTTTGGGGTATCTCCTTAGGGTCCCCCCTAATGATTCTCAGGGTTACCCCAAGTCTGTTGATACTTCATTCTTCCTTGTGAATGTGGTTTTGGCTACATAAACACTGGCACTCAGAAGACTCAGATCAGTATAAGAAGTTAGCTGTTCGTTTTCACATAAAATTTACCTGTGGCTACTGCACCCTGAGGAACAGTGGATCTATTTTGTATCTATTTTGAAACAAGCTATCCTTCATGGTGGCTGCACACCATGCCTGAGATCAGAGACACTGTGCCTCTGAATACCAGTCTCTGGGGAACAACCGTGAGAGAGGACTCATGTCCTGTTTGTGGGCTTGCCATGGGAATCTAGTTGGTCACTGTAGGGGGAAAGGATGCTGGACTTGAGAAACCTCTGGTCTGATCCAGCAGGGCTCGTAGGTTCTTATCGGGGAGTCACTCTAGTTAGGATTAGGATTCCTGTGTGATGTCGTGGATAGAGTATGAGACTATGACTTTGGGAGACCACCATTCAAATCCTCATTCAGACATGAAACCCACTGGGTGACCTTAGGCCAGTCACAATATCTCAGCCTAATCCACCTCACAGGGTTGTTCATTTTGTATTTTGTGAGCCACTTTGTGCAGGTCCATAGCGTGGGGGCTGTTGAGGGGATTGCCCCCGTGCATTTTTGAGGGGGGTGGTAGGTGATGCGAAGAGGACGCAATAGGCATACACCCTTCAAATCACATCTATCTAGACCAAGCATCCCCAAACAGCGGCCCTCCAGATGTTTTGGCCCACAACTCCCATGATCTCTAGCTATCAGGACCAGTGGTCAGGGTTGATGGGAATTGTAGTCCAAAACATCTGGAGGGATGAAGTTTGGGGATGCCTGATCTAGACCAAGTGAACAGTCTTCAGCTTTGTTTATGCATTATGCCTGAACAGGAAATATAAATCGATGTTAGGGGGACCTGGCTACACATGCCAATCTCCTCCCAACATACATTTCCCCACACACTCAATCCTCAGTCTGTACTGCTTTATCAGAGTTCCTGCTTCCATTCAAGTGACCATGGGCCTATTTCAAAACTTGCTTCCTCAACACAGAAGGGTTGAGAATGGAGAGCATGGAACTGGGCCTCTACAGGAATGTTTGGGGCTGATGAAGCCCCAGGGCCCTTAACACAGATAGTTACAGGGGCATAGGAAAGGAGGTGCAGGGGGTGGCTCGCCCCGGGTGTCACCCTGAGGGGGGTGAGAAAATGGCGGGCGGCTGAGCGCTCAAGCGGCGCCGTCTGTATCAGCACCGTGCTTGCGGAGTACACATCAGCAACACGCATGTGCCTCCAGGTGGTTTGTCCCGCCCCTCGACACCCCGCCCCGGGTGCCAGAGAGCCTTCCTTCACCCCTGGATAGTTATTTCCCTTCGTGCATACCTCCCAGGGCGTTCATAAATGTGCCATCTGAATGTCAAGCGTTATTATTATTACTTATCTCCTCTTCATCCAAAGGTCCGAGGGCAGATTACAACCATTTAAAATTCAGTCTTAAAAACGATTAAAATTACAGTCACAGGAATAGGGTGGGTCCTGAAAACATATATCTCAGGTGTCAGAAGGCCAGTGCATAGACGTGCATCTTTAGCATATGATAGAAACTATAGACCCAAGATGCTAAATATACCCTTGTGGGGAGGGAATGCCACAGTCTGCGACCTGCCACAGAGAAGGTCCTCTCCTAGCAGCCACCACCCGAATTTTTGAGGGTGTTGAAACTACCAATCTTAATCTTTCCATAGGAAAAGAAGCAGTATTTCTGTTACTCCAAAGTAAATATGGTACTTAAAAAAACACCCTGTAATGTTTTATATTGGAATTAAGGTTATACAATAGCTATGCTTGTAGCAGTAATATATTAGCAAACCTCCTGCTGCTGCAAAGTTCTTATTCTTTCTCAAGCTTTAAACAATAAGTGTTTTATAGATCCTAAGAAGGAATTTCATGCCTTTTGTCAGATCATTTTAAGATATCTTATATTCAAAATATAACCCTGGAAGAAGGGGGGGGAAACCCCAAACTGTTGAAATGGGGTGTATATGCTTGCTCATACCATCTGGCAGAAAAGTTTCCTAGGGGGAATCGAAGAAATGTGAAGTCTTATGTGAAAATCAATTTGGCATACACAACCACAAATAAAGAGGCAAAATTAAAATAGCAGATGAATGGACAAATTCCAGATGTCTGCTTTCAGCATAACCATGCTTTAATATCTATAGCTACAAAAATCTAGCATCCTTGAGAGCCAGCCACATAATTGCATACTCCTTTATGAAATACAAATGATTCTATTGTTTTATATTTGTGTGTGTGTGTGTGTGTACATGTACATGCATGTATCTGTATATCATTTCACAATCCTCCTCTTCTGGTGCAACTGACTGCTTGATACATATGGCCTAATTAATCAGCCGTTGTACCAATACAGTGTCAGTTGCAGCAGCCATAAAATTGCACTCAGTGGCACCAGATGGCTTGACCAGGCAGGCAGCTGTCAAGGACCCACCACTACCTCCTTCCCATTGCTCCCTCTTCCACCATAGCCACAAGACCCCTTTCACTTCCTGCACTGGCACCGCTCCTGATAATAATAATTTATGCCCCGCCCATCTGGCTGGGTTTCCCCAGCCACTCTGGGCGACTTCCAACAGAAGTATTAAAATACAATAATCTATTAAACATTAAAAGCTTCCCTAAACAGGGCTGCCTTCAGATGTCCTCTAAAAGTCTGGTAGTTGTTTTTCTCTTTGACATCTGGTGGGAGGGCATTCCACAGGGCGGGTGCCACCACCGAGAAGGCCCTCTGCCTGGTTCCCTGCAACTTGGCTTCTCGCAGTGAGGGAACTGCCAGAAGGCCCTTGGCGTTGGACCTCAGTGTCCGGGCAGAACGATGGGGGTGGAGACGCTCCTTCAGGTATACTGGACCGAGGCCGTTTAGGGCTTTAAAGGTCAGCACCAATGCTTTGAATTGTGCTAGGAAACGTACTGGGAGCCAATGCAGGTCTTTCAAGACCGGTGTTATGTGATCTCAGCGGCTGCTCCAAGTCACCAATCCAGCTGCCGCATTCTGGATTAGTTGTAGTTTACGAGTCACCTTCAAAGGTAGCCCCACATGGAGCGCATTGCAGTAGTCCAAGCGAGAGATAACTAGAGCATGCACCACTCTGGCGAGACAGTCCGTGGGCAGGTAGGGTCTCAGCCTGCATACCAGATGGAGGTGATAAACCACTGCCCTGGATACGGAATTAACAGAATATGTGGCAACACCACATCTTCTTCCTCTTGTTCCCCAATATGTGCAGTTGGTTCCACCCACTCATGTGCCCTTCTGCCTGAAAGCAGACTTTTCATGGGGGGGGCGGCGGTTGGAAGACAAGAGTTGGAGAATCTGGTGCCTATTATTGTGGGAATGTTCCTGGTTGGAAGGGGGGCAGGGAATGTCCCAAGGATCCACACCGAAACCTGAAAGTGGCCTGCACAAAATACATCTGAAGAATGGCATGTTTTGTTGAACAAAGAAACATCTTCAACTTTTAATTTGCCACACAGTCTAGTCATATGTAGGCATAGTCAAAGTGCTAATTATGGACGGAGAAATTTTATTCAGTTCTCATGTCTCGGTGAATCTACCCAAATTATACTTTCCAAACCGGAACACAGCCACCCTTCGAAACTTGTGTTTCTCTGAATTTTGCAACACAGCCAAAGAAGCCAACCGGAAATGTGGCAAGCACGTTTAAATAATAATAACCATCCTATCCATTTAAAACGTATAAGTAATATATAGCTAATATGAACAAACAGCTCACAGTGTATCTAGTGGAGTTCACTCACACGAATAGTGAAATGAATAAAGGGACAAACAGCAAAGCTGGTCAGGGAGCCTGGTACATGAGCTTCAAGGTAACAGCTCTGGGAAGCCCAGAAAAGATGGCTCTCCCATAGCAGCACACCTGTTAATGGAATATACAGGGGCACCTCGGAAATCGAACGGAATCCATTCCGGAAGTCCTTTCAACTTCCAAAACATTCAGAAACAAGGCACGGTTTCCAGTTGGCTGCAGGAGCTTCAGGTTCCAAAGAACGTTCGCAAATCGGAACACTCACTTCCGAGTTTGCAGCATTCAGGAGCCAAAACGTCCGAGTCACAAGGCATTCGTCAACCAAGGTACGACTGTACTGCGATTGGATTGCGTAATTGCAACAGGAGAAGTGTGGGGAACTGCACAACTGGAGCTAAGAGCTAGTGGCTCCAGTAAAATGTGAATCTACATGGTTTTTCTGCCTGGAGACAGAATCATGGGACCTCCTAACCATAGCAGTACTTTGGGAATGCAATTCATTTATTCCATTTATAATCCACCCTTCTCACCTTTCAGATTGGCTGGGTGGTTTAGAGAGCTGATTGGCCAAAAAACAGGAGATTTACAGAAATGTCTCTAGAAACCTCTCTTAAATTTAAATGGATTATGGAAGGTTGTGTGGGACTTTGATATTATGGGCAAAACCTTAATAAAAAACGGGCTTGACATTTCAGTTGGTAGGACTATGCCCTGGTTGCTCTAATACACCAGCTTCTACTGAATACAAGCATGTTTTTTATAATTTTCCCTTGTGAACAAGCCTCATGTTAGCAAATGGGTGTCCAGATAATGAAGTCCTCCATGTGGGTGTTGGAATGATTTAGTACTTTTTGAAGGCTGAGAACATACTCATAAAAACATCTGGTGAACATAGTCTCAACCCCCCCCCCCAACATTTTATTTTATTTGGATAATTACCCAATCAAAAGCTAACGTAAGAAGTGGGGAATTTTCTTCTGATAAAGAGGCTGGAGGTGACCAGAAATAACACCATTTTATACGAAGTGAGTCAGAAAAGTCTGTAAGTTGCTCCAGTGAATCACTTAACTGTTCACTCTTTGTGTGATCACAATGGAAATAAGTTGCTTGAGTTTTGTTTTTGTTTCCTTGGTGGGACAGGGGGTGCTGTCCCCCAAAAAAGTTAAACTTGCACTTTGTTACTTTAGGCCACACTTTCCTAGAAGGAAGTTCTATTGAACTCAGTGGGGCTTACCTCTGAGTAGATAAATGTAGAATTGCACTGCTGTTGCATAAAAATTAAAGCAAATCCTTTTTTTAAAAAAACCATCATTTTAGTGGTGCTTAATGCTAGATTTGAAGTTAAATGTCAAAGGGTGACATTTAGTTTGCGGGCACATTGCTGTAAGCTGAAATGGGTAAAAAAAGTAAAGGAAAAGGAGACATGTGATATAACAAAACATGAATGCTTGTGATTTTCGGTTTAGTTTCATCACATTACCCAGATGCATACAGTGTTATAAATGAATGGACAATCATTTCTTTTTCTTACAAAAACATATTTTCCCTCCTCCTTATGATTCTTGTTTATCATAAAGGTTTTCCTCCTTTGAACATCTGTAGTGCATGTAGTATTTAGATTGCAAACTCAAGGACATAATAATAATAATAATAATAATAATAATAATAATAATAATAATAATAATAACAATAATAACAATAACAACAATAACAACAATACAGTATATTTATACCCCACCCATCTGGCTGTTTCCCCAGCTGCTCTGGGCAGCTCCCAACAGAATATTAAAAACATGATATTTTGCTTATACAGTGGTACCTATGGATACAAATTTTATTTGTTCTGGGGGTCCGTTCTTACACCGAAACATTCGCATCCAGAGGCGCCCATTCTGTGCATGTGCATGCGGTGGTAGCCCACTTCTGAGCAAGCGCGTCGGGCAGAAACCTTTACGTTACTTCCATGTTTGCCACGTGCATAGTCCGAAGGATACGTATCCAGAGGTGTTCGCAACTAAAGGTACCACCATACTGTAAGCCAATGCTGGTGGCACTATATAAATAAATAAATAAATCACCTATTTATATATGATTATAATAAAGCATACCATACTTTTAAAAATAACCATCCCCTGAACTGCTGGGAAAGGGAGCTAATTTTAATTACACAATCATGCACAAACAAATATGTCCTTCCTTTCTTTATAAAGGTAAAGGGACCCCTGACCATTAGGTCCAGCCGCAGACAACTCTGGGGTTGCGGCGCTCATCTCGCTTTACTGACCGAGGGAGCCAGCATACAGCTTCCGGGTCATGTGGCCAGCATGACCAAGCCACTTCTGGCGAACCAGAGCAGCACACGGAAGCGCCATTTACCTTCCCGCCAGAGCGGTACCTATTTATCTACTCGCACTTCGTGCTTTCGAACTGCTAGGTGGGCAGGAGCAGGGACCGAGCAATGGGAGCTCACCCCATCGCGGGGATTCGAACCCGCCAACCTTCTGATTGGCAAGCCCTAGGCTCTGTGGTTTAACCCACAGCGCCACCCTATTTTGTGCAGCACTTCTGAGCTCCAATCCCATATACTCCCTTTCCTATCTCCATTGGACTTACTTCTAAAACATGCATAGAATTTCTCAGTTAACTATAGTGACAGGGATTTTGAATTCCATCTTATGACACAATACCCAGGTGCCTTGTTAGATGAAGTCTCACTAATTTAAGTGCAGTGGGTTCTTTCCCTTGTGACCGCATGCTGTGAGTGTGTTTCAGAAAAGCTGCTGCTGTTTTGCTTACAGTTTTTCAGCCTGGTTACCCCTTAGCCAAAAAGGACAGTGTGTGAAGCTGAGAGAAAGTGCTTTGTGCACATGCAATTTTGCAAGAACAGGTCCATCTCTAATAATAATAATAATAATAATAATAATAATAATAATAATAATAATTTTATTTATACCCCGCCCTCCCCAGTCAAAACTGGGCTCAGGGCGGCTAACACCAATAAAGTTACAATAAAACATAAAAAGCAATTAAATTAAAATACAGATTAAAATACAATATTAAAATTTAAAATGCAGCCTCATTTTAAGTAGTCCATAAATCCAAGCCATGAGGGAGGAAAACACAGGGGTCAGACTAAGTCCAGCCCAAAGGCCAGGCAGAACAGCTGTGTCTTGCAGGCCCTGCGGAAAGATGACAAATCCCGCAGGGTCCTGGTCTCCTGTGAAAGAGTGTTCCACCAAGTTGGGGCCAATACTGAAAAGGCCCTGGCCCTAGTAGAGGCCAATCTAGCCACCTTATGGCTCGGGATCTCCAGAGTATTGTTGTTTGTGGACCTTAAGGTCCTCCGTGGGGCATACCAGGAAAGGTAGTCCCGTAGGTACGAGGGTCCCAAGCCGCATTAGCAGCTCACAGATCAGAGGTGGAATGAAATCCTTCTGCAGTTCTGTTGCCAAATATTGGTGGGTTTGCTCATCTCCCCCAAAAATGCTCAGGCTTCTGGAGAGAGGAACATAAACCTTTGGCCTTTGCCTGCAGACATGTCCTCCTCTGGGCTTAGAAGTGAAGCACTGAGGTAACCAATTCACTCTTCTGCCATTGGAGGTGTCATTAAGGAGGGTGGGGACACAGATTCCACAGACACCCCCTAAGAGTTTCAGAACATAAGTGACAGTTTCTTGTTTCTGACCAGCTGAGTTATTGTCCTGACAAATAGTTAAATGGGCACCAAGTCTGCATGCCAAGGTTACCTGTCCCTTCATTCCAAAGAAAATTTAACCATTCTGTGCTGAAAACAGAAATTTCCCTTAATTTTGTTATAGTCACTTTTATTTAGGTGAACTAATAGGGCCCCCCCAAAGGGCTGGACAAAGACCAAAAATCCACCACTGGAAACAATCCAAACAATTAAAGCGTCAACATTTGATGGCATCACTGGATTTCCTTCAAAGGTTGTCTATGGTGTGTACGTGATATTTCTTTGTTTATATGCTCTGGATGCATACATGCACTATTGTTTATGGGATTAGAGAAATTCCTATGATTAATTTCAGTGCTTTTTTTCTAAGAAAATATTTAGGGGTACTCTCATTTTGACTCAAGAAAATCACCATTTTATAGTTCAAATTAGGAAAAATAAATACGGTAAATGGACAAAACTACAAAGAACATGCATTACCTCATATTACACAGCTGACAGCTCACGGTTAGTAATTTTCCTACTCATATTAAAATACTGCCCCTCAATGAGGCCAAACTTTCATCAGTAAAACACCACACATCCACATTCCACACTGCTTCACACATTAAGCACTCGCTTCTGTCTGAGACTCAGGAAACACTTGGAAAGGAAAGGAAGCCACCATCGGAGGTGGTAACAACAAAACTGACCAGTCACCGTGCTGGATTCCATCTCCTACTTCACACATTAAATACTTGCTTCTGTCTGAGACTCAGGAAACACCATGAGTCTAAAAAAATTTCTTCCCCTGTTAGATTCACAAAATGTTTAGGGGTACGCTTACCTCTGTGTCCCTCCAGGGGGGAAAACCCACTGATTTGCATATAGAGACCCTTTAACCCAGGCCTAGAAATAAATTCAGACATGACTCATATTTTTGGTTTGGTTTTTGGCAGAATTTAGGCCACAACTTTGTTGATTACAAATCAAGTGAGTGGTTGCATAGGCTCTGGTTCCAAAGCTACCTAGAATAGCGCTGACTCAGGACGCACCTTGAGTCAGCAGCCAGGTTCACACCTGGGATGGGGTACTTGACTACCGCCAGTCCCTGATTCCCCCATATGAACTCTGGAGAGAGCACAACCCCATTTGGGGGAATACCAACCAGAAGTCCAATTGATTCCTTTAAGAGCAATACCTGTGGATAGGGTGGTAAGGGTTCATTCCACCCCTATCAGCATGAACCAGAGCCTATCCTCCAACCTTACAAGCTGTGACGATTTGCTACGCGGCAGGCGAAACCCAAGTGGCACCAGCCAATCAGCCAGGTGGGGAAAATTCCTGCCGTGCCCCTGCCCCAATGGCAGACGACACACGACGGCATAGCAAGGTCAAGCGAAAGCCCTAAAATTAGGGAGTGGTGGACGGGTGTTCCAGTGCACTGTGCTGGAGAAGAAGGCTCTCTACGGACACGTGCAGCGCTTAAATAGTGGTAGTCCATTTGATTCTCTTGATTGGCATGCCCACAGCCCAATTGCACCCCATCAGATGGACCAGCCAATAGGGTGTTGTGGCTGCTCCAATTAGTCCCCGCCTCAACACCTAGACCTGTTTGCTGGGACCCACCACAACGCATGCCCTCTCTTGCAGGGAGGACCCGATTAATTTTTTTTTTTTTAGAGTTCCAACAGCCACTGCTATGATCTCAAAATACCCTGGAATCTCACAAACCATTGTGCATGTCAGTCTGCATCCTGACCCATAGATACTCACACGAATGAACTGCAGCAGTGGCAGCAGCAAACTTCAGAACTGGGGTAAGAACACTGGTTTATAACCAGGCCCTAGTGAAGAGATGGTGCTGATTTCTACTTACAGGTTCTAAACTCCTGTCTAATCACTTCAGACTACTTAGCATTTTACAAAACTCGCTTGTGTTTACCAAAAGACACTTTCCATTTCTTGAACCTAAAGCATTTGAAGGTGAAGTATATGCAGATCGCTAGTGAACACATTGCCCCTAACTGCCATTAAATGGAAAAGAAAAACCTGCCTAGTTCAGTATCTCTGCAGCAGTAACCAGGAATAGAGCTACATATAATTTATTTACATCAGGGGAAATGACCTCTAGCAGTTAATGCTATTACCTCTTAGAGTGATCTGGAAAATGGAGGGGAAGAGAGATGGGGCAGCTAGACAGTAATTTAATACAAGCACTATCAAGATCTGGGGGATGAAGCTGTTTGCCACCATTTAGGAGAGCAATAAAAGAAGGTCTTAAATTAAAATAGCGTGGCTGA
Organism: Zootoca vivipara; assembly: GCF_963506605.1. Classification (NCBI taxonomy): domain Eukaryota; kingdom Metazoa; phylum Chordata; class Lepidosauria; order Squamata; family Lacertidae; genus Zootoca; species Zootoca vivipara. The sequence goes on along the minus strand of NC_083284.1, from coordinate 56,718,367 downwards.
TTTGGGGGGGGGGGAGAGATTATTGAAACTAACCTGTTTTAATGGTTCTGAGCACAGAAGCAAAAGCCTGTTATAATAGCCTAATGTGATTAGGGATGGTTTTGTATGAAGCAAAGTGTTCTGTTCAGAATGGTATTGAGGGATATATTGTAAATGCAAAGTTAATGCATATTATAGAAAACCAACAATGGCCAAAAAGCAATAAGAAGAAAGCTATTTCAGTGGTGGGAAGCATAGGTCATGGAAAGCTTGACTCTACAGGGGGGGGAAAACCATAGCCTCTCTGTTTTGCTTCTTCTCTTCCCTTTTTATATCCTTATAAATTTATTTATTTATTTCCTAATAATTTTGATGGGTTTCAAGAAAACACAACAGAACCACTTCAAATAAACATACTGTACATAACAAAATCCAGTTACAGGCACAGATTACCGAATACCTAGTACATAGTCAGACACATCAAATGATATTACAGTACCTGAAAAGAACCATAACCAGCCTTATGTGATTATTATGTGTCAGTAGAGCACGTCCAAATTGAGGTGTGGGTATTGAGAGAGCCTGAGATTCTTTAAATATATATATATATATAATATTTTATTAAATCTTTATCCTAATATGTTTAGATAAAAGAAACTAATCTAAATAAATGCAAAAACAGATAGATAAAGAGAAAAGGAAATGTAGAGTCCTCTCTCAAAAGTAGCCTTTAACCCAGAGGTCAGCAAACTTTTTCAGCAGGGGGCCGGTCCACTGTCCCTCAGACCTTGTGGGGGGCCGGACTATATTTTGAAAAAAAAAATTATGAACGAATTCCTATGCCCCACAAATAACCCAGAGATGCATTTTAAATAAAATGACACATTCTACTCATGTAAAAACACGCTGATTCCCAGACCATCCGCGGGCCGGATTTAGAAGGCGATTGGGCCGCATCCGCCCCCCGAGCCTTAGTTTGGGGACCCCTGCAGTTTAACCCTTGTTAAATGGTGGACCCTCCCAGCTCTCACCTGGGAGTTTTCCATGGTTCTCCCCAAGAGTTCCCTGCTCTGACTCAGGGTCCTTCCACCAACCATCTGCTCCCATTCATGTATGTGTAATCCTTGGACCCAAATAACAGCCCAGAGGTTTGAGTCAAGTACTTTCCTACAATGGAATATCTGAGGGCTCCACATCACATCTTTTATCTCTCTCACCGCTTTTTTCAGAAGGAAGAGATACTGGCCTGCCAATGTACTGACATGTAAACAAGTACAGTGGTACCTCGGGTTAAGAACTTAATTCGTTCCAGAGGTCCGTTCTTAACCTGAAACTGTTCTTAACCTGAGGTACCACTTTAGCTAATGGGGCCTCCCGCTGCCGCCGCGCCACCGCCACACGATTTCTGTTCTCACCCTGAGTTCTTAACCCGAGGTGCTATTTCTGGGTTTGCGGAATCTGTAACCTGAACCGTCTGTAACCTGAACCGTCTGTAACCCGAGGTACCACTGTAAACATCCTTTTCCTATTCAAAGTTAAAACATTCACCACGTCTGCCATTGCCAATTTCCTTGTTGCTGCTTTAAAATCTACAACACAGGTACAGATTGTTTTCAAAACTTGCTTTGACATTTTTTCATTTCGTGGCATGATCATCAATCCTAACGGAGGTTAGAAACAAAGCTATATTCACCACGCCACAAGTCACTGGGAGCAGTTCAAGTCTTGCCCCTGCTGCATCAGAGGGGACCCTAGCTCGGACCACAAGTTGGTGATAGCCATCGTAGTATCCTTTAGCTGTTGTGGACTACAATGTCTATCATCCTTGATCATCAAGCATGTTGGCTAAGGCTGATGGGAGATTTAGTCCATAATATGCTACCCCTGTCTTAAGTATATATGTCCAGTATCACAAAATGAGTAGCATCAGAGTTTTCCTTCATCACAAGCCCATTGACGTCTTCTGCCTGGTTTGTGCTTCTGCACACAGACATGCACATGCAGTGTACTTTAAATTCAAATGCTTGTACAATAGATGGAGTGTAGTTTCCATTTCTGTAACAGCAGGGTGGGTGTGGGTATGTTTTTTTAAAAAAGGAAAGATTCCCTGGTGATTTCATTACTACATTGGAGTCCCACCCCTTCCAATCACTATAGACACATAACCGGATTACTGCTCAAGAGTTTTCTGGGATGTAAGTAAAATTATTCCAATCAGTCCGAAGCCAGCGTCCGTAAAACCAAGGTAAGAGAATGTCTTGCTGCTTTGTATCTTAAATAAGATGTTGAAATCGAGGCAATGTTCACTGCAAGTCTGATTAGCTGACTGGTTTTAGTTCAGTTGTAATGGAAACATATTCAGCAGATGGAAATAAATAGATATCCAAGTTGGAAATAGATAGGTGAATAGATGGATAAGATAGTTGATAGATAATTTAGAAGGACTTATTTTTATGGATTCAAATATTCCAATTATTTAATTTTATGGAAGAACTAATGGAGAAGTCAAATGAATTTATAATTAAATAGAAAAGAATATATATCCCAAGAAGCGGGAAAATACTGTTTCTAGTTCATTGTAAATGTAGCCATAGATAGATATGTTGCACTGGAATTGCAATTGTGATTTTGAAAGGAAGGCTTTGTGATCTTGTTTATTTTCATTTAAACAACAATAACTTCAATTTACATCCCAGTAAATCCATGATTTAAAAATGTATACATCGATGAAGATTACATAAATTGCATTGAGGCGCTAAATTGGATAGCTCTTTCATAATTCTTTCTTGATATACAGTATTTCTTTTTTATAAAAAATATATAAAAAATCTTATCGTGTTCTTAGCAATTAGTTAATGCACTGAGAGCCCAGCATCTTTCTAAGAAAGTAAATTAGTTGTGCTTAATAAGCTAATGGCTTGGCAGTCCTTGCAAAATGTAGAGCCATCTAATCAATGTGGTGACAAATGGAATGATCTGTGGTCTTGAGGGTGAAGAGTTAATTGAATGAACAGATTTTTTTTTTTACATTTGCTCATACATTCCTAATGGATACCTTGGTTTTAGCCTCCATTGAAGCAATAGCACATTCATTGTTAATTTAAAGTCTCTACGTTTTCCATCCAGTTGCTTTTAGCCAGGGCAAAGGTCTCAGGTGTTTATACTTTGGAGATTTACATTGTCAATATGATGTATAAGTGATTGAAAATCATTATGCATCTTGTTAACCTGCACTGGGAATTGTGACCATACTTATGAAAGAGAAGCATTAAGTAAAATTCAAGCGGCATAATAAAGTTGGGAGGTGTGTGGTTTTTTTAAGATTACACATTCCATATTCACAGTCAAGAAAATCATTTATTTATTTTTTGGAACTTTGGGCTGTAATGCCAAGAGTGACAGACATCCATCTTGAAAAGAATGAAAGGAGAGTACTCTTTCATACTCTTTCATGTCCACATAAAGACGCACCCTGATGTGTAGATTTGTCATGTGGTAGGTTATAACAGCAAACAATAAATTGAAGTCAAAATAAAGGGCAAAATTGATTTATAGACTGCCTCTCTTATCAGATCAGTAAACTACTTTAAAAATTAAATCCACACATACTACAGCTCTCTAAAATTTCTAATAGAGCCATTACTAAAAATCACTGCTCCTGGAGACTTGGGACCCACTTATATTTGCAGGATTTGGAGATAAGGCAGTGGCAAGTCAGAAGGAGGGTTTCTGGGAAGTTACAAGCTGCAGTGAGCACTCAAAGTTCTCGGGGGGGGGGTTGGGCAAGGTGACAATTGGGGGCAATGGCTGATTAAGAGGCTGTGACTGGTGAGGTGTGGAAGGGTGTCACATTGCACTGAGATGATGGAATGGCATTTTCAGAAGCTGACCACTGAGCTTCCTTACTCCCAGGTAAACACTGCATAGCAGTGTTTCTCAAACTCAGGTCCCCGGCTGTTGTTGGACTACAACTCCCATCATCCCTAGCTAGCAGGACCAGTGGCCAGGGCATGATGTTCCTCCCCACCCGCACCCCTGAAAAGACACAGATATGTATGCAGAAAAGGTTGGTTCCCATGGAACCATATGCTTCACAGCTACATATAATTCATTTTGGGGTGGGGATTCCTTCAGCAATTATGCAATTATATACTTTACCCCTGCACAATATATTAAAGACTAATCATGAGCAAAGTCAGACAGTGGGCATTTTAAAAGAGAGATTTGTTTTCCTCTCCAAAATGTGGCATTTCCTGCACAAGTGTGCTTCGCACAATGGCCTTGCATAGTGCAGGCTGCATCCTTGGTCAGTGGCATCCTTTTCATACCTTCAGTGAGGTAGAGAACTCGAAGAGTGAGCAGGACTTTCATTCAGTGGGAACAAGATACTCCCAGGTTCCCAGTGGTGCCTTGCATTTCATCCTAGACCAGGAAATACTTGGACTTTGGTGCATCAAGTATGCTACTCAATTGCCTGTGGAAAGAGTGGATCACATCTGGTATACACATGTATTAATTATACAGTCTGCCTCAGCATCCTGCATTTTGGACTCCTGTTATTTAAAACAGCCTGACTTTCAAGTGGGAGGAATAAAGCAGTTCCGCTCGTATGAAATTCTGATCTGATGTGCGTTTCTCAACCCAATCAAATGATACCTTTTCCTGTCATATTAGTTTAATCATTGTCTTAGCTAGCCCTTTTAAACCAGATTGACTTTATGGTGCTTCCACTGCCCATCTTCAAAAGACTAAAAGTTGTATAGACGGTCAATTTCCTTCTGATGGTATTACCTTATTAGGAGTGATTTGTGTCCAAAATATTTAAGCTCCTTAAAAGGCTAGCATTTCTTTCTCCATCCTTCCAGAAGAAGTGTTGTAAAACTTTCAGTTGTCTCACCGACTTGAGAGAACTCTTGACAAAACAAAATGCTTGTTGGTGACTAAACTTCTGGGGTTTCCCACACTTGGCAATGATATGTTTGCTCTTTGGACTTCACTTTATGCCAACAGTTTTGTTTTGAATGGTCAAAATCAGAGGAATTATATGGTTCCCCTGAAAACGTCAGGAGAGTTTTATTTTAAGGAGAACTGAATCGACAAAAGGCGCTATGACACTATCTTTAAAAAAACCATGTCGCACATGATATACCTCACTGTTGCATTGTGTGCCTCTCCGCGCATATACAATGCTCAGGGAAAATACTACTTTGGAAAACTGCTGTGGAAGAACAGTTGACCAAATTGTCTTATGCAGCATAGTTATGTGGTATATCTTACATCATTACATAATAGCAACCTCAGTGCTCCTGTAACACCAACAGAAATGGGTGCAAAGCAGAGTCACTGAGAAACAAAAGGGAATGATCAGCTTACCTAAGGAACCCCAAGGTTTCCAGAAATGCAAATAGTATTGTTTTTTTAAAGAACAGCCCAGTGAGGATTGAGCATGCTCAGTGATCTCCAAGAGCCATGGGACATTGTGTGTCAGTTGGAGAAGAGAAACAGAAAACCATAGAATAGAGTTTGGCGAGAAATTCAGTTCAGCTTGGATTTCAAGGTGAACCTTCCTAGCTTGCAATTCCCAAACATTATTCAAGGTGAAGCACAGCTATCCTTTGAAATGTGCACTTCTCCAAATACAGTGGTGCCTCGCTAGACGAATTTAATTCATTCTGTGAGTCAATTCATTTTGTGAAAAATTCGTCTAGCAAATCCCATAGGAATGCATTAAATTTTTATTTTATTTTATTTTTTGCCCATTAATTGAATTTCAATGCATTCCTATGGGAAACCGCGATTCGCTAGACGAATTTTTCACAAAATGAATTCGTCTTGCGAGGCAACCTCCGCTCGAAAAATCTCTTCGTTAAGCGAAAAATTCATCTTACAGGGCATTCGTCTAGCGAGGCACCACTGTACTGTGATGTGATTCTCCAACCAAATAATCTATAAATAATATAGACATGTTTTATCTTAAGGGAAATTGGTTGGTAAAAATATCTATAAATTGCAAAATTATATTACATACAAATGTGCTTTTAAGCCCAGAGTGGCTGGGGAGTGGGGAGGCCTGGCCAGATAATAATAATAATAATAATAATAATAATAATAATAATAATAATACAGTGGTACCTCGGTTTATGAACATAATTGATTCCGGAAGTCTGTTCATAAACTGAAGCGTTCATAAACTGAAGTGAACTTTCCCATTGAAAGTAATGGAAAGTGGATTAATCCGTTCCAGACGGGTCCGCGGAGTACTCAACCTGAAGCGTACTTAACCCGAAGCATGGGTGTAATTGGTTCCGGAAGTCTGTTCATAAACTGAAGCGAACTTTCCCATTGAAAGTAATGGAAAGTGAATTAATCCGTTCCAGATGGGTCCGCGGCGTTCGTAAACCAAAAATTCATAAACCGAGGTGTTCATAAACCGAGGTTCCACAGTAATAAAACAAGAAGAAATCAGTAGTAAAATGATGATGATCAATTGACCAGCTTGAACTTCTTACAACTTAAACTAAGTCTCATAGCAGGGGTCACCAACCTTTTTGGAGCAGTACAGACATTGTGAACTTTGAAAAAGTACTTTCGGTGCCAGTCACAAAATGGCTGTCATGAGGGTGTGGCAAAATATAAAATGGCTGCAGTTGGTGGCAATGCATAGCACACAATGAGAAAGAATGCACTCAACACTCTTCACCCTGTCAACCCTGGAGATTACACAGTATTGATTGTCACTGCCGTACACACACACACTGATGCTGTTGTTATCTAATAACAATAAGCATAGCTGGGGGAAAATACACAAGGTGCCACACCACATTCACTACCTCTTACACAATCACCATACACAAATAGGCCATGGACACACATGCATATCTCTCATACACCTCAAATATGCACAAGCACATTTCTCCCTCCCTCTCTGCCCAAATGTGTCCCCCTCAATTACACACATGTGCAGATCATACATGATCATGCATGCATGTATTTAGAACATCCCTTCCATGGATGAAGAAAATAGTAGCAAATAAATGCAAGGGCCACAAGTGCAAGTACCACAAAAAAAATAGTAGCAATGAAGTGCAAGGGCCACCGACATGGCAACCGTGGGTGCCATGAGACCAGCAGGTGCTGAGTTGCCAATCCCTGTCTTAGCATTCCAGAGGAAGGTATGGTATATCTGACTGGAGTCCTTTCAATTCCATCATTTATGCAAACATTTAACTGAACCGCATTAGATAATGAGTACTGTACAGGTAACTCGCACCTCACACTTATTTCACTTACGCGATTGCAGCTCTATGTGGGTTGCCGAAAAATAAATGAATAAATTAGAGAGACAGATTGGGGGGGGGGTTAGAACCCAGAAGGGCTGCCCGAGGGCTTGTGGGAGCCCTTGTGTGACATTCCCAGAACCCTATAAGTGATCTGGAGGGCCTTAAAAAGCTCTCTGCCTTGCATGGCAGGGCTGGCAAGGCAAAGCACTGGCATTGGTCAGGTAGAGATGGACGCTTGTGGACATTCCAGGGATCATTCTGGCTTTATGCGATTTTGCTTATATGCACAATAGCCAGGAACGTAACCCGTCCATAAGATGAGATCTACCTGTATCCACAGTCTGTTACACGGATGGGGAACCTGCAGCTCTCCTGATGTTTGTGGACTCCAACTCCCATCAGCCCCAACCAATATGGCCAGTGGTCAGGGCTGACGGGACTTATAGTTCAAAAAGACCCTAGAGGGCTACAGGTTGCCCACCCCGGATCTCTCGTCTTGTATCTGCTTTTGATAGTCACTTTAAAGTCGTGTATCACTTGTAATGAAATCACAGGGGCGTACGTTTCTGTCTTTCCTTTGCAAAAGTTTGAACCCCTTTTTTTTATTACATTTGTTTCTCACCTTTCTTTCAAGAGCCAGCATTGCTGGAAGAGACCCAGTGAGGAAATTGCTCAAGAATTTCAGCATCATTCTGCATAGCTCTGTAGCTCCTTTCTCCTCCCTGCTTCCCACACCAATGGTGCAGGAAGCTGCTGTCTGGGCACAAGCTTGGGTTGTTAGTAAATACAGCCTTAAATACTTGGAACCAACTCTTCCAACAACTGCATGTATAAACATTATGGAAATACCAGGAAAGTGTTGCAGGCAAGGAGCCAAAAATTCTGCTCCCTCCCTGCCAAATGTTTTCCCTCTCCCTCGATCTCAATCCAATTTAAATAAATGTTCTATGTCAGTTTTATTTTTGGGATCTTGCTGGCTTTTCATGGAAAAACTGTTAAAGAAAGAAACTCCCCCAGCACAATTAGAAACAAATCTACAGTCAAGGAACACATACCAAACATGGGCCCTAATTTAGAGAAAATGAACCCTTTTCAATGTTGCACTCCTGCACAAGCTTACCTGGAGGTCCATCTGGTAGGCTGGGCTCCCTTCGCCGAAGACACATGTGTAGGATTTCGTTATAAGTCTGTGGAAATCAGTGGGAGTCAGACATTACTAACTTCCACTTGTCCAGGACCATGCTATGTAAAGACTGACATGAGAAAGTGGACAATCGCTGGACATCTGGATGAGCTTTGAAGGGCTGGTCAGTTTCTTCATAAACTGCTCCATTATGAAAATCACTGTGTTATTTGAAATGTGGATTAAATATATATATGAGAGAGAGAGAGAGAGAGAGAGAGAGAGAGAGAGAGAGAGAGAGAGAGAGAGAGATCCTCAAGCTTGAAGCTTCAGTTATTAAAATCTCAATGAGTTGCATGGATCTAAAGAAGAGCCCTTTTAAGCACAGAAGAGTCCTTCCATGAGTGAAATGATTTTTTAAAAAATCTCTGTGTGTGTGTCTTTACAGGTGCAGTCATTATTGCTGGATGAATAGCACATGTAACTTTATTTGGAATGGTATCCCTACAATAAGCTTGGAAATGGGAGGATTTATTCTGTTTATTGTGAATAGCCACATAAATATGCATGCGCAATACCTTATGGAGTGCACTGCTCATGTATTTTGCATTTAAAGTAAGTGATTTCAAAATTTAGTGATTTCAAAATTTAAAGGATGATTGATTGATTTGTTTGTTTATTTATTTGACGCATTCTTATCTTACCTGTCAGCCAGAAATGCTCCTAACACAGAGCATTGTTACATAACATGAGTAAAAACAGATAGTCCCTGCCTGCAGGAATAACCCCCACCTCCAGAAAAGAAAAGAAATGGCACAGACAGAAAGGGAAATGATGAAGAGGAAAGAGGAAACGGTTTATTGGCCCCCATCCAGCCTATCACGGTTCCCAGGCACTTGTCCAACACCTTTATAGTCTCTCTCGATTGTGGTGGGATGCAGACTTAGAGCTGTGCATCATCAGGATACTGCAAAGCTGCTATACGTCTGGTGGTTTCCTAAAAATAAAAGCTCAGCCACTTTCGAGGTGTCCTGGTTTGTACTTTTTGAAATATGGCAACCCTAGCAAAGCAGAGCTGGTCCTCGACCGTAATAATAAATGAATGAATGAACCCTAGCAAAGGAGATATGTAGTATGGGCAATTGTGGGACCCCTGAACTCAAAAGCCATGGGACCAAGCAGCCATCTCCTAGTACTGGTATGTACAGTGGTACCTCAGAAGTCAAATGGAATCTGTTCTGGAAGTCCATTCGACTTCCAAAACGTTCAGAAACCAAGGCATGGCTTCTGATTTGCTGCAGGAAGTTCCTGCAGCCAACCGGAAGCTGCGGAAGCCATATCGGACGTTCAGGTTCCAAAGGACATTTGCAAACCAGAACACCCACTTCTGGGTTTGCGGCATTCGGGAGCCAAAAGTTTGACTTGCAAGGCGTTTGGGATCCAAGGTACAACTGTACTACTTTCTGGTCTTAACACTTCAGGAAGGAACAGAAGCACTCTAATACAGTACCACAACTCCCACCTCCTTGAGTTGTTCAAAATGACACTAGGGTAAATTGTGTCAAAAGCCACTGAAAGGTAAAGGGTCACACACATCATCTCTCTCCTGATAATGGTCTTCAATCAGGGTGACCAAGGCTGTTTGGGTTGCAAAACCAGGCCCGAAACAATACTGGAAAGGATCTAGATAGCTTGCCAGACACTCCTGCAGCTGGCTGACCATCACTTTTCCAATCACATAGTAACTGGAAGGAGTATTAGATAGTGGATAGTACTATCTATTCAGGGAGGACCTCTGCACCAATGTCTCTTTCAAGACCGTGGGCATAACTCTCTCCCTTATGGATGCTTAAGCCACTTCCTGGAATCATCCAGCCAGTCCACTCATACTGCATTTTATCCACCATGATGGGCAGGGATCAAGAGGGCATGTTGGCAGCCTCACTGCCTCAAGTGGCCTGACCACATCTTTAGCCTGCAACAACCGCCGGGCCTCCAACACACCTGAACCAATTGTGGTTCAGCAAGGAGCAATTTCACCCTCAAAGTACTTTACAACTCTTTCACAGCATACACAGAAGCATGTTGTCTAGCTTCCAGGAGAACCAAGGTCGCTATATTCACCATAAATCACATTATATTCCTCTAATGGAAGGGGTGGGGGAGTCCCAGAATTCTATCTTGGCAATTTTGCGTTAAGAAAAGAGTAGGTCCGTATTGTTGAAATGGAAAACCTATTGTTTCCATATAGGGCCATCTTGCTTACATTAGAAATACCAGACATAAAAGCTGTGAAAATGCCTTCTTTCTTTCTTTCTTTCTTTCTTTCTTTCTTTCTTTCTTTCTTTCTTTCTTTCAAAATCCACTGCAGCTGTGAAGCTCCACACAGTCATGGCAGTCAGAGAGGTAGGAATCTGAGAGGGAGAGGAGAGAGAGAGAAACCATCTTAGTAAGCAAAATCTGGAGGAGCCTATTTTGTTTGAAAATACCAAATGAGAACCAAGGATTGCCAAGGAAAATAGCAAGAATTTTCAAAAGAGAAAGAACACCAGCAAGCCATGAATAGAAGACTTATTCTTCAATATGGGCAGCGGAAGTTCTTTGAGATGAGAAGCCGCATAGGATCCTATTTTCAATATAAAATCAACAGGGCATTTCAGCAAAGAAATTTTATTTTGGAGAGCAGTGTTGCTTCCGTAAGGTAATATCAGCAAATTAGAAGTATACTTTTTTCCCCTGAATGCTTTTCTCTTCATAAGCCAGCACAAGCTTCCTTTTATCACTTTTGCTGCTACCTGGCCAGGGTCAGTGAAAGTTTCTCCTACCGTCAGATCATGCAAAAAAACACCATTTCCCAAATCCCTTATAACCGTGCCTTATAACTCTGGCATATCTAATCTTTTATTTTCACTCACGCAAAGTATTTGCTGCTGCCTTTGTAACTTATGGGCCATTTCTGACCGCAAATGCACATTGTATATGCAGTTTTTGCTGGGCACTTAAAATATTTCTAGTTTCCATGGGTAGCTAAGTATCTACAGCCTATTTATGTGCTTGCTTTGCCTTGTATGGATAAGCGGGGATGAAGCAGAGCTCTACACAAACAGCCTCTCTAAGTCCTCCACCCTATTTGTGAATAGCGACCCTTGGGGTGGCACTGCGGTCTAAACCACTGAGCCTCTTGCTGATTGGAAGGTCAGTGTTTCAAATCCCTGCGATGGGGTGAGCTCCTGTTGCTATGTCCCAGCTTATGCCAACCTAGCAGTTTGAAAGCATACCAGTGCAAGTAGATATAGGTACCACTGCGACAGGAAGGTAAATTGCATTTCCACGCGCTCTGGCACTCGTCAAGGTGTCCCATTGTGCCAGAAGTGGTTTAGTCCTGCTGGCCACATGACCCAGAAAGCTGTCTGTAGACAAACGCCAACTCCCTTGGACTGAAAGCGAGATGAGCGCCGCAACCCCATAGTCACCTTTGACTGGACTTAACTGCCCAGGGGTCCTTTACCTTTATTTTTTCCAAATGTTTTCAGGAGGAAGAGAATCCCTCTATTCCTTCATTTTCATGGGGAAAGAGTCAAGGAAATTGAATCAATGTGCGTGCAGCCATGTGCTTCCATCTTATGCATGTGTGCAGATGAAATGGCATGCCTTCCTTCTCTACATTCTGGCGGGTACATGCCACTGCTGGGTGGGGCTAGTAGTGAAAAGTGATCAAAGCCCCGGATGTGACTTATCCTTGGGTGGGGCTACATTCCATCCACAGAAAAACCAGGGGGTTCTACAGCTCCATCCTTCATCAAGGAAAGCAAGAGTCATTATCATAGCTCAAGGACATGTTCCAGCTATCCGAAAACAACCGGGTAAGGCAGAGAGCAGTGATAGGTGTAGCTTTGGGGTGGTTGTGGACTTGGGGCCCAGAGCTGTATTTTGGCCCCGAGGCCACACCTGAACTGTAGAATAGCAAAATACTCTTTGCTTCACATGAAGATCAGAGTGATTGAAGTGAAACAATAGATAATAACTATGACGGGTGGAAAGGACTATCAGTTTGCATTTCTTAGTGCACAAAGTATTGATCTGATGTGTAGAGATCATTCCTATTCTAATTAATTCAAGAGGGTCCTGCAAGCTTCTCTGTGTGAAAGAAACAAGAAGAAGGTTCATGGTGTTTGGGTTATTCCTTCAGAGAAGTTGAGTACAGCCGGCTTAAACTGGTTCTCTTATCTCTTTCTGTCACGGTCATGCTGACTATAAAAATAGCCAGATGGAGCCTGCGTTTCACTTTCCCTTCCTTCCTTCCTTCCTTCCTTCCTTCCTTCCTTCCTTCCTTCCTTCCAGTGTGGTGTTCTGTACACAGGTTTAGTCTTATTATAAGTTATTGTAAATTTAAGTTAAATCTACTGCAACTGGATTTTTTATGGACAGTGCCAATCCTGAATGAATTGGATTTGTGACCATTATGCCCATTTTCCTTCAGTAGCAGTAAAGCTCTTCTGAGATGAAATATAATTTCCTCTGGTCTATTTTTTGGCAATCCTGCAAGGTGTTTAAGTTTTTACTCTGCTGTTAGAGTTCTACTCTGGATTGAATAGAATTCCCATGACAAGGACTACATGTCCAAAGCAAAACAAGCATGCTGAATCTTAAATGATGACTACTTTGAAAATATTGCCTGGTAGCGCTCCACTCCACATCAATGGAGAATGATACAAATGGTTGGTATTCCATGGTGGTTGTCCAAGGACTGAAGGAAAGCCATCAGTTGAACAGAAAGGGGAGTCATTTTCTGCAATCCCCCCTCTGTAGTGCACTGCACTCCCTCTAAATCTACTCCAGAGGATTGGGGGACCCTTATGGGGCAAATCAGATGCCCCAGGTGAAGTACATCAGGTCTTTTAAAACATCTGTGTGTAACAGCCACTTGCATTATAAATCTATTAAACCTAACTCACAAGAAAGACATAAATTAGTACCATTAAAACTAAACCACTCTTGTAGTGAGCACTCCCTTTCAGGAAGTTTAAGGTCATCTGTGGTACAATGTAAGCATAAATTAAAGTGCCTCTTCTATTTTTAGTGCACTACTAAAATAAGCTCTCCGTTTTCAGCTTGATTCAAGATTACCATCCTATCATACCAAAGTTCTACATGTATACATAAAATGTCTGTTATGGATTTTAGGATAATTTTATTATGCAGCTCAGCTATTTAATGAACAGTTAATGAAATGGAACTGAACTCCTGGGATTCTTAAGGCATGATGACCTTAATCCAGAGAAAGTTGGTTACATTATATTCCAGTTGAACTCAATGGGGCACATGCTTTGAATGAAAAACTCCCTAGGTTCAATCTGTGGCATCTCCATGTATAGTGAGAAAACCCTTCTGCCTGAAATCCTGGAAAGATGCTGAAGGCGAGTGAAGATAATGCTGAACTAGATAGATCAACAATCTGAGTATAAGCCCTCTTCCTATGTTCCTGTGAGGAGACTGGTTTACATTCCATTCGTTTCAATGGAATTTAAATTCAGCTTTCTTTGGTCTGGAGCCTAGATCTATGCACAGTAAAGAGGAAGAATCCTGAGCAAGTGATGGGAATCGTCTTTGCGCAAAGCAGAATAAGTTTAATAATCATACTATGCCTTCCTGTCATGGGTTCTCGGAATTCACAAATGAAATTCTTTTCTTGACTTTTCAGTTACATACAAATGTTTTCCTATTTGGTACAGTGAACAATACGATTGTAAATGATATCATTGTTCACTGTTGTCTAATTTATCGGAAGAACTTTTCAGTACTTTGACATATCTTTCATACTGCCTAAAGAGGTTGCAAACAGCATTACTGTATACACAATGTGATTTGGAAGCTGTTCTCTAGCCCTCCATGTGGCAGTTGTTACTATGTGGTGAGTTGTTCATGAACTGCAACACAACATATGGATCAGAACATTTTTATCATGTCATGCTAAACCATTATTTTTGGAAGTTTTGTGGCAACATAGTCAAAGCTGGGTGATCTCTGCAATAAGTTACCTCACAACATGGCAACAGCCATCACATGGGCCAATTTGAAGCATACATCACATGTAGATAACTCAAAATTCAGCATCATTTCGGAGGCAGAGTTTACATTACATGAGTGCTATGGTTGTCACTTCACCATGGGTCAGTTCTAAACCAGGATTAGAACAGCCTTCCCTCAACTGCTGAGATGTTTTGACTACAACTCTCAGCAGCCTTGAGCGGCATAGCCAGTGGCCAGGGCAATAGAAGTTGAAATCCAGAAAAATCTGGAATACACCACGTTGAAGGAAGCTCAGCTAGAATGAGACTTGTCATGTGGGAGGAGCTGGTGACACCACTGTCCTATAACCAGTCCTCAAAAGTGGGATAATCTGGGGAACCATATTAGAAAATACATTCTCCAGCAAGATGTGGCCCAGTAAAGAGGAACCACAAGTTTCTAAGTTCAGTGCCACTAACAGTCTCATGCAGTAGCAAAATCTGTCAAGGCTGTGGATGCTTCAACGATTTCAACATTATTTATTTCATACACTGCATGATTGTCAACAAATCTCAAAGCGGCATAGGAAGGAATAAAAGAATAACGTTATCATCACAGACAACTATTTTAAATATTCAAATTAATAAAATCAATGATAAACTGATGAGGATGGCACCCACACATGGATTCATTGAGCCAGTTCTGACCAACTGTGAAGGAAACTCCCCACAAGCCAAGTCCAGGGTGTGTTTTTTTCAGCCGGAACTTTCCGGAACTCAGTTCCAGCGCCTCTCAAATGGGCGCCATTGCCATTATAATAGAAGAAGAAGAAGAGTTTGGATTTGATATCCCGCTTTATCACTACCCGAAGGAGTCTCAAAGCGGCTAACAATCTCCTTTCCCTTCCTCCCCCACAACAAACACTCTGTAAGGTGAGTGAGGCTGAGAGACTTCAGAGAAGTGTGAGTAGCCCAAGGTCACCCAGCAGCTGCATGTGGAGGAGCGGAGACGCGAACCCGGTTCCCCAGATTACGAGTCTACCGCTCTTAACCACTACACCACACTGGTGTAGTGTGAATAGAATAAGAGAGGTGCTTATGGTGAGTCCCAGCACCTCTTTTTCTAGAAAAATAGCACTGGTTAGGTCCAAATTATGAGACTCCTTGAAATGGTTTTGTCTGTTGAACTGCGGAGGAGCATTAGATATTATGATGGGCATACAGACATAGCTTTATTCCAGTACCAATTAAATGAGCCCTCTTGGTCATTTCCATGTGTGCCACAAGCCCTGTTGCCTGTGGCAGAAGTCAGGGGTGAATTTAGGGCAGCACGACTGCTTTTTCCGCACTGGGTGCCAAGTGTTGCAGCTATGATTCGGTACATGCGCAGAACAGAAGGCAAGAGGTGGGGGCACCAAATTTTGGCCTCACACGGGGTGCTGTTGAAATTTGAAAGACCAACATATGATTTATTTTTAAAGTCAAATTATTCCAGTTTTCCTTCAGAAGGTATATTCCCTTCCACATGAGACTGTGAGTCACTTATGACGCTAATGAATATTAATCCATCTGCACTGTATTATGCTTGGCTGCTCTCCCATCCCTCATGAGAAATGTGGTCATTTCAGAGTTCATCTCCTGCTACACACACACAAAAAGTATGCAAAAGAGAGAGAACTTTGTGTTTCAAGCAGTTTATGAATAAGAGTTATGGACCCGGAGGAGGAGGAGGAGGAGGAGGAGGAGGAGGAGGAGGAGGAGGAGGAGGAGGAGGAGGAGGAGGAACATAAAACATAAAGGGACTGTGTGACAAAAGTCACATTTTGGCCTTTAGCATTAGAATAAGAATACTTTCAGCCAAGCATGCCTTTGTTTTTGTCACTGATAATTTTGGGAAGGCTCGAGCCATTTATTTCTCGACTTAAAAGAGAAGCCCATTTAGATGAAAATGGCTTCAGAACAGTTGCTGTGCACAAATAGCTCTATTCAAGCTTTCTAAACCCCAAATGGAGTGAGGGGGTGTGAGGCCTGAGTGTGCTAGCTCCACCTACCATCCCCTCCATTATCCCTCCAATCAGATAATTGTGGCAGGAAGGAGCCTGCTTTGGTCATGAAGGTTCTCCGTGAAATTTACATAGAACCCTGTGAAATCATAAAATTATCCTTCCAATTTGTAGAAGCTTGGAAGGGCAGAGCTCGCCCACTCATCCCTTACTCTCCCTCATTGCACAAGCGATTTAGAATCCCTGACCAGGGCCAAAGCTAGCTGAAAATTTGTTTCTGCATCATCTTTATCTGGGGAAAAAAGTAGTTAGTGTGCGAAAGATAGACTTGGCGACAGGACCTATTGGTCGAGTTGCTTGTCAGCATCTTCACTTCAGTCTAGGCTGGGGCCTGTAGGGAGATTCTCCACTCAAGTTCCCACAGCAGAAAGCTTGAGGCCTGCTCAAAGTATGCACATCTGAAGACCTCACTTTATGTACCAGATGTGCCTTACAGTTCATAAGCGCTTGGCCTCTGAGAGCATTGCATCAGTGTTAGGACAAACTGGAGAACAGCAGAGCGGGTGGTGCTTACATTTTAGAAGCGGCCAGCTATTTGTTAAGTCCTTCAGCTTGTGATAGCCATGTGAACAGGGTGCTGTCCAAAAAATGAAACGGGCTTGGAACAGAACAGGGATAATTCTAGGTCTCAGAGGAAATGCTGCATGCTGCAGATGGTCATATCCCGCTGTCGTCCAGAAAGAGAGGAGAGAGGGAAGGTCAACCTCCCTTCATGCTTAACTCATTTCAGGCCACCACAGATCAGCCTCATTGTCTCCGTGGGATATTACATAAGAAATGTTTAAACAACTAGACCCACAGTGGTTCGTTGTTCCAAGGTCATTTGGCAGACACGTCCAAGTTTATTTCACACACACAAATTGTTAGCATGGCTTATAAATCAAAGGGAGATTGAATATGTGCTAAACCTTTTTAAAAAAAAAAAAACAAACACACACAAATGCAATACTTAGGGGCCTGTCTGTGGATTTGCCTTTGGGTGGACCGGAGTTTGAATGTTAAACTCAATAGAGTAAAATGGCTGGAAGAGCTTATCTTCTGATTAGGGCTTGCAAAAGGCAAGTGCATAAATGCCAGATTTACACAGGTGAATTCCCTTAACAAAAATATTAAGAATTCGTATTAGAAGCAACCTTGCATTACTTTTGGAAGTAAGCCTGTGTGTGTGTGTGTGTGTGTGTGTGTGTGTGTGCAATTAAAAACCAGGTTAGCTAGGGGGCAGGTTAGATGAAATCCCTTATTGATGTTCCTGCTTTTCACTTTTTATACTACAGAGCAGGAAACTGGAGCATGGCAGTATCACTGGGGGAGAGAGTGTTTAACTTTCCCCCCTAAGCCATTTACCCATCTAAACCATACATCCCTCTGTCCCAAAACTGCCGTTTTACCATTGGAGGGAGAGGGGGGAAGAAGGGATATATGCATGTTTTTCCTTGTGAAGCAAATGTGAGTTCATGGGTGGGAGGTCCGGATTGCGAAGGGAAACAATAAAGCGCCGTGCCCCCCACTTTGCAGGTCAGCTGTACTGACTGGACTTTGCATAAACCTTCCCTCCACCTGCCCAACAGATGCTCTGTAATTTCATTGCTTCCAGGTTAGAATAACCCATTCAATTGTCCAGTGTGCAACATGAAAAGCTTTGCTTTGGCTAAGGGTATGTTAGCTTCAGAAACAATGCAGCCCCTACCTATGAATTAGGTATGCTATCAGATTTCACCTTGAAATCTAGGGCAAAATATTGTCATAAAATATAAAAAGGGAGCATGTGTGGATAATCATTCGAGATACTCAACCTTTTGGCTCAGGTCCTCAGCACTAATGCCAGACCCTAAAATCATCAATCCGAGTTGTGCTTGCTTCATTTGGACAACATGCAGAAGATTTAAAAATCACACTTCTTTTGCAACTACAGAAATCCCATGATTTGCAGTGATCTTGCATTTACAAAACTGCAACACTGTCCCTTTCCCCCCTGAATTTACAGCAAAGATGGCCATGCTAAAAATCACATATGGTTTGCAGACGTTTGCGGATCGGGAACTCTTTGACCTCATTTTAGGGTTAGATAGTAGCTGATGAAAAGCAGCAAATTGAAAACAGCCAGAAATACTTTCTGCAGATCACATACTTGATCCATGCCATTTATTTGTTTGTTTATTTAGTCTGCGTATTTGGAACCCACCCTTCGCCCTACAAAATCAACCCAACAATTTTAAACACAATATAAAACATCCATTAAAACCGCAATATAAAACCCGTGAATTAAAATGGCAATCAAGAACAGCAGTTCCTCAGTATGTGGGGGCAGGGGATAGTATGCTCATTTCATTCCCATCTTCCACCTCCAAAATGTTATTGAAAAGCATATAATAATGGAACCAGGTACACCTCAGAGAGATGTGCAGATCTTTAAGAACAAGAAAATTAGTGTTTGCCTTTAAAGCACATAAGGTGATATTGGAAAATAGAATGAAATAACTAGTGGGCTACAATACATGCAGGAGGGGCCAAAGTGCTGGGGCAGAGCCATGCGGTTTTTCCAGGCACCAGCTTCACAGGAGCTTAGCTGGATGGAACTGGGGTGGGCCAGGGCAGCAGCCAGTGTGTCGATGATGATGATGATGATATATTTATACCCCAGCCACTCTGGGCAGCTTCCAATAGAATATTAAAAATACAATCAAACATCAAACATTAAAAACTTCCCTAAACAGGGCTGCCTTCAGATGTGTTCTAAAAGTCAGATAGTTGTTTATTTCCTTGACATCTGGTGGGAGGGTGTTCCACAGGGCGGGAGCCGCTACCAAGAAGGCCTTCTGCCTGGTTCCCTGTAGCTTCATTTCTTGCAGTGAGGGAACTGCCAGAAGGCCCTTGGAGTTGACCTCAGTGTCCTGGCAGAACAATGGGGGTGGAGACGCTCCTTCAGGTATACTGGGCCAAGGCCGTTTAGGGCTTTAAAGGTCAGCACCAAGGCTTTGAATTGTGCTCGGAAACGTACTGGGAGCCACTGTAGGTTTTTCAGGACCGGTGTTACGTGGTCTTGGCAGCCACTCCCAGTCACCAGTCTAGCTGCTGCATTCTGGATTAGTTGTAATTTCCAGGTCACCTTCAAAGGTAGCCCCACATTGCTGTAGTCCAAGCAGGAGATAACTAGAGCATGCACCACTCTGGCGAGACAGTCCGCAGGCAGGTAGGGTCTCAGCCTGCGTACCAAATGGAGCTGGTAGACAGAATTGTGGAGACACAGAATTGACCTGTGCCTCCATGGAGAGCTGTGAGTCCAAAATGACTCCCAGGCTCTGGAAAGTTCTGACCTTTCCATCGTCCTCCTCACAGGTAAGCTGTAGCAATGATGGTGTTTAGAAGACAGCTCCATGGCTCTGCCCTACCGCACTAGCTGCTACTGATTCCATGTTGCCAACTTGACTTCTCATAGTGCTTCTCAGATGCTGTGGGGGGTCAAGCTAGAAGAACCTTCTTGACCTTCGTGTCAAGCCCCGAACCTTCTGTTTGCAAGCATGTGATATCCTACTAAGCTTTTTGCTGAAAGATTCTGTCATGGTATCCATCTGGATTCACCTGCCCTTCCCCCTGTCATGGACGCAGAGGAATGGTGAAAGGAACCAGCTGGGGCCCAACCAAGGAAGGGCAGAAGGCTCAGAGCCAGAAGAGTGGTGGTGGGACAACGACGAGTGGTCAGAAGGAGAAGGGTGGGAAGAGGAAGTGTCAGAAACTGAGAATGGTAACAGGGCTTTGTGAGCTGGAAGAGTCTATGGCAGAGGGAAGTCAATAATCTGAAGCTGGCAAGTGGGAGGAAGCAGGTCAAGATGTAGATACAAGACAGGCTGGTGTCACAGGGATCTTCCCCTCCTGCTGCAACAAGCTCCCCTCTCCCCCGGCTGCCAGAACCAGGAGAGGCATGAAAAGGGGCAGAGCAGAGATTGGCTGCAAGCAGGCACAGTCTCTGATTGCTTGGAAGAAGCCCTGGAGAGGAGACGACATAGAGAACTTTGGGGAGGTGGGGACCTTTTGTCTCAGCAACTGATTTCATGGTGTAAGACACACAGGGAATGAGCTCCTGTGCTCATTAGGCCTGACACTCAGCCAAGTCTGTGTTTTTGCCAATAAAGAGTTAACTCTGACTTTGAGCTGTGGGATTTACTGACCAACAAGCTCTGTGACACACGCCCCACATTGGTTCTGATCACCTGACCCCACCGGCCTTTGAACAAATATTAGTGATATTTGAAATAATCTTATCTTGCCCGACTGATCATTTCTAAAGCATTCCAAGGGAAATCTCTGAAGACACATCTTCATTTCATTTGTAAAGGCAAAATAGTACTTGGTATGTTTTTAAAAGAGAGGCTGAGCCAATTATCTACTGTTTTCAGGTTCACACTCTTAGCTCCAGGATTAATAAAATAATGTAGCGTGCTATAAATATCATGTGGCTTTTTCTACTGTAGTTGCGTATCAAAAAGGGGAGATCACATAAGGTTACAAGTTTCTTTGAAACAGTATCTGCAGCCTCACTGTGCCTATTGTTTGAAAGTTTACAGACTTGTTTTTCCACTCAATGTTAAGCTACTGGCCTTATGTTTGACATCTTCTTCCATATACAAAAGAATACCAAAAACATTTTTGTTACACCATGTCTTTGCAGTACTACAGAAAAATCTACAGTTTGAAAGGGAATGGGCTAGAATCATAGAATTGTCGGAAGGCACCCCAAGGGTCATCTAGTTCAACCCCCTGCAATGCGGGAACCTCAGCTGAAGCATCCATGACAGATGGCCATCCAACCTCTGCTTTAAAATGTCCAAGGAAGGAGAGTTCATAACCTCCCAAGGGAGACCGTTCCACTGTCGAACAGTTCTTACTGTCAGAAAGTTTTTCCTGATGTTTACTTGTAACTTGAAGCCATTGGTTTGAATCCTACCTGTCACGGAGGGAGCGTTGCGACTACTCTAAAGTAACGACTCTCCAAACTGTTGCCTTTTCATGCTTTTATTGTGTGCAGGCCATTTACAGTGCTAGAGCTGTACAGGGTACATGTTCTCAGTCTGACCCAGAACCCTGGAGTGACGCTTCCCGCGTTTTCTTCCAACATAAGAGTCTGGGCACCCCAAATCTCCTTCCGCGTTTCCTCCTGCGTAATTCCGGAACCGGAGGGGAAAAGGGTCTCCTTTCCATGTTTTCCTTCTCCCCCCCCCTTTCTCCCACTCTCTCTTCCTCTCTCCCGTGCAGCAGAGGCTCTGCTATCCTGCCAGAGCCCCTGTCTCTGACTTCCTCCTTCCCCACTGGACTCTTCCCCCTCCCCGCTGGCTCCGCTGCTGGTGGAAGAGCTGCTCCTCAAGATGGGAGGGACTGCTCTGTACTGTTTCCCCCTCACACTACCCTTCAGAGCAGGAGAGAACAAGCTTGTTCCCTCTTCCATGTGACAGCCCTTGAAATATTTGAAGGTGACTATCAGGAATCCTCTCAGTCTCCTTTTTTCCAGGCTAAACATACCCAGCTCAACCATTCCTCATAAGGCTTGGTTCATAAGGCTTGGTTCCAGACCTTGGACCATCTTCCTAGTGATCACTTGTGGGAGGGCCTGTAGTTCAGTAAGGCATTTGCTTTGCATTCAGATGTTCCCTGGTTTGATCTCTAGCATTTCCAGATAGGTCTGGCAATGACTCCTGTCTGACACACTGGAGAACAAACCAATACTGAACTTGATGGAATGGACCAGTTATCTGACTTCCTATATTCCCCCTTGCCTACTCAACTTTATATAACACATTTTTCCGTGTGTAAGACAACCCCTATTTTTTGAGCCCAAAATTAATAAATAATTAATTGCAACATTCCGTGTATAAGATGACCCCCAATTTTAAACTTTAAAAAATGGGGAAAATATAACCTTATACATGGAAAAATACAGTATTTTTCACTTAGCATTTAACATCTCCGTGAACAAATGTGATGAGTGAATTTTTTGTGGACTAGCTGGCCCTGCATGTGTTGCTGTGTGTTATTCTGTGAGATGGAGGGTAATAGCCCCTCTTCAGATTCCTCTGAGCCTCAGAGTCCCCCTGAGCCAAGGCAAGATACTGTGGAGAGGGCAGGTTTCATCCCTGTGTCTCCCCCCACCCTGTTCTGACCCATTACCTATCCCTGCCCTCTATTCGGGCCCCCATCCCCCCAGGCAGGCCCCTACCTCCACTTAGCAATGTTGGGCCTTGTTGCTGGAAAAGGCCTGTTTTCAGTTGGTTTGGCCTTCATGGATGTATGTGAGTGGTGGATCTCGTGGTGGAGGTGGGGTTTGTGGGTGTGGTGTAGATTTCACAGGAAGGGAGTGGGTGTAGGAGGAGGAGCTGAGGGAATAACGCCATTTGAGGGCGCTGTTTTAGTTTGTGGAAAAGTAGGTCTGTACCTTTGCAGGTATGCGATGTCAGCAATCCGAGGTTGTGCGAACACTCGGGAAGTGGCATGGATCGTTGTGTCCAAATTTCAGCGCGATTGGTCAAGCGGTTTCGGAGAAAAGTGGAGCCCACAGTTTCACCATTTTTACATTATTGTAGGGACCCAGGTGGCGCTCTGGTTAAACCACTGAGCCTAGGGCTTGCTGATCAGAAGGTTGGCGGTTCGAATCCCTGTGATGGGGTGAGCTCCAGTTGCTTGGTCCCAGCTCCTGCCAACCTAGCAGTTTGAAAGCACGTCAAAAATGCAAGTAGATAAATAGGATCCGCTACAGCAGGAAGGTAAACGGCGTTTCCATGTGCTGCTCTGGTTTGCCAGAAGCGGCTTTGTCATGCTGGCCACATGACCTGGAAGCTATACGCCGGCTCCCTCGGCCAATAATGCGAGATGAGCGCGCAACCCCAGAGTCGGTCACGACTGGACCTAATGGTCAGGGGTCCCTTTGCCTTTTTATATAGATTGTGTCTGCTGAAAATATGCCAAGGGTACAATGGAAGTCCAACAGCTTTCAAATGCAGGCCATTCTAATCAATTCCTCACTCATCCAGAAGGAAGAGGCTCTCGTTAATCCAACCTTCATCACCAGATACTGATTTGTCTATAGAAAGCCCTTAATGGTTTCATTGCCACAGAACTGGGGTGAGGGACCTGTGGCCTTTCATGTGTTTTGAGACTCCAACTCCACCTCATAGGCCCCAGCTAGTATGGTGAATGTCAGTTATGATGGAAGTTGCCATCTAAGAACAGATGGTGGGCCACAGACCTTACATCCTTGCTCTATGGCAATGAAGTCATTAAGGGCTTTCTCTACAGATTATCCTCTTCCTACCACAAGAGCCTGGCGTGCTCTGGTCCATGGGGTCATGAAGAGTCGGACCCAACTAAACGACTAAACAACAACACCACAACAAAACACCAAATCACCCCTCGAAACCTGATGAATGGTTAGAAGGCAACTAGAACAGCTCCTTGGTTGTCATAGTGGCCACAAGTTCCTGAGCAACACTCAAGAAGGAAGTGGCCTTGTCATCACAATAGATGAAACTCACAAGAACTAAAAATTTGAGGTTTTCCTCTTTTTTAAATTAATTTTTTATTAAATTTAACAGTTTTTTACTCATCACAATAAGATTATCTCAGCAAGAAAGTAAAATACAATTCCCATCCCCCAACCCAACCCACGACTTCGCTCAACTCCCTCTTCTGGTTCATTACATATTAACGTCTCCTACTTGTTTTAATATATCTTAATACAGTAATGCATTCTTTAAATTGAATATTGTTCTGATCTTGTCATTTTTATATTATAATTATTTTCAGGTTGACTCTTACACTTTCTTATTTTCTAATTGTTACATCTTAATATCTATATTTGTTTTGTTAGCTGTAAGTGTTTAGTCAAATGTTTATTTATTTTTTAGGTTGGCAAAACTTGGGGCTTTCCAGTACCACTTTTCATTCAGGAGTCTGTTAGGCATTGGAATGATTGGAATCGTGCTCATACATTGATAAAAGATCTGTGGTGGGTGCCAGCACAAAATGGCTGCCATGGGCAGCGAAACAAAAGAGAGAGAGAGAGGTGAATACCGTGTTTCTCATATTATAAGACACATCTTATATTTATTTTTTCCTGAAAAAAACACAGCATGGCTTATTTTCAAGGGATGTCTTATTTTTTAATTAAGTACCGGTACCTGTACAGACCACAGACCTGCTCCCACCGGGTCTTCGCGCGCGGCAGGCAAAGGCTGCAGCCGGGTTCTGGGGCTGCGCGCGCTGCGCGCTGAGGCTGCAGCCAGGTCCCGGGTGTCTGAGCGCAAAGGCTGCAGCCGGGTCCTGGGGCTGCGCGCTGAGGCTACAGCCGGGTCCCGGGTGTCCGCGCACGGTGTGCAAAGGCTGCAGTCAGGTCTTGGGGCTGCGCGTGCTGTGGCTACAGCCGGGTTCCGGATGTCCGCGCGTGGTGCACAAAGGCTGCAGCCGGGTTCTGGGGCTGCACGCGCTGCGCGCTGAGGCTGCAGCCTGGTCCCGGGGGTTAACGCAGCAGCAGCAATCCTTATTTGCCACAGACCTGCTCCCACCACCCGGTACGGCTTATTTTCGAGGTATGCCTTATATTTTTCCACCTCAGGAAAATCCTGCCATGCCTTATTTTGTAGGGATGCCTAAAAATATGAGAAACACGGTACTCCCACAAAAAGGCACCTGATCCGAGTGCTTAAATAAAATACTGAAGCATAGCCTTGATTAGTAGCTGCATAGATCAGTGGTAATGCCTCAGCCTTGCATGCAGAAGGTCACAGTTTCAACCCCTGGCATCTCCATATAGGGTTGGGAGAGACTACCAGTCTGAAACCCTGCTCCCAACCCGTGTAGACCAGGCATCCCCAAACTTCGGCCCTCCAGATGTTTTGCACTACAATTCCCATCTTTCCTGACCACTGGTCCTGTTAGCGAGGGATCATGGGAGTTGTAGGCCAAAACATCTGGAGGGCCGCAGTTTTGGGATGCCTGGTGTAGACTGTAGACAGTATTAGATTGACCAGTGTGCCTGACTCAGGATAGGGCAGTTTCCTATGTTTCTATCCCCCAAATACCTATAAAATTAGTTTTGGTACACCGTAAGTGAGTCAACAGTGTGCATACTTTGTGTGGCCTCAAAAACTTAATAAAACTCAGCATCAGCACTTCTTCCAAATTACAAGCAAATCAGCCAACGCAGCTCTGTCATACAGTTTGGCATTCCTTAAGAGAACTTGCCTCTTTGATTCTTGTTGCTAGAGCTTTTTTTATAAAAACAAAAAACAAAAACGACAACCTAAAATAACATAAGTTATTATGCTCCTTAGAAATTACCTCAGGAGCTCTGGTAGCATTTGTTATGTGAATAGTTAACATTTATTATTAATTGATACTCTAATTAAAGCCATGCCAGTGCTTTCCATTAGCTTACTCTCAAATTTTTACAGAGCTGTCTGTCTGGTTTTAATCAAAACCAAATGGCAGTCCAAGTTCCCAGGCTGGAGCAACTGGAAGGAAATCATTCAGAGGAGGCAGAAGAAAGCAGAAAAGATAAACAGCAGATAGCTTCACCAAATCTGTACAGAATAGAGGATGTAGATTCTGTGGGCTGCTCCAGAGATATGATTCAGGCACCCTGTCAAACTGGGAAAGAACAGTTACAAGTGTTTTATGTCAGCTGAGTTCTAATATGATCAAGATGGAGTCTGCCCTCATGCTTTCACAGCCCTGAATCTCTGACACTCTGGAGAATTCTCCGTAGAGGTAATGTCTTGTGTTTCTCTCTCTCTCTCTCTCTCTCTCTCTCTCTCTGCACACTGTTGTCTTTATATGCAAATGGCTCTCTGTTCTCATACCTCTCATTGGTTAAAATGCTCACTGGCAAAACTTTGCCTTTACCTTTTACTTGCGTATTTTATTCTCCCTGCATCTTGCATCTTTCTTGCCCTTTCCTCCTCATGCCCCGTTTGTGTGCTGGTAATTACTTGCTTGATACTCTAAAGAAAAACTGCCTTTGAAGAGTTGCAGTATATTAGCTGAAGCCAACTTTCCTAGCGATTTGCTTGTTTGTTGCTCGAGAGAGTAAAACAAAAATCTGAAATGCTTTCAGAGTTGTGTTTGCGTTTGGCATGGCGGGGGTGGGGTGGAGCCAATGAAATTCATATTACATAATGTGTGCATTAATGTGGGAATTGCCACAAATTAGGGAACAGGGTCCTTTCTCAAATCAGAGTTTTATTGTGCACTGTTTTGGGGTTTTCTCCTCTCTCTCTCTCTCTCTCTCTCTTTCACATGCCTACTACTCAACAGCAGGAAATACTTTTCAAGCAATCTGGGCCTGGTTCTGTGAGGCCCCCGTCTCACAAAACATCAGTCTGCATTTAGTAGACAGAAGTAACTGGGGAAAGCTTGGTAGAATTCCACTTAGACAAGGCTCCCTCCAGCTGCAGAACGTGTTTCGGTCAGAATCACACATATAGAGGAAAAGTGCTGAGAATAGAGCAATGATCTCAGCAATGAAATCTGAACTTTATGCTTAGTGGAGGTTGAGTCGGATTTTGGGTTCCCACCCCTTCCCTCTCTTTCTGTATACACAGGCAAAGTATTTAGAGAAGTAATTCTGGCTACTTCTACCTTCTTGTCATCTCTGTGAGGTAAACCTGGAAGGCTTCTTTTTAACTTCTTTTTTTGAGGGGGGAGGGAGCAGAATAAAGTTTATTTGAGATATACAGACATTTTCTGGAATCGGTTAAACAAAATGCCACTGCTCAGTTGCGAAGCTTCCTGCACTGAAGATTCGAACAGTGTAACTGAGATGAAAAAAGTCGCAGTAAGTGGATGATTGCATGCCGGCTGTGTCTTTTAACTCTTCTGTATGCAAGATCTGAAGCAAAACTTTGATTTCTAAGGTTTCCTTTGTAAAGATGCAAACGATATGCTGAAGTATCTGTTTATACGAACGACACTTGGAAGGTATTGACTTGTGTGTTTTGCAAAGGCTACAAAATCAAAAAAGGTGCCTAAATCTTCTCATTACCATTGTGATCAATAGGCAAAAATCAGCACCGAGCTGAAAACCACATCTCCCTTAGGTGAACACGCTGGTTTATATCAGCCGTATCTCTCTTGGGCTTGGTCCCAGAGAATTTTGTGATACAGGGATACTTGAAATGAGAATGGCTGGGCATGAAGTTACCAAATGTATCAATCAAGAAGCATCAATTGTCAGATGCATACTAATTAGAAATAAGAAAATGTTTTGTGACCATATATCCCAGTCATTTTAAGGTAAGGGACAATTGTCATAGAGAGAATATTGCCTCTGATGCAGCGTAAAGTTTTGATTCGGGACTCGGTGTGAATTCTTTCAAAGGGCAGAAAGTTGTTCCATATCAACTTTTTATGTGAAACCACTACAAAACCAATATTGCACAGCATATATAAACTGGAGCCACACAGGAAATA
The DNA here is from genome assembly GCF_963506605.1 of Zootoca vivipara. NCBI lineage: Eukaryota > Metazoa > Chordata > Lepidosauria > Squamata > Lacertidae > Zootoca > Zootoca vivipara. Next base: position 56,690,460 of record NC_083284.1, on the reverse strand, counting down.
CACATAAGACTCCTAATCAATGATGTATACTGGATTGATAAGGTGTTAGTATATCATATAGCATTAGCTGAATTGCTGGAAGATGCTTCAGACCATAACAGTGGCGTTTAAAGGCAGATGAAAGGTCTGGGTAATAATGCCCCTCAAATCCCATGCCCCTGTTTGCTTAATATGGGCAGAAAATGTATTACTCTACTCCCTGCACATTAAGGCTGCAGTCTGACACATACTTATCTAGGAGTAAGCCCCATTGAACTCTGGGAAGATACACATGGGATTCCATGGTAAAACAGTATTGATAGTGGACAGCTATTAGACCACTGCATGAACCAGGTGAAGAACATTTTTTTTCTGTCAATGCTGCAATGCCTCAGAGGAAATATTGCGGGGAGGGGGTTGCAAACACTGGGTGGGGCTAAAGCCAATGTGGACCAGGGCTAATTCCAAAGTGGGTGGGTGAGACCATCGCTTTTCTCTTCATTCTGTGACCCTGAGCTCTGTTACTTTTCTCCAGCCTATCAAGTGTTCTTGGTATTAAGCAGTGTATAGCTCCAGCTTCATAGAACATTGTGAAGACAATGATGAACTAGATGAACCAATAGTCTGACTTGGTGTAAGGCAGTTCCCTGGGATCCTACACTCGGGATAGTCCAGGGCTAAGCAATGTGACTCACTGAGTCAAACTCTGCCGCATGCTGGTTGTTGTGGGTTATGCTTCTGCCTCTTGCCTAGGATGGCACCCTGGGTCGGTTGCAAATTGTGTGGGACTCAGATAGTCCAATGGGCACAGAGGTTGGCACGGGCAGCAACTTCCTCATTCACTGCAGTGTTGATCTGAATGGTGCTTTCTATGTCCTTCTATCTGCAGCCTTGCACGGCACACCACGAAAACCATCTGCATGCAAGCCAGGAGGTTTCTAGTCCAAATCCTAGTTGGCCAAGACAGTTTAGGGCTTAGGATTTAGGGCTCACTGAGCAACAAGTGCATTCACATTTGCATGAGTTCGCTGTACTCTTAAGGATACATTACAGTTTCACACAAACGGTATTGTGAACCTTTGGGACGGAATTGGTGAATCTTCAGTTGCATAAAACTACCATTCTGCTGAACTGCAATGACTGCTGTTCTTTTTGTGTGTGCCCACCTGTACCTATTTGCCACATCTTTTCCTTTCTCCATTCCCTTCATGTATTCTGCTATTCTGTTAGTAGGTTTCAGACATCTTTCATATTGTAAGCCAGATAAATCATAATTGTAAATTGTAACCAGTGGAGGCATGCCAATGTACTTAGCTTGTGTAATTTATTTTGAATGTGCAATTTGGATTTCCTTGAGGCCAAATCTGAATTATTTTGGCATTATCTCGACACAGGCCTGAATCGTGGGAGCTTTCTCTGTAGAATGTGTAAAAACAGTTGGGGCAGTCTGTGGGTTGAATTCAATGTCATGGAAATAGATCCTGTTTGCCTGATGGAACAATCTCCCCTCTACTCCGCTATGTGCTGTTCTGGCGAATCTTCCACGTGCACCCCAAGCCAGTTGAGGGGCAGGGGCATGTGGTGGAAGAGCAGGGTACTACTGGGACTCTGCACTGGCTCTCGCTAGCACAACTATTTAGTTGACTCAAGTACTCAAGTTCTAGTTCTGCATTGAAGATGGGTATAGACAGACTGATTCAAAAGTTAGCAGAGAAGATGGTCAGCCATCATCTGTCTGCCAACCTCTGAATCAGTTTGTCTCTATCCTTCTTCAGCCATATGGGATATATGTCCTATGAGAAAAGACTGAAGGGATAGGATATGTTAAACCTGGGGAAGAGAAGATTGATGAGACACCTGATAACACTCTTCAAATACCTGACAGGCCGTTGCACAGAAGAGAGCAAAGACTTGTTTCTCTGTGAGCCTCGAGAGCAGAGCTTATGATACAGGATGGCAGATTTCAGATGAACATGAGGTGAGACCTCTTAATGAGAAGAGCAGTTGAATACTGGAACCCATTGGCTAGAGGCCTGGGGGGCTCCCTTCATTTGAGATCTACAAGGAGATGCTAAAAAGCCATCAGTTTGTGGGTGCTCTAACTCTGGATGTCCTGCATTGCATGAACTGGAAGGACAACTGGGAGGAAGAGGAGGAGGAAGGGGATCCCGGTGAGGGGTGTAGCCAGGACTGGGACACACCAGGGCAAGCTGGGGTTGATGGAGAGGTTGGTGTAGGTAGGAAGTACTCACAGGGTGACAGAGGATGACAAGGAAATGATGGTCAGTGCACAGAAACCAGAGAAGCAGGACCCATCACCAGAGCCAGAGAGGTCTCTGTCCCCACAAACATGGTGTAGGTAGCAATGGGAGGGTTGCTCCAGGAGGCTGAGGCAGGCAAGGGCCCATAGCCCAGCTCCCTAGCTGGCCAGGTGGCGCTCGCTAGCTCTGAGAAGAGGGGTGTGATTCCTTAGCTCAGGCATGGCCAAACTTGGCCCTCCACCTGTTTTTGGACTACAAGTCCCATCATCCCTAGCCAACAGGACCAGTGGTCAGGGATGATGGGAATTGTAGTCCCACAACAGCTGGAGGGCCAAGTTTGGCCATCCCTGCTTAGCTGAAGTAGGCTTGGAACAGGTGAGGGTCACATGCCTCGTGAAGCCCAGAAAAGTACAAAAGGACAGCAGGGATGAGATGCTATGTCTGCTCAACATCAGCTTGGTTACTCCAGGATCTCTGTGGGACTGTGCTTTGGTTTTGGACTTTGGACATGTGGGTTGGCCCTGGACTGGGGACTTGAAATAGTGACTTGCCACCAGGTACGCCATGGGTTCAGGACAATTGATCAAGGGGCTGATTCTATCCTTTGCCTGAAGTAGTGAAAAGAATCTCAGATAGTAAAGCTGGAAAGGTTAATACTTTGGAGAGTCACTGCCAGCCCATCTTATTGGGTTAAGTGGGCCAAAGCTTCTCAATTTAAAGCAGTTTCATATGTTGATGTGAGTCTTTGTTGCAAGGAAATAGTGCACCCCCTGTGATTATAGGGGATGCCAACTTCATCCCTCCTCCAGTTCAATGATAACTGCTCAGGATACACACACACACACTGCATTTGGAGATTGCTGGTTAATTGTGGTTCTCACCTCCATCTGCAACTATCCCATGCATTTGCATGGCTTCTGGTCAAGACCCCGCCATATCAGATGCTTTTAACTTTTGGTTTTTATTTTTATTTTACTTTCCAGTGGATAAGCGCTCATGTAGCTCTTTACAAGAAAAGAGTGTGATGACGGAAAAGGTCATGCTCTCTCACAGTAGCACTTACCTATATTATAAATGGCATTGATATGAAATTATCTGCGTTTAATGGATATGTGCTCCCTCCCTTGACACTAAATGCACCTCTCCCCTCATACAGAGCTAATAATATTAAATGGGCAAATAGTCTTTCCCCTGCAAGGACAGTCTTTGGTAGCAAGTCTCTCCTCATCCCTGATGCTCAGACATTTATTACCTCCTGCCCCCTCTTCTGGAGCAGCTATGATGGGGAGAATAGAAGCATTCCATTTTCAACTAACTTTGTTGTTTAGTCCAATGGTTTGTCCAACTATGGTTTCAACAAACAAGCCAAGATCAACCCAAGCTTTCTGATTCGGAATGGTTGAGATAAACTGTAACTAAACTAGCCACAGTTTCCAGTTCTGACAAGGGTGGAAGCAGATGCTTCCAATCTCCTGATCACGGCCACACCTAGAGAAAAGGGAGGATTGCTGGATGTTGCTGGATTTCTGTGCAGTCCCCTGGGTAGTGAATCATTGAAATGCAGGTGGCAGTTTCTCAGAGAAGTACATCCAGACTCTGGATTTGCTCCACCCATCCAGGCCATCAGAAAGATTGTAAAAATGCTTCTTGTTCCAGATGAGCCTTGCTCAAACACGGTCTTCGTGACCTCTGGCATGTTCCCATCTTCTCGAATTCTGGGCTCTTGGATTGCTCCTCAACCGTCCCTCCTGGTTTCTGCTTCTGTCTCCTCCATACCTGAGCATGGCCAAGCTAGCCATGACGCAATGGCCTTGGGCAACAGGCTCCACAGAGGCAGCAGATCTGACCTCCAGGGAATGCGTCACCCTCTGCTGCTGACAAGGAGGCAGCAATAACTGCAGTGCATTCCTTGGAGACCAGATCTGCCACCTCCTCAGAAGCTTCCCACAATGCCGCCTCTACAGCGGCCTCTTGATGAACAGGAGGCACTGCTGGTCTCCCCCTACCCTAGTTTCTGGTGTAGATTGTCCACTCACCCCTACTTCCCATTTTGTGTAATTCCTCAGGTGCCAAAGTGTCGCAAGCTGGCCCTGCTCATGGCTCAGCCCATAGGGAGCAGGCTCATGTATGTAATAGTAAACTATGAATTAGCAATACATTCAAAACAGGCCATGGCTGAAGCATAAGGGTTTGGGACATACCCTCCAACTCCCAGATTGAAAAATCCGGGATCGGCGGCGGCGTGGCACCAGAAGTCGCTTCTATGTGGCGGCATGGCACCGGAAGTCGCTTCTACGCATAGAAGCGACTTCCGGTGCTGGCGCCACCAGATTTCCTGTGCCCAGACATGGGTAGAGCGGCACCGGAAGTCGCTTCTACGCATGTCTGGACATGCGTAGAAGCGACTTCCGGTGCCGGCGCTCCCCGTGTCTGCATGTCTGGGCACCGGAAATCGCTTCTGTGCATGTCCAGACATGTACAGACAGCCAGGAGCTGGGACATGGCCACCAGCAGGAGCTTTACGGGATATAATCAATTCGGGATAACAGTGGGAAACGGTAACAAAATACAGGGGTTTCCCACAAAAGCAGGAGACTTGGCAGCTATGGTTTGGGAATTGCTAGCACTAGGAGCAAATTGGGGTCACAAAGGGTCGGACACGACTAAACAACTAAACAACAACAACAACAGGAGCAAATTGACTATTGTTACAGGGCAGAAGGGAAGCGCCCTCATGGCTTTGTATGCATAGCCTCCAACATTCCTCAGATGAAAATAGGGACATTTCTCACTCCACTCCAACTGACCCTCCTCAACCCTCTATTTTCTGTACCCAACCCCTGCAGAGCATTTCCTCCACCACCTCACCAGCAGGGCACAACACACATACTCTCCACCATCCTGAGAAAACCCATTAATCCCAATTTTATTTCAGAATTCCGGTACTATCCAAGGAAAATTGGGACACTTGGAGGGTATGAATATGTATAAGTAGCAGTAATGTATATGTACATGCAGCAGAAATGCTTAAAGGGCTAATTTCACCCAAACAACATTTTCCATTGGCTATGTCCTCTCGTAGCGGCATTCCGTTTCGCAAAGTTCCCAGGCATCAGCATTTCTTCACTTGCATGAAAATGGGGAATTCTGGCCTTCCTTACTGGAAATGTTAGCTTAAGCCTCATCTCCACGAAGCAGCAAAGTCCATTTTGGCAACTGTTTTCAGTCATCAGTTACTTCAAATTGGTTTTATTAAAGGGTTTAGCTGTTAGTGTAAATGCTGTGAATACATTCCTGCCCTGTTTGGAATACATGCAACAGAAATATTTGAGAACCAAATGTCAATAGTGTTTTTGGTAATGATGTGTAGTACAGTTCTCTCCCAGCCATGCTACAGTGGGGCCATTTTCAATGTCAAGTCGACACAGGTGATGACAACAGTTGCCAGCAATGTTTCAGTTCCTTGGTGCATCATAAGACCACATTGTACAAGTTTAGGAAGCATATGCCTAAATAAGTACAGACTTAGGACGCGCACACAAATAAATTGATTTCAGCAACTGGGCACATGCAGGTGTGAGCTTTTACCATTCGGTTATGATTTAGTATTTCTTTTGGAATACATTGTGGCCAGCGTATTCTAAGTGCTTTTACCTTGATAGACATTCAAAGGAGCTTGTAGCTACAGAGTCAGTTTTAATCCTAACTGAGTTCCTATAGAAACTGGTGAAATAATAATATGTATTTTTTGTTAGTTTGTTAAGGATACTGAGAATTGTATCTCTATAAGTTCCTAGGTTTCTTTGGGGGGAGTCACACGCTTTAAATGTCTGCTGGGTGTGCTTTATATGCATAGTGTGGTTCTTCCCACACACTAGGAAACACAAACATTCGCCACAGTTGATAGATTTAGGGGATTTCCAGACTATCGCTATTTTGCAGGAGCAATTCTAGCACAAACCAGGACTTTTGATTTGCACAGATGAAGTGGATTAAAATGCTCTGCCTCCCCTATAGGGTGTGCTGAGTGTGCCCAGGCACCCCCTAATGCTTTCCCCACAAAAGTGGCTGTGGGCTCCCTAAATGTTTTTTACACTGGCAACGGGGAGGACTCCTACTTCAAGGGTGGCTCGGTTTTGTGTGTGTGACAGGAATCGCAGCGGGAGCGACAGTGGGGAGCTTGTTCCCCAGATGCATGCACAGTGTGGGGTGGGGTAGGGGGGTGTTTCTCTCAGTCTCTGCCTTTGCAGAGGAAGAGGTGCAGAGTCAGCCTGGGGTCTTGCCTCAGAGATGACTCAGAAGCTATAAAGCATAGGTAACAACCAGGGTAAGGATGTATATGGCATGAGCTGAAAGGTTGGGGTCGCTTGAGGTGTGTGCCTCTGGCTCCACCCCTTATTTTATCCCCTCCCCCTTTGTGTGTATGTGTGGACACATACGTATCTCTCAGTCTGCTTTTCTCCTGCCTTACTCTGACTCTCTTTGTTGGGCTGTATAGTGAGAATGGTGTTGTCATTTAAATAAATTCCCTAGGTGCACACCCTAACGAAACGTGCTGTGCACAACTATGGGCTAACGGGAAGCAGTGTTTAAACATCTTGCAAGCAAATCAGGATGAAGGCTGCTCATTGTCATATGACCACCACCACCACCCCAAACCAATCAGAATGAATGCTCAATAAAGACCAGATATAAAATCTAGCTTTGATGTCAGCATTGTACAAGCAAATCAGGGTGAATGCTCAATAAACAGATTGTATGGAAGGGCCCACATAGACAGGCACACAGAGAGTTTGATGATCCAAGCTCTAGGCAGGTATTAGTATGAATGTGTAGGGGAGGGGAGAAAAGTGGAGATGAAGCAGGGGCACTCTTTCAAGCCTCACCCACCCACAAACACCCCTGTGTGCACTATCTCCATCAAAGAGGGAGTTTCTGAGATTCTAAGTGTGTCTCCAAAAATGAACACACTTCCAATAATGAACAAGATTCCAAGCATGTACAGCTGGTACATGTTGGCATCGGGTTGCATGTCTATCCCTGGCTCCTCTCTGCTTTTAGCCCAAAAGAGTGGAAGCAAACTGCACCATCTCAAAAGTTAGTGCTGTTTTGGCGCCCGTTCTGGTGTGTCTCAGGATAATGCAGGGAATCTGGATGCTGCAGGTAAACAGGCTCCCTGATATGCCTCCCACCACCAACAGGGCGGTGATACGAGGGGAGCTTTCCACCACCCCACTGAGAAGACTCCAGCAGTAGACATGCCATCACATCTCCCTCTCCACCATTTGAGCAGCTATTCCTTTGCAGCCTATGGTCCCTCAGCTGTCCTGCTGGGAAACATAGGCTCGACCCCTTAATCTACACTGTTTTCATTATTTTAAAATGAAATATGACTCTCCAGTTTTATCTTTCTATTGGCTACCCAGTTAGAAACATGAGCTATTGCAATGTCAAATAAATGCATTGCCGTAGAAGCTCTACATCCAAAAATGAAAACAGAGATCTGTTGCCCATGTATATATAAATGTATGTATTTAATCGAGATGGAAATAACACATTCACCACTCTCCTGTTCTTGACCTTTGACCACATGGGCATGCATGAATGTCGGAGACTGTGCTGCACGTCACTTCAGAACTAGAGCTTCCAGAAATTCTCCTTAAACTTGACACCGGCGCACTGTCAGCCTCTAGGGAATTGTTTATCCTGTCTTACCTTATATTTCCTGTCTGCATGTAATAAAATGAACCATGCTACTGTTGTCTGGCTGACTGACTTGTTTATGCAGTGGGCTGAATTTCTCTTGATGGACACTTCGGGTGTGAAACTATTTAACCGTAATTATTTATTTCAGCATTTAGCAAGGGTACAGCAGCTGGTAAATGTTTGGATGTAGCCATCTCCTTGGAAGCATAAACTCAGTTTACAGAAGAGAAAGAAAACAACAGCAGTTATTTTAGACAGTAACTCTCTTTGTCTGGTAGATGTTAAATTTGCTATTAAATTACCAGTGTAGATAAGGTTTATTTAGCAATACACCTGCAGTTTCCGATTTAATCCGTACCCAAATCATGTGCTACAGATTAGACTGAAATGCTGAGAGTTGCCTCCAGACCACCCAGTGAGCTTCATGAGTTAGCAAGTGTTTGAACCCTGGGCCAAACAAGATATAACACCACCACAATGTGACAATTTCCCTTGGAAGTGACTTGGAAGCTGCAGATAGTGCAAAATGCAGCAGCCAGGTTATGAAGCAGATCAGCCAGTGAGAGCCATATCACTGAATGGAAAGGAGTTGCATTGGCGCCCAGCACACTTTCCTGAATTTATGGCACTGGTGGTGGTTTCTAAAGCCTTGAATGACATGGGTCCTGAAGCAGTGTTTCTCCCTATATGGTCTTGCCTGATCTGACAAGGAGGCTCTTCTCAATGTCCCACTTCCAGGATTTTTGTTTTATGCAGAAGGCCTTCTGTTATGGTACCCCATTTGTGGAATGCCCTTGCCTCTGAGATATGGCTGCCACTGGTGCTTTTTCCATACCAAATTCTACATTATAAGGACAAAGCAGGGCTTCACGTACTGGCAGCCTGGATTCAAATCCCCCCTCCCTTTCCATAACCTGACTCACCCCGTATCTTAATGCCATTACCATGTGAATTTACCCAGCAACTCTACCTTGCTAGCTGTGAAATGGAGTTGAGGAAATGCATAACATAATGATGTCAAGACATGTCATAAACCTATTGGAGGCAGGGTCACGACTGTTCGACTAATTTTGCTTTGTTTGTAATTATGCAGTTATTATTTTTCATATTGAGCATAGCTTTACTATGGAAGACTGCATACAAATGAAATGATGTATGTATTGTCAAGAGCTGCAGATTTCAGCAGAATCCCGTTATTTCTTTGTGCTTACGCCATGCATAGCAAAAGTGAGTTTTGCTCATTCCCTATTTATCAGGTCCTTTTTCATTGCTCCTCCTTTTTGGCTACATCTTTCCTTGAGAGAAGGTTTCGTTTCACCATCCTCATCCTCATGCAGCCGGCAGTGAATTCTGTTAACCCTTGCGCATGCAAGCTCCTCTTCTTCAGCTTTGCAGACGTGGAAAATATGTTTGTGAAATGGGAGCAGGCTGGACTTAAAAGGGAGGTTAAAGGCCTCTGAGCATGCAGGCGCTCCGTTATGAAAGTCACTTTGTCAAGGCGTAATTTACGGAGGTTCAGTTGCACAGCTATAATTCTGCAATTCTTTCAGGCTGCCTCCTTTTATACCTTCAGGCATGTGATTTGTCAGGACAGCCTTGTGGTCTGGGTGTGCAATCAGAGCTTCCCTCGGTAGACTGAAATGACCCAGAACAAACTCGGTAGTTAATCTTCTTTATTGCTGAAATCAATAAGCAGATCCATGCTAAGTGCTGACAGTTCCTATGTAGGGAGTGAAAAGGAGAAGTGGCTGTTCCTTGAACCTGTAATATGTTACAACCCAGAAATTTCCTTTATTGTCATTGCTGTTATTTAATAAGGAGGTCCCCCTCTGATGGTGTATATATTTAAAAGGCATCATTTTATTTCCTTTCACCTAACGGGCCATGAAGAAATAGATATAGTCATGGCATATAGAATCTGTTTTTCCACATGCACTCATTTTACGCGTACACTTTAACATACATGGCTGCACAAGGATACATTACACATATATGTACCCTTCTCTCTCTTAGAGTTTTCAAAGTGATGCCGATATATAATTCCATTAACCATTCCAGTACAATAACCCTGTAAGGGAAGCCAGTAGTACTTTACCATCTTGCAAGGAGAGGCAGGGAAAAGATAACGGTTTGCATAAAGTGATGAAGCGAAATGGAAATTTGAGGTTTTTTTCTTAAGAAAACCAAATTTTTGAGCTTCTTTTAGGGAAATCTGAATTTATTTTTTACAAAAACACCACAAATACGCAATTTTACTTGCCTAAAATCCAGGACAAAACACCACCTTGCAGAAAACTAGGAGAGCATCATGTCGACTACCCCAGCTCCAAAGGGTTTGAAGCATTATTGCATTGTTATGTGTGATTTATTAATAACAAGGCCAGTGGAAGTGATGATATTCCAGCTGAACTATTTAAAATTTTAAAAGATGATGCTGTTAAGGTGCTACACCCAATATGCCAGCAAGTTTGGAAAACTCAGCAATGGCCAGAGGATTGGAGAAGATCAGTCTACATCCCAATTCCAAAGAAGGGCAGTGCCAAAGAATGCTCCAACTACCGCACAATTGCGCTCATTTCACACGCTAGCAAGGTTATGCTCAAAATTCTACAAGGCAGGCTTAGGCAGTATGTGGACCGAGAACTCCCAGAAGTGCAAGCTGGATTTCGAAAGGGCAGAGGAACCAGAGACCAAATAGCAAACATGCGCTGGATTATGGAGAAAGCTAGAGAGTTCCAGAAAAACGTCTACTTCTGCTTCATTGACTATGCAAAAGCCTTTGACTGTGTCGACCACAGCAAACTATGGCAAGTTCTTAAAGAAATGGGAGTGCCTGATCACCTCATCTGTCTCCTGAGAAATCTCTATGTGGGACAAGAAGCTACAGTTAGAACTGGATATGGAACAACTGATTGGTTCAAAATTGGGAAAGGAGTACGACAAGGTTGTATATTGTCTCCCTGCTTATTTAACTTATATGCAGAATTCATCATGCGAAAGGCTGGACTAGATGAATCCCAAGCCGGAATTAAGATTGCCGGAAGAAATATCAACAACCTCAGATATGCAGATGACACAACCTTGATGGCAGAAAGCGAGGAGGAATTAAAGAACCTTTTAATGAGGGTGAAAGAGGAGAGCGCAAAATATGGTCTGAAGCTCAACATCAAAAAAACCAAGATCATGGCCACCGGTCCCATCACCTCCTGGCAAATAGAAGGGGAAGAAATGGAGGCAGTGAGAGATTTTACTTTCTTGGGCTCCTTGATCACTGCAGATGGTGACAGCAGTCACGAAATTAAAAGACGCCTGCTTCTTGGGAGAAAAGCAATGACAAACCTAGACAGCATCTTAAAAAGCAGAGACATCACCTTGCCGACAAAGGTCCGTATAGTTAAAGCTATGGTTTTCCCAGTAGTGATGTATGGAAGTGAGAGCTGGACCATAAAGAAGGCTGATCGCCGAAGAATTGATGCTTTTGAATTATGGTGCTGGAGGAGACTCTTGAGAGTCCCATGGACTGCTAGAAGATCAAACCTATCCATTCTTAAGGAAATCAGCCCTGAGTGCTCCCTGGAAGGACAGATCGTGAAGCTGAGGCTCCAATACTTTGGCCACCTCATGAGAAGAGAAGAATCCTTGGAAAAGACCCTGATGTTGGGAAAGATTGAGGGCACTAGGAGAAGGGGACAAGATGGTTGGACAGTGTTCTCGAAGCTACGAACATGAGTTTGACCAAACTGCGGGAGGCAGTGGAAGACAGGAGTGCCTGGCGTGCTATGGTCCAGGGGGTCACGAAGAGTCGGACACGACTAAACGACTAAACAACAACAATGTGTGATTTATTATGATAAAATATCATAACTCGGTGGGCTTCACAATATTTTTTTGCAACATTGTGTTGTTTGTTTCCTATGCTTGCATAAATTCCATAATAAGTCTGCACAGCAGCCTCTTCTAATGACTCAGAAGCTTGGCACAGATCATCGTATCACGCGAGGCTCGTTGGAAAGATAGGCAGATGAGAAGGTGGCACGCAAGCCATAAGCAATCACTGACAGACATCCTTTGCATGCGGCCTTTGTGATGTGGTTGCCATCATGAACCCAAAGCACACAGACAGACACCTCTTTATGTGTACATCTATGGGCACATGCAATTCCAGATGATGTCAATCATACCAGGGAGGTCCCTGATTGGGATGTATTTTGCTACTTTGGCATGATTCATATTGGATCGAATGGTGCAAATGCACTCACACAAATCAAGTTTCCAACAAGCTGTTGGCATCCATCTGTCTTGAGAGACAATGGAGTGCACCTCCGAGGGAAATGTCAAACTAAAGTGACCTCCCTGGGGCGCAAGCCTGGGCAATATGTATGGAGGCCCTGAGCTGCCCAGTCAACAAGACACCCCCCCCCAGCAGCTAAAAAAGCCAATGCAATTCTGGGCTGCATCAATAGGAGTATAGCATCTAGATCAAGGGAAGTAATAGTACCACTGTATTCTGCTCTGGTCAGACCTCACCTGGAGTACTGTGTCCAGTTCTGGGCACCACAGTTCAAAAGGGATACTGACAAGCTGGAACATGTCCAGAGGAGGGCAACCAAAATGGTCAAAGGCCTGGAAACGATGCCTTATGAGGAACGGCTTAGGGAGCTGGGTATGTTTAGCCTGGAGAAGAGAAAGTTAAGGGGTGATATGAAATCCATGTTCAAATATATAAAAGGATGTCATATAGAGGAGGGAGAAAGTTTGTTTTCTGCTGCTCCAGAGAAGCGGACACGGAGCAATGGATTCAAGCTACAAGAAAGAAGATTCTACCTAAACATTAGGAAGAACTTCCTGACAGTAAGAGCTGTTCAGCAGTGGAATTTGCTGCCAAGGAGTGTGGTGGAGTCTCCTTCTCTGGAGGTTTTTAAGCAGAGGCTTGACAGCCATCTGTCAGGAATGCTTTGATGGTGTTTCCTGCTTGGCAGGGGGTTGGACTGGATGGCCCTTGTGGTCTCTTCCAACTCTATGATTCTCCCCTTCAGCCCCACTGATGTGGTCCAAAGGAAAGCTGAACAATATGTTTGGCACAAGCTTAGCTGCAGGAGTTGCTGGAAGGAGGCATACAAGATGCCATCCAACAGCCTTAGAGACTCCACTCTAGATCTGTGTAGGGTTTACCCCTTAGCCTTTTCTTCGCCCCAAGATATCCTGCAAGCAGGGCCAGCCCTACGGCCAGGCTGGGTGGCGCAGGGCGCCACGACACTGGCCCGCCAGGGGGGCGCCGGCTGCTCTGCCGCGCAGCAGCACCCTCAGCAGCAGCGCTGCGCGCTAAACCTGCCCGCCCGCCGTGCTGGAAAACGGGGGGCGGGGGGGCGCCGGAGAGATCCATCGCACCACGGTGCCAAGGCGCCAGAGGTGCTTAAGACGGCCCTGCCTGCAAGGCAGAAGAGATTTAAGACCAGAGTTTTTCTTCTCCTAGATGCAGTACCTTCCCTGGTTGACAAGCCTTATCTGCCCCTATTCAATTCAGGTTTCCAACAGCAAGCGTGCTATTTGGATAACCTATGAATTGGGCTACAGAGTCAGCAATGGTTTCTCCTGTCTTACTAGAGGACACCTCCATGCTGAAGATATCATTATTCAAGTGTGCTGGGACTTCCAAATTCAGGGACACTCGGAAACACAACGACCTGCAGAAAAATTGCTGGAACAACCCAAGGCCCATTAATCACACCAGTATAATGCTTATTGGGATTTTTTCCCCTCCATCTATATTTATGAATTGTTACAATGTTCTGGCTTTCTTATGACAGAATTGCAGAATCTTTTACTGTGTTCTTTGTTTGTTCACCTCTGAGTTATCTGTTCTCCACTTCATTCATCCATGTTTACAACAGACAGCTGCTTTAAGCAGATGAACAAGGCCAGTCACTAACTACCTATTAATCAGGCGGTTAAATGGATCATTTATATGTCACCTTTTATTTTGTACAGCAGCTGAGCTGTGATTGGGAACATGAAACCAGAACAAAACAATGGGTGGTTGACTTGATTACTAAGACTACAAGCCTATGCAAACAATTAAATTCCCTCTGGGTGAGTTTTCTCATCCTGGAGTGACTTGGGACTCAGCTACATTAGTAAAAAAAAAACCCAACATTTTGAATGCGTTATAAACATGCAACACCAGGTGGTATGGGGGGGCATTTATTTGTGGTTTTCCATAGCATTCTTTTGTTACAATAATTTAATTTCTGGCTTATTTATAGCGGGTTTTTCCCCTGTGTGTGGATCTACCCTTAGTCAACAGTATCGTCCTATCAAATGATAAGGACAATTATTCTAACACACATCAACTACCAACGTGCTGTAAAATGTGTAGTATAATGGGTTCTGAATTATTATTATTATTATTATTATTATTATTATTATTATTACCATCATCATCATTGATCAAATTTATATACCACCCTTCATTTGAAGATCTGAGGGTGGTTCACAAGATTAAAAAAAAAGGATAGAAGCACAAAATGAATAGTTGAAATAAAACAGTAACCCCCCTCCCACAACCACATTTAAAAGGCCATAAAATATAAATTAGCCAAAGGCCTGGCTGAAGAAGAATGTTGTTTCCTGGCACCTTAAAATGTATAGTGAAGGTGCCAGGTGAACCTCCCTGGGAAGAGCATTCCACAAATGGGGAGCTGCTGCAGAAAGGCCCATTCTTGTGCTGCCACCCTCTTGTGGACGGGCCACATTAAAAAGGGCCTCAGATAATTATCGCAGTTTATTTGGAGAGAAGTGGTCCTTGAAGTATTGTGGCCTGAATGGGTTCTAAGAGTGACATACTACACTCCTAGCTCAAAGAACATCACATGTACCCTTTTAGTTAGCATGCTGTGTTTTAAAAAAACAAGAAGGGACAATAAGGGAAATCCCATAGCACATGCTTTCAGCCCTCAGTATCTCTAGTTGAAAGCGCACTAGTAGCAAGCCTGAGAAGGACCTTTGCTAGTAGGATCAATGAGACCTTCTAATCAAAGTAGACAATGCTGGACTCACTGTAAGGCAACTTTATATGTTTATATTCACATGTGTGGGACTGTTTCAAGCATATCCCAAACTGAGCACAACTCACATTTAGACAGCCTTCCAATGATCTTGTAAATAGTTTGGTCACTGAGCTCTATCTGAAAAGCTCTATCTAAGAAAACCATCTACTCAGTAAAATGTTTCTGCCTTCTCTGATAGTGATGGTGAAGTAAGTTGGGGGACACTAAACTGTCCTTGGAAATATTCTTCTTAAAAATAATTAGTTCTAAATATCTTCAGCCTAGGGTCTAAATTTACCAATGCGAATATTCTAGAATGTATGAATAGTTCAAAAGGCAGGCATTGAAATTCAGCCTTTGACAATAATGTGATGCTTGGTTATTTTTCATGAATAGGAAATGTGGACTTGTGTTGTGTACGAAGACTCACAAGACCAATGGCTTTTAAACCCATGAAAATAGTTGTCTCATGACAGAGGCAGTGAAGAGAGACTCATTGTCAGATTTTGGCTCATGGAACCTGTTGTGTTCCCATGAAGTTGTTTATAGCATTCTGTTTACTTCATTTGAGGGAGTAATCAGCAAGGAGGCTATGCAAGATTATAGTGTTTGCCTTTGTTGGAAAATGATTAAAGTTATTCTGCAAAACATCTTTCTAAACTCTTTTTGTAACTCATGGACTTATTGTTGCTTTTCCATACTTCCCTCCCCGCTATATGCGCTTCTGTTACTTACATTGAAATGACAATTTATTTCTTCTTCTTTTTACAGAAGATATGCAAGAGGTAAAACCATTTCATCCTGCAGAGAATTTCACGGAAGTCATAATGTTTCCTCTGGCCCTCTTTGCATTACACTGTGGAACCTGTTGCTAAAGTACTATGACATGTCTCTAGCAATCAGAAAAAGAAGCTGGGAGGAACACGTGACCCAATGGATGGGCTTGCCGTTTGGGTCTATTGATTCTAATATATTATGTAGGCATGGCCTAGTAGCTGACAACGTGCAAGCAGGTATGGAAAATGACAGACTTCGGAGCGAAAGCCAGAAAGAAAGAAGTGCTTCCTTGCCAGACTGCTGTCATGGTGGAGAACTGGGAGGTTTCCCCACAAAGCTGCTTGGTAATGTTTCCAGAGAGGTAGATGAAAATGACAATCATCAAGAGGAAGAAGAATTTCCCTCTCTTGAGGCTAGCACAGAAACATTGGTGAATGTTTCCATTGGTGGTGATAATGATGCTGAGGACAACAACATAGAGTTCTCTTTGGAGAAAGTCAACCACCAGCTTGGTGACCCTGAAGAAAAATGGTCAGCTGAAAGGAACCAGTCAGAAGGAGGAGCAGGACTCTTCGTGAAGATGGACCCAGGTGTGGAAGCAAAGGAAGACTCCAGTCATGCCTTGGATTCTGTTGGGAAACTTCATCATGAGACAGATCCCAAAGCATTGAAGGAATATAATTATGATAGGAGAGAAGAGAGACTAGAACTTTGTTACAACAGCTCCATTGAAAATGAAGAGACCCCAGAAGAAAACTTGTCTGAGCCTCCAGATACGGGAGAAACAATGCCTGAGAAGAAGATGGCCCATGATATTGTAGCTGCACAGAAGCATGAAAAATCGAATGCTCCTAAAGATGGGAATGGAAAAACAGTTTGTGGTCAATTATTTGATGAATTTTCTCCTGGTCAGTGTAGTGACCTAAATGTAGTTGTTGCAGATTCCAGAAATGTTCTTGTACCATCACCTGGTTCTTGTTTCCTATCGGAGGAAAATGTTCTGGACGAAAATGGCTTTGCATGTGCTCAAGACAAATGCAGCAAAAGCACGTCCCTGGTGGAACGTATAAGTGATTTAAAGAACAACACAACCACACATGAGCCTACGGACGGTCAAGTCATTTTGCGCAAAAGAAAGGTAGGACGTGTATTATTATTTTTAAAGGGTTGCTGTTGTTTTCAGATTTACTGGGAAATGTGTGTTCCTAGGCAGAAGCTGACAGTTGAAATAGCTTGGGAAAGGAATGGGTGTAATCCGGTGTCAAATTAAGACTTAGGCAATGAGACCTCAGTAAGCTGAAAGCAGCGGTGTGAAACCTCTAGTCTAGTCCATGGGGCTAATTAGGCCTGCTAGGCCTCAGAGGTTGGCCCACCAAGGTATTTTTGATAAGCCATGCTGACATTTCCCCCTGCACGCTGACAGAAAATGGAGGCAGTTCGAAAAGCATTGAATTTGGCCTGCAAAGGAAGACTTTGAAGAGCAGTTAGAGTGCAATTCTGCTTCTTCCTTCAAGCCATGACTTGAATTCAAGTGGTTCAAGCTGAGCAAAGGAATAATCGGCGGCTCAAGAGTGCACTCCAAATTCTTTCTTCACAGCCATGGAGTAAATGCATATCATATGACGACAGGTGATTGACAAGTGAGTGTCCCCACCCACCTGTCAAAGTGGCCCATGTAGGGTTGGTCACCTCTGGATCCCCCTTGCCACAGCCTAGTTTAAAGGCTTCAGTTGGCATATTAGAAGGAATTCAAAGTTCACAGTCAGTCTACATTAGCTTGGGGCTGGAGAGGGATCCAGTTAACTGCTTCATCTGGCCATAGGTGCAACTTGAGATCAGCATAGCACTTAGCAGAGTCAAAATAATTCCAGTTGGTGTGATTGGCAAAATGCCTCCAGAGGGCTTCATGCTTTTCTAAGTTATCACAGTTTTACCTACATGGGAAATGGAGGTGTATTTGGAAGACCCTGCTCAGGTGAACAACCAGCACAAATCTGAAGGGAAGTGGACATCCAAGGGAAATGGGTGGTAAAGATTCAGGGTGGACAAGAGATTGCATTTTTTCACACAGTGCACAGCTGTGGTTCCCTGCCACAACTTGTGGTGATGGCCACCAACCTAAGCAGCTTTAAAATAGTAAGAGACAAATGTTGGGAGGATAAGGCCATCTGAGAGGGCCTTCCCATAGGCGTCAGAGGCTGTGGGAAACAGGATGCTTGACTAAATAGGCCTTTGGTATGAGCCTTACGTTCTTAGGAAAAGGCTTTTAATCAAATTAATGAAATTTCTCTGGGATGTTTTGACACTTCTTGATATGAATGTTCAGTAAGTGACTTTTGTCTAGAGACAGACTGTGCATTCCCACATTGCTGGGGCTGGCTGGGTGTCTTTAGGGTCAGGCATCAACCGGGTCACTCCCCTATGCTCTTCTCATATCCACTTGTACTAATTGGTCCAAAAAAAGGGCAAATTTATGTCAGTATTGATTCAGTAGAGCAACCCCCAAGATTAGCCTCCTTTTCAACGCACCTGCGAGTCCTACGGAATGAGGAAATGGCTTATGTGAGGTGCTAGTTGGGGTGCGCGAAAAACAGTTATGGTCACATTTGAAAGCAATTTCTGGACAGCACAAATAGCCCTCCCCCCCTCCCAGCCCGCCACCCACAATTCTGACAAAGGAACGGCAAGCGATTTTAAATCCCTTGTGACAAGAGTCCTCCCCAGTCCCCAAATCCTTATTCATGAGGTAGGATTAATTTTGCTTGCAGCTGGACGGTAGGATTAAACTGTAAGTGTCGCTTTTTCTCTGGCTATGTTGTTAGCCCTGTCAAAGTTAGACAGTGCCTGTGGCGAAAATCTTCAAAGCCTCCATATTTGACAGCAGCGGCTAAAGCAGAATGCTGACTCTCCCGTTTCCCCTGTTGCTAGGAAGCATATGCAGAGGAGCAATACCAGGCCTCTGTGTCTGCTGCTTTCTATAAATTGTAGGTGAGATCACCAGGCTTCTTGGTGATTCAGTCCAGGCAGGCCAGTCACTGGAAGAAGAATCCATAGACCTTTCCAAACTGCTGCTTGCTCTCTCAGTAGGTTGCCCTGCTAGATATCCAGAATGATTAGGCCGGCCTTCACTCTCTTCTGGAAGACATTAAGATTTTGTTATGCTTGGAATCCATTGATCCTTCGATACAAGATTCTAGAATCCCTCCAGCTATTGTTAGACTATAAACTCTTATCCATGAACGTGGGCCATGATGGCCGGGGCTGATAGGAGTTCCGAGTCCAACTGCACACCTGGGTTTCTCATCACTGCTATGGACAGGACAAGCACCTTCATAGATAAAATCATATGCTCCCAATCCTATACATATTTATTCAGGGACACGGGTGGCACTGTGGTCTAAACCACTGACCCTCTTGGGCTTGCCGATCGAAAGGTCAGCGGTTCAAGTCCATGTAATGGGGTGAGCTTCTATTGTTCTGTCCCAGCTTCTTCCAACCTCACATTTCGAAAGCACACCAGTGCAAGTAGATAGGTAGTGCTGCGGCGGGAATGTACGGTAAATGGTGTTTCTGTGCAGTCTGGCTTCCATTATGGTGTCCCGTTGCGCCAGAAGTGGTTTAGTCATGCTGGCCACATGACCCATAAAGCTGTGTGTGGACAAACGCCGGCTCCCTCGGCCTGAAAGCGAGATGAGCTCCGCAGCCCCATAGTCGCCTTTGACTGGACTTAACTGTCCAGGGGTCCTTTACCTTTACCTTTTACCTTTACATATTTATTCAGAAGTAAGTCCAACTGAGTTCAATGGAACTTCCTCCTAGACATATATACATATACATATATATATATATATATATATATATATATATATATATATATATATACACACACACACACACACACACACACACACACACACATATATATATATATATATATATATATATATACACACATATATATACATACATACAGTAATACCTCGGGTTACGAACGCGATCCGTTCCGGATCGCAGTTCGTAACCCAAAAAGTTCGTAAGCCGAACGCAACCCGAAGTGCCATTTTGCGCATGCGCAAAGCGCGATTTTTGCGCTTTGCGCATGCGCAGACCGCGCGCACCGCTTCTGCGCACATGCGCGCGACAAAAACACTTCCGGGTTTGTGCAGTTCATAATATATATAATTTGTAGGGACATTTGCGACATATCCCCTATCTGCACTGTACATTTAAAGTGATATTAATCTACGCTAAACAGTCACAACTTCCCCCAAAGAATCCTGGGAACTGTAGCTAAACAATGGTGTTGAGAGTTGTTAGGAGACCCTTATTCCCCTCAAAAAGCCACTTTTCCCAGAGTTTCCTATGAAGAGGGAAGAGGGAATCACTCTGAGAACTGTAGTCAGAGATGAGAATAGAAGTCTCCTAGCAATTTCCAGCACACTACAGTTCCCAAGATCCTTTGGGAGAGGCCATGGGTGTTAAAAGTGGTATGGTACTGCTTTGTGCAAATAGTTCAGGTGGGGCCTTAGCTAATGAAGCTAATACCAAAAACATAAATGACAAACTTATTAACAGAAAAAAGCAGTGGAAAACTCACAATTTTGTTACACTAACTTGTTTAATTAGAATTTATGCATCGTGGTGTTCTTCAGTTTAATTTATTTAGATTACTGTGTAATTTGTACTTGGAATTTACGCAAACACCATCATAAATATTATCTCTGTCCCTTAGGAAGCTATGGAATGCTATCCCACAGACTTCAGCCATGTTTGGATAGACACATGATGGATTCCAAACAATCCAAAAAGAATTTAAAACAAGTGCTGAACAAAACAGAGTCACTAATGGGATGATTCGAGGCCATAGCAGCGCAACCTTTATGCAAATTTAAATTTTGACACATTTTTGCAATGGCAGGCAGCTATAAATTTTAGAAGCTGCCAATTTTGTCTAGACTGCAAACCCGAGAACCATACTGCAACTGTTTTGCATCAAGTCACTTGGGTTTCAGCTGCCTAAAATGGTAATAAATGCAGTTTTATATATGACTTTATAACCGCTTGCCAGCATCTCCTTGACTAGCACCATGGTGCTAAAGTAATTGATGTACAGTAGATTCCTCTTTAACTAAATCATCAAAACCTTTTATTTCCCCAGAAAATAAACGATAAAGTATGTTGATGTGAACCTAATCAAAAAGTCCCTGTTCTAGAGGTGGATACATTAAATCAAGAGAGTTCTTCATTTAGGAACAAAGTGATATTACTAATCAAGAGTTCTTAGTAATTTTGGAAAATGAGTCACAGACACGGATGAGGTTCTTCTTCAATCACACTCTAATATTGATCTCTCTCTCTCTCTCTCTTTTCCCCCTTAACTCCCTGCCTTTTCCAATCTTACTTTCATCAAACCTCTAACTCTCAAGCCACTTCCTACTCTGTCCACATTCTTCGGCTGCCCTGCCACCGATCCCAGTTGCCCTTACTCATTTATTTTCCAGTTCCTCTTCCCGTTGACAGTAGATTCCTAACCCTTAATGCCACTGCTTATCACCACATCACACATCCTTCTTTGCCACTAGGGCTGTGTGAAGATTTCCATAGCCAAACTGGTCTTCAGAGTTATCATCACTTCTTGGGATGCTGCTCCTCACAGTGACCCATTAAGCAACTAGAATGCTTGCGAACATTCCTTGGGACTCATAGAAGCCCATTGGCAAAGAGGAGTATGACAGCAAGGAGAGAGGTGGCAAACAACTGTTGCCGTTTAGCTTCTTAAATCTAACCTTCAATACTGCAGAGTTTTGTTTTGTGCATGCGCTCATATATGCAACACTGATGCTGGCGACCATAGCTACCAGTATTCAAGCTGTGTGTATATATTGTCAATGCCGTAAGATTCTCTGTGGGTAAGAATCCTAGCTCAGGATCACACCTTCTAATACTGAACTCAGGCCCAGCATGGTGACATTGTGCAACCCCTGAGCAATATTGGGGTGGATCCCACAAATTGCAGAAGTGGTTTTTTAAAAAAAAAACTTAGGAGGGGACCACCAGCCAAGAAAACCCAGAAAATGGGCAGGCTGTACATGTGTGCAGCCATCCAAAAAAGAGAGAGTAAAGGACCATTGAATAATGAAAGTGAAACTTAAGCCACTTATTTGCCCCTAAGGGGCTATATATCTACCTGTCTACCTACCTATCTATAGATTGCCTTTGGCCATATGGACAACTCTATTGAAAATACATTGAACACACAAAGTGTTCTTCGACAAAAAGTAATGTGAGTAATATCCCCAAGCCTGTAAATTTATCTCTTCAGATCCAGAAGTAAATTCCTGGCAAAAAAAAGATCCCATGGTTTCATTGAAAAAAATGCCTTCAGAAAGACACTGAAAAAACTTGTCAGCGCTTGGAATTTCAGAAAGGGAAAAGCAACACTAGGGAAAGTGTATCACTCAACACCCAGCTGTTCCAGGACTGCCTTCTCCTCATCGTGGCTTGTTTATTTCTAGAGGACTCATTCATACCTACACACTGATGCTTTGTAATTTACTGCCAGAGTAGAGAAAGAGATGAGCGAGAAGAAAGACCAAGGAAATATACAAGCGGAATTAATGTTCGGCCTCGTATGATTTGTTGGGCTTTGTACCTTGATACCACTTTCCTTTTTCATGTTCTATTCCCATCTGGCTCAGTTCCCTGGACATGAAAATTCAAAAGATAATCTGGATGATAGATCTGGAAGCAAGGGCAGCATTTGGACTGAGACAGAGAAGCCTGTGATAGAGGAGGCCAAATACTTGCTTTATACAGTATACATTTAAATCTGAGTCCATACCTGGCGCTTTCTATTCTTCTTTTACTTCCTTAATCCTTTCCAGTTTCCGTGAATGTATTCATCGTTCTCCAATTCTTAGGTCATTCTGTACTGCCACTTGTTGTTGTTGTTTAGTCGTTTAGTCGTGTCCGACTCTTCGTGACCCCATGGACCATAGCACGCCAGGCACTCCTGTCTTGCACTGCCTCCTGCAGTTTGGTCAAACTCATGTTCGTAGCTTCGAGAACACTGTCCAACCATCTTGTCCTCTGTCGTCCCCTTCTCCTAGTGCCCTCAATCTTTCCCAACATCAGGGTCTTTTCCAAGGATTCTTCTCTTCTCATGAGGTGGCCAAAGTATTGGAGCCTCAGCTTCACGATCCGTCCTTCCAGGGAGCACTCAGGGCTGATTTCCTTAAGAATGGATAGGTTTGATCTTCTTGCAGTCCATGGGACTCTCAAGAGTCTCCTCCAGCACCATAATTCAAAAGCATCAATTCTTCGGCGATCAGCCTTCTTTATGGTCCAACTCTCACTTCCATTCATCACTACTGGGAAAACCATAGCTTTAACTATACGGACCTTTGTCGGCAAGGTGATGTCTCTGCTTTTTAAGATGCTGTCTAGGTTTGTCATTGCTTTTCTCCCAAGAAGCAGGCGTCTTTTAATTTCGTGACTGCTGTCACCATCTGCAGTGATCAAGGAGCCCAAGAAAGTAAAATCTCTCACTGCCTCCATTTCTTCCCCTTCTATTTGCCAGGAGGTGATGGGACCAGTGGCCATGATCTTGGTTTTTTTGATGTTGAGCTTCAGACCATATTTTGCGCTCACCTCTTTCACCCTCATTAAAAGGTTCTTTAATTCCTCCTCGCTTTCTGCCATCAAGGTTGTGTCATCTGCATATCTGAGGTTGTTGATATTTCTTCCAGCAATCTTAATTCCGGCTTGGGATTCATCTAGTCCAGCCTTTCGCATGATGAATTCTGCATATAAGTTAAATAAGCAGGGAGACAATATACAACCTTGTCGTACTCCTTTCCCAATTTTGAACCAATCAGTTGTTCCATATCCAGTTCTAACTGTAGCTTCTTGTCCCACATAGAGATTTCTCAGGAGACAGATGAGGTGATCAGGCACTCCCATTTCTTTAAGAACTTGCCATAGTTTGCTGTGGTCGACACAGTCAAAGGCTTTTGCATAGTCAATGAAGCAGAAGTAGACGTTTTTCTGGAACTCTCTAGCTTTCTCCATAATCCAGCGCATGTTTGCTATTTGGTCTCTGGTTCCTCTGCCCTTTCGAAATCCAGCTTGCACTTCTGGGAGTTCTCGGTCCACATACTGCCACTTAACAGGTGCCAAAGGCAGGACCAGCCCAACTGCTGGGCAAAATGAGGCAACTGCCTCAGAATATGTTGCATGGAAGCAGGGGCAGCCTCCTGGTTGAACCTCCTAAGACCCCACCCCTTGCCCCGAGGCATTCCCTCTGCTGGAGGATAGGATCCTGGCCCCCTCCAAACTTCAGGTATAGTAGAGGATGATATCCTGGCCCCCTCCAAGCTTCAGGTATAGTAGAGGATGATATCCTGTCACCATTGTTTCTTTTAAAGATTTTCTTGTGTAACAATACAAACAAAGAAAAGTCTCCACTTTCAATTCACAAAGTCTTTTTCACAGTTCTTTACATTCAGTAGGAGACAAAGACATTGTGAGGTTGGAGAGAAAGAGGGGAAAGAGGGAAGATGGGGGAATAGTGATCTTTCATGCTTTATGTTTGTGCAGGGTTTTTATTTCTTCTTCTTTTTTGTTCAATAAAGAAAGATACAATTATACTTTATATACTTTACAAAATTAAAACCATATTCACCAAAATAAAATTATAATACATACCTATGTGGCTTCCCTCCACCACAACTCGATGGCTCAGTCAGCAGAGCACGAGACTCTTAATCTCAGGGTCATGAGTTTGAGTCCCACATTGGGCAAAAGATTCCTGCCTTGCAGGGGCTTGGACTAGATGACCCTCGGGGTCACTTCCAGCTCTACAATTCTATGATTCTATAATGTCTTTTTTACATTGTGTCTTTATATACCGGTAAATCAATTTATATCCATTGATAATTTTACTCTAAAAATTAATTGTGTTTGTGCAGGGTTTTTGTGTCAGCATCACATGGGTAGGTAACACACACACACACACACACACACACACACACACACGGCATTGCTGAAGTAAGATTAAACTGCCAGCCCAGGCAGCTTTTGTATGTTGAATGAGGAGGGGCCACCATCTTGTCTGTCTTCTCAGGCAGCAAATTGTCTTGGACCCAATGCATCCATACCTGGGTTGTGACTTTGAGCTCAAGGTACATATCTGTCTAACTCTTTGCTGCTCATAGCTGCCAAGTTATCCCTTTTTTTAAGGGATTTTCCATTATGCTGAATAGGCTTCCTCGCGAGAAAAGGGAAAACTTGGCAGCTATGTTGCTGCTACCTGTACATAAGCTGACATTGCTGCTTCTTGAGGTGTGAACTTCCTCCTACTTCCTATATTAGGCATTGTACTGCTCTGCCCAGTTCTTAAATAGGACTTTTGTGTGTTATATCCACTTATTTTCCCTTTGTTAACTTTCTGTGCTGAAATTGGAACTCATTCACCCCTGTCTTTGCCAACATTTGTGAAGTCTGTCCTTCTTTCCATTCCTACTGCCAACAGTACTCTCTCTCTCTCTCTCTCTCTCTCTCTCTCTCTCTCTCTGCCTCACACCTCCATAGATGTAGTACAGTGTTTGCCAACCTGAAGCTCTCCATATATTTTGGACTACAACTTCTGTCGGTGCCAGCCAGCACAGCCAATGATTGGGGGGATGATGGGAGTGGTAGTCCAACAATTTCTGGAGGTTCTCCAACCCTTGGTTATGCAGTCAAGTCAATGACATCTCCTTACCTGCTTTCTCTGGTGCCTTAGATATATGTAGGATAGGATATAATTATGCCTGGGTAATTTGCTTGATACACACTGAATAATAAGAATAATAATAATAATAATAATAATAATAATAATAATAATTTTATTTTTTTATACCCCACCCATCTGGCTGTGTTTCCTAGACACTCTGAGCAGCTTACATCACATAAAAAAATTGTAAAACATTAGACATTAAAAATGTCCCAGTACAGGGTTGCCTTCAGATGTCTTCTAAAACTCAGATAGTTGTTTATTTCCTTAACATCTGATGGGAGGGCATTCCACAGGGCAGAATATTAGTGTTAGTTACCTATTTGTAATGGCATTAATTAATACTTTAAAAAACAAACATACAAATACTTTCAAAAGCAGTGTTAGAAACTGAGATATGAAAGCCAGGAGCTAAATGGCACCTTAAACCTAGGTTATGGGCACCCTAATGGAGTGTCTAGGCGTGCTTTTTTTATAACAGGAATACAAAACTGAAAATGAATGAACTGCAGCTAAAATCTTATGTTCATTTTTCACATGGTCTGTGAAGACTGTAAAAAAACAACAAAGCCATACTTCCCCTGCCCGCCCCCCCTAATATTCTTATGAGGGTCTCTTCTCCAGTCTTCAGAGTGTGACTGGAAGTGGGGAGGCAGAAAAAGGTGGTCCTTTTCTTCCAGCAGTGGCAGTTTTAATCTGAAATCTTAGGCTCAGTACTGCGCCCAAAGCTCAGAAACTGCTTACGCTAATGAAATTCCCTGTCACAAAATGCATCTGGAACAATGGGAGTCATGAACGCTGATCAAAACATTTTAGTAATATAAGTCCTTTCATTGCACAATATAAGAAGCAAGGGAACTTAATTTAGCTACCTCTGTTCTGTAGCCTGCTTTAACTGTTAACATATAACTGCAATTTAAGTCTGAAGGAGAGCAAAGCTATGACAGGAACAGTGTGAAAAATTATTAAAGTGGTCAAGAAAATTAGATAAAAGCTCTCACTAGTATAAAAAGTAGACCATTTAAAGAGATTTTCGATCACAGCGAAAGAACAGAGTAAAGGTGCTCCCAATTAAGGTTTACACCCCGAGTCACTTCCTCATCTTGCAATCTGATCTCACAACCACTTTGCTTTCTGTACTGCCACCTTATCCGCTTGTCATGATCTTGGGCTGGGCAGATGTAGGCTGTCCAGCAAGAGAGCGTCTGTTAACTCTCTTTCTCCCAGTTCTTCTTCTCCTAGCTGTTCACCACCCAGTTCTTCCCAACTTTTGTCTTCTGAACTATGTCCCTCTGCAAACCCTACTCAGCAAGGTTTCTGACAGTTATCAGGATTCTTTGGAGGAAGGAGGGTGCATTCAATATATGGTGTGGGTGAAACCAGTAGGGATATATTCATTCACCATATGTTTTCATCCCATGTGCTAATCCGATGGATATTTTATATTTCCTGATCCATTGCAGTACGCAATCTGCAAAGCTGCATGTTTCCTGTCCTACCAAGTTATAATGTTGGAATTTAACATTGCTGCTGACATCTTGCTTACTGATGGCTTCTCACATATGTGAGAATATACAGTGTTAACAACACCGTTACATTTATCTAACATAATTTCCAGTACTGCTGATATTATCTCCATATGTTTCTCAATTGTTTTCATTCACAAATAAATAAGCCTTCCAATTGCCCACCAACTAGCCGTGCGCCCCAGTTATTGTCAGTATGGGACATGAATGATGAAAGGACATGAATGATGGCCGGAGGGTTTCCCCCTCACAGTGAGATGGTGAGACTTCCTGAGCTGTGCTTAACAGAATTTTTATTTTTAGCATTTTATAATGCTGAAACTGAACACAGTAACCTATCTTGTAGCTTTGTGTGACTGTGATGCTGAGAAGGGGACACATGGAAAGTTTACTCCAACCGCAACTTTATTGTTGTGAGCTGCAGTGTCATGTACAGTACAGTACCATGGCAAACTGTGCTGTGTTTTTCCTAAAGATGTTTTTCAAGGGTTGAATTGTCATCCGTGAACTGCTGACCTATGTCTCAGACATGCATATGACCATGAATAGCTGAGCAACACACTCTCTAGTCCTCAAGCATTCAGCAGCCACAGCTACAGATATGTCCAACCTTGGGGCTGGGTGTCTGAAGAAGACCTGCAGTATCAGTTCTTAGTTTTTCATTCCTAAAGTATAAGGGAAAATAATCTATGCTGAGAACAATGTGATAGTTTGTGTGGCTGGAATAAAACCAAGATTCCAAAGGTGAAAGGACAACTGGATATAGCTCACTCAACCATTTCCTAGTAATGTTAAAAATACGTTTTGCTGGCGGGGGAAAAAGGCATTTGTCATTTGAGAAAATTGCTTTATTTCAGGAGCAGTCACATGTAGCAGAAATTTCTTTGCCATGTGTGTAGGTTTTACAATGTTTCCATCGTACTAGCACTGCTGAAATAGAGATTTTCAAGGATACACTTTCCAGAAGCTACCACTTCAGGACTAATAATTTAAAGACTTTCACATTCTCTTGTGATCTCCAAGTAGGAAACACCAGCAGCTTTTCGTCTGACTGTCAGGAAGTAGCCTACACTGATGTCATTGCCATGTTGCCAGAGCAAAGCCCTCTGGGAACCTGATTGAAGGCTCTCAGGAGTAATATCTGAAAGGAAATGTGTATCTTTTCCATTCATCACGGCAGTGTTTGCTTGAAGTCACTACAAAAGCAGCCTTCAGAGAAATTACTTTGCTCAATATTTGAAGGCCAATAGGCTTTGCGAATTTTTACAGCTGTGTATCTTGCCTGTTTCTTTGGGGGGAGGGAGAGAGAAACAAACTTGAAAAGAAAACCATGCAGGTGGAAGGTTTTGTTTCTGCTTTTTAACAGAACACTGAGGGGGCAATCGACTGACAATCATACAGATTTTCACCGTGCAATTGTCACCTAACCAGGAAGAAGAAGAACCCATGTGATTAGCCCTGAGCACATGGCAGCAGACCTTGAAACTGCACATCCGTGCGATGGGAGGAAGTATGGAAAAGCACCTCTATATGTTGCTGACCTAATGTCTAAAGAGAATCTCAGTCCCTGTGAAAATGAAACAGAAAGATGTCCTGAGCCATTCAAGCTGCCTGTATTAGCATAAGCTTCTTACCAAATGAAATTTGATGAACACAAAAGGAAATGATGCAATGCTACTGGGGACTCTTAAGGCCCCACCCCAGTTGAGGTGGGGAGAAATTAACACACTGGTGGCAGCAGTGGTTGCAGGTGCTTGTAATGAAATGCTGGTGGCATTGATCAATTGTCCACCCAACGAACAGGTGTGTTTGCACCAATGCTGACAAATCCTGATTTGCCATCATAATGTGATGGGTATATAAGGGAGTGAGTAAATGATTTAAAAGAGTAAAGGGTAGCTTAGGACTCAGCTACAGTGGCAAAGAAAAAGCACTTTGTATGCGTTGTAAATGCATTATAACACTGTCACACCAGATGGCGCTGTGGAGTTCCATTTTTGCCAACCCGATTTCTCATACAAAGTTTGTCACGCGTTTTACTGAAACGCTTATTTGATGTGTCTAGATCCAGCCTTAGTGTAGGTTTTTCCCCCCAGAAAAAAAACTCTTACTCCTTACTCCAGGCATGCTTCTTTTTTGCTAGCTGTGTCTAGAACACAACTGAAACTGAAAAGCAGAGCAAAGAAAAGTCCCCTGGGTGGACTCTAACTCTATCCCATAATACGAAGTTCTAATATTTAACTCTGCAAGGTGATGGTACTATACAGTGTGCTTTTTTTGAGATCGCTTAAGGCTCCTGAAAATTTCATCCTTGGTCAGGGAAAGTCTTGAGATAAGGGTGGGGGGGCTCTGTCAGATGAGGCCTTTATTGTGCACACACCCTGCCTTATTCACTGCATTTTTCAGAGTGTTCAAAAACATTCTTTAAGCAGAGGCTGTCATGATCTGTTGTGTCACAAATTAGTTTGTTTGTTTTTAAGTCCTAGGGGAGCTTGAGGGGTGTGTGCGCCAATTTGCACCACCTTGGCCACAGGGCTGCCTATGTTAATTAATATATATTCACACACAAAAATAGAACTAATGACTAATCTAAATACAGATGCAGTGGTCACACCCACACCACACATTTATAGCATTATTATAAAATATCATGGCTTTGCCTGAAGAATCATGGGAACTGTAGCTATGTGAAGGTCTACCTACTCAGACATGAAGCTCACTGAGTGACCTTAGACCTGTCACTGTCTAGGACCTTGTTGTGAGGATAAAATGGGAAGGGGAGAACCACAAACACCAAATTTCAGTTCCTTGGAGGAGAAAGTGGTATACAAATGTAATAAATAAATAGAATTCTTTATCTTTAAACTGGTTTTGGACTGGGCAGCCCTTCAAACAGAGTACATCGTCAAATGGAGGGCTGTAAAGCACATGACCACCCTTCTATTACCGTGATCCCATCTTTGACTGGTTCCTATTAATCCGTGACTTTTCTGAAATTTGCTTTTCATACCATGACCGAAGCATTAAATGTCGCCACCTTTCCACACATGCTCCGAGTCCTGGATGCATGTGGATGGCATGGCAATCCACATTTAAATCATTTTTGACAACCTGGATTTTCGTTGTTTTGAAACTGTATCCCTTTGCCTGGCCCAGGAGGGACGTGGGCTTAATAGCCATACATTTGTTCCAGGTCCAGCAGGTGTTACAGGAGGTTGTGACATGTGTGGATTACTTGGCGCATTGTGAGGATGTTCAGAAATATTTGGTGTGGAAAAACATATTAAGTGAACGGATTCGTACAGGGAATTACTGCCACCAGTGCTTGCTTGTAATGGAGCTCTTTTCAACTTGGGAAGTACAGCTAGATAACGTGGATGTCGAGTTTCATTTCTCAAAGGGAAAAGGGCCTCCTGTTTTCAAAGAGCCTTTAGAAAGCATTCTCAAGGAATGGCCAGCAGCCCAATATAGAACATCTGCAGTGTATTTATGGACAGTTATTTACTTAAGTGACTCACATTGTTGTTGTTTTTGGAAGCGTATAAACCAAGGCTGGGGAACCTGTGGACCTCCAGATGTTGCCGAACTACAAGTGATGGATTGTGAGTGCTATTGGATTCATGTCCTGCATGCAGGATTCCCATAGGGATCTAGTTGGCCACTTTTAAGAACAGGATGCTGGACTAGGCGGGTCTTTGACCTGGTGCAGCACATGTTCTTGTGTTCCCATCATCCCTGACCATTGGCCATGCTGAATAGGGCTAATGCAGGGATAGGCAACCTAAGGCCCGTGGGCCAGATGCGGCCCAATTGCCTTCTAAATCTGGCCTGCAGATTGTCCGGGAATCAGCGTATTTTTACATGACTAGCATGTGTCCTTTTATTTAAAATGCATCTCTGGGTTATTTGTGGGGCCTGCTTTTACATGAGTAGAATGCGTGCTTTTATTCAAAATTCAGCTCTGGGTTATTTGTGGGCCATAGGAATTCGTTTTTCAAAATATAGTCCGGCTCCCCACAAGGTCTGAGGGACGGTGGACCGGCCCATGGCTGAAAAAGGTTGCTGACCCCTGGGCTAATGGAAGTCAAACAACATCTGAAGGCTCATAGTTTTCCCCACCCTGATATAAACACTTGGAATTCTGCTCCCATCTGAATGTTTAGCATTCATCAGTTTGGACCATATTTCCATATATATTTCTGGATTTAAAAGGCCATTGGATGTCAATTGACAACAGTATAACATGTGTTCAAATATAGAAAGGTAATTGAGATTTTCAAAGCAGAATGGCCATTTAGCCTTCCAGCCTTCTAATAGAAGTCTCTCTGCCATGCTAAGAGCTCCTACACCCACTTTTGTTGGCCATCTTTTAGTCCCCACACTACTGCATTAGCTTGTGAACTTGGGCATGGAGGGTAGAAATTAATGGGGAAAGAGGAATACAGCAACTTTAACTTATAAGCCAGATAGCCATGAGCTGGAATAGGAAGATGACAATGATATTGCCTTCTCATTTGCTAACAATTCCTCTTTGCCCCAACCCAAAAAAATACTAACAAATCCTGCTATTTGCTCCCTGCTGTGTGTGTTGCATCACACCCCTCTATATAGTTCTTAGTCCATGGGAAAATTACTAGCAGGGGATCTGGGAGAAATTTATAAAGCAGGGGGAAGTGGAGAGGAAGAAGTTTAAATTTCACTTGAATAAACTGCTCTTCATTCTCAGGGGCTCCTGTGACTAGCCGGTCTCTACAAAATTACATTGCAGTGGAATTTGCTAAGCAGAAAGCTAATCCATGGGTCCTTGATGGAAAACTCAAAAGATCTAGTAATTAGCTCTCAAAGGACTCAGCTGGTTGTTTTACAGCTGCGAAGAAAACACAGCAGAGAGTTTATTTATTGACCTAACTATCTGATAAATCAGGACGAGAGCAGAGTCTTGGAATCTTTTTCAATAGACCACCTCCTGATCCAGATGAGGTCAACACCCCCACTCAACTTCCTGTCCCAGAATGTGGGGAAAGTCTGGTAAATATAAAGCTGCACAGGATTTTAAAAGTCTCTGGAGAGAAGGTTTGTGGAAGTGGGTGGCTTTTAAAGGAGTGGTCCTTTTGTTAGCCGTAGTACACTGGGAATTCATCAAAAACACACAAAAGCTGGGCTTTATATATTTAGCACATCAATAAAACTTTTGGAAATGGCAGGAAATGCAAAATTCAGTAGAGTAACGCTGCACTTCTCATTCTCTCTCTCACACACACACGCAAACACCTCCTGTTTACATAAAAAAAAACCATTCATTAATTCCCCCCACCACCAAAATTTGCTTTATCTTCAAGATTGACAGACTCATTGACCAGTTTCCATCCATGATTGATATGATTTCTTTCTCAGTAGGTCGCATAAATATATTCAGTTGTTTCCCACCATATATGGCAATAAATACTGTCCATTTCTTTGAGAACAAGTTTGCTGTCAAGTAATAGTATACAGCCCTCCCACCCAGCTAGGGTTAATATTACTTAGATCAGTGGATCCCAATTAACTAAGTACTGTGGACCCCCTGTTTTTCCAAAGCCAAGCCATGATTTTCCCCTTCCCTTGATTTTTCCTGCCTGAAACTGTGGTCATGATTAAGCATTCCTACCCACTGGGGACGTTCGCTCAGAAATGATCTTATAAAC
This sequence comes from Zootoca vivipara, assembly GCF_963506605.1. Classification (NCBI taxonomy): domain Eukaryota; kingdom Metazoa; phylum Chordata; class Lepidosauria; order Squamata; family Lacertidae; genus Zootoca; species Zootoca vivipara. The sequence goes on along the minus strand of NC_083284.1, from coordinate 56,657,706 downwards.
AGCAACATTTGGAGGAGCTGATTCAAGGTACCTCAGTACCCACTCACAATTCTCTTTAAAACAATTGCCCCGAACCATAATTAGTTCATGAAAATCTCCTTAATAGCTCCTGAAGCCTATTGAAATATGACTCCCATTATGCTAAAGGATAAAGAAGTTATGTTTTCCTCCTTTGGCCTGAATCGCCCATTGTCTTTTTCTTTTAAGATCAGGAAAACATATTATATGAGAGTTATTTTTGTTATGGGTACCCCTACAGCTGCCTAGTCTGCCGCTTGTTTTCAGCGGTACCTTCTGAAGGCAGAGCGATGTAATTGAGATAACAGGTTTACCAAGTTTAAATAATGTCTGGTTACCCTTTTAGCAACATCCAGACTGAAGTCTGACGCATTGTACGGGATGCTATCATTCCCTCTGTCTTTATTGCAGCTTTGTGGCGAGAACCAGGTGTTTTAAGCTCCCACCATGTAGTCTTAGCAACTTAAAGTATGCATTTCCTTCTGTTTTGTCTCTATTTTTATTTATTACCTAAACTGGAAAACTTAGGTATCATGTGCCTCACAGCTGTTAGGGTATTCCCTTGTTGATACATTAGCAGCACCTTTTTAACTTTTTACATCTGTGTGTTTTGCTTTTCTTTTTATTTAAAACAAAAAAAAGCTAAACTTTGTTTTCATTAGGGATTGAAAGTGCCTATTTTTATCTGATTCCACTCCACACTTATTCCGGAAGCATAATTTGCATAAAATGTGATAAACATTCAAATTAATACAGAAGTGTGTGTGAAAATACTGCATGTTTATCTCACCCATATTTGTTTTCAACTTTGAGCATAATTGGATTAAAATTTACCCCAATGTATGGATGAAGAAGGTGTTGCCTGATTCTTTGGACTGAATGATTTGTGGCTGTTTTAACTCCTGGCAACTTTTCTAACTTTGGCAGATAAGCCAAGAGATACCATACCTTCCAACATTTCTTCAGTGAAAATCAGGACATCCTATTCCATACTACTACTACTACTACCACTACTACTACTGCTGCTGCTACTACTGAAAAGCCCTGGGACCTCCAGATTCAGGGCTGTATATAAATTCAATACTAATACTAATACTAATACTACTAATAATAATAATAATAATACCCCGCCCATCTCTCTAGGTTGCCCCAGCCACTCTGGGCAGTTTCCAACATACTTAGAAACGTAACAAAACATTATAAAAACTTCATTATACAGGGCTGCCATCAGATGTCTTTTATAGTTACTTATCTTCTTGGCTCAGGGGTCATATAACTGCATATCCTCCAACATTTCTCTGATGGAAATAGGGACGTCCTACCATACCCTCCTGATGGGACCCAGGTGGCGCTGTGGGTTAAACCACAGAGTCTAGGGCTTGCTGATCAGAAGGTCGGTGGTTCAAATCCCTGCAATGGGGTGAGCTCCCGTTGCTCAGTCCCAGCTCCTGCCAACCTAGCAGTTCGAAAGCACATCAAAGTGCAAGTAGGGACCGCTCCAGCAGGAAGGTAAACGCCGTTTCCGTGCGCTGCTCTGGTTCGCCAGAAGCAGCTTTGTCATGCTGGCCACATGCTGTCTGCGGACAAACGCTGGCTCCCTCGACCTATAGAGCGAGATGAGCGCCGCAACCCCAGAGTCGGACACGACTGGACCTGATGGTCAGGGGCCCCTTTACCTTATCATACCCTCCAACATTTCTCCAATGATAATGATGATGATGATTTATTATTTATACCCCGCCCATCTGGCTGGGTTTCCCCAGCCACTCTGGGCGGCTTCCAAAAGGAAAAATAAAATAATCGATTAAACATTAAAAGCATCCCTAAACAAGGCTGCCTTCAGATGTCTTCTAAAGATCTGGTAGCTGTTTTTCTCTTTGACATCTGGTGGGAGGGCGTTCCACAAGGCGGGTGACACTACTGAGAAGGCCCTCTGCCTGGTTCCCTGCAACTTGGCTTCTCGCAATGAGGGAACTGTCAGAAGGCCCTCAGTTCTGGACCTTGGGGGTGGAGACGCTCCTTCAGGTATACTGGATCGAAGCCATTTAGGGCTTTAAAGGTCAGCACCAACACTTTGAATTGTGCTTGGAAACGTACTGGGAGCCAATGTAGACATTCTGGGATCAAATCAGAAACTGGGATGGCTGCTGTAAATCTGGACCAGTCCCTGGAAAACAGAGACACTTGGATGGTCTGAGACACCGCTTTTGAACCTACTACTCTCCTCTTGGACTCTTAATATCTGAGAATTGGACGGAAGGCATGTAGCATCTTTAGCTGTCAGGATGCTGTCAGTGGCTCCTCATGGTTGCCCAGGAAAGCATAAAGACAAGGGAAAGTTCCTTTTTTATTTCAGTCTTTACAGAGAGAGGCTATAGAACCCAGCCTCTTAGATAATGGCGAGTGAATCTCCACACACACACCCTGTCTCTCCCACTTCTTCATTCATCACTTCTATGGGTGCTGCTATGTCTTTGAGCTCTTTGCTCTCCTACTTTTAAGGCTCGACGGGTTCTTGGAGAGGGAAGGTCTGGAATACTTTCTAGTGACAATGTGTCAGCCAACTGCTGCTCCAGCTCTGCCTGCTCCTCCTCTCCCATTATTTCCCAACTTTTCACCTCATCTGCCTCTGAGCTGTGACCTCCCACAAACCACTGTTGTAAATCTATACTGTCTTCCTCCTCCTCCTCCTCCTCCTCCTCCTCCTCCTCCTCCTCCTCCCTGGAAGGGTCAGGATGGGGAGTTGGTCTCTACCAGTCCTCCTCTGCCCAGTCCCTGATGTTACCCCCTGCAAAGCACCTCCTGCCTCTGCCACCAAACATCTCTTACTGTCGGAAAGTTTGTTCTGATGTTTAGTCGGAATCTCCTTTCGGAACCTCCAGTCTTGGATAGGAAAATAAATTAGCAGGATCTATAATCAAAAATCAAGTTTATATCCAAACTGGTTATAGTCTCATTTTTAAGTTCTTCTTCATGTCTAAAAATTCTCGTGGCCATTTATGAAAAGAGCAATTGTCAAACTTCTTTTACACAGCCTTATATTTTATACTCTCTTCACAATTGACAGTTCTCAGTCTCAAAGCGATAAACAAATTCCTTTCTATTATGATGTCATAATGGCGGCTCGCTGCTTCCTCCCAGGACCCGACTTCAGTTTTCAGGGGGATTTTCCCCAATCCAGATTAAAAGACTTTTGCAGGGATTTAAATAAATTTAGTCCTTCTTCCCTTTACCCTGCCTCCGGGGGAAGGTATTGAGTCCAGTCCTCGATAATTAATAGGTTCCTTTCACTTTTCCGGTTATAGGCAAATTAACTGCATTACGGTCCTCTCAATGGGGGAGATCGACTTCCTGTTTAAATCTCCTCCCATGGCCAATTCATTCCAAATACTCCAAATAATTCTTAAATTTCTCCTTTTACTCACGGTGTCCAATGTCTTCATTTTTTTTTTCAATTTGGAGGAAGAACCGATCACTGTTGCCTGGCAGGATCGCAGCTTCATGCCTTCGAGATAGCTATGTTCTGTTGGGCCGCGTTAGCTCAAGACCCCCTGCTCTCTTGCCGCCCAAAAATAGGCTAGCCGAGGGAGGCGGGAGCTCGCTTCTGGCGTCTGCCGGATCCACGTCCCCGAAACGCTTGATTCGTGGGTTTCTTCTGGGGGCCCGCTGCACTGAAGCAGTCCCCCCTTGCCTCGGAGGCACCACATTCTCCTCGGCTGAGTAGAAGGGCACCCGTCATTGCTGCGCGATTGGCCGGAAGTAAAATAAAGCAAGAATTCTTCCAGTGGTCTTATGTCATATAAAAATGCCTCCAATAATAATATATTTCATTCAGTTTAAAGATCGAGGGTGTTATATGAGTTGGGCCATTTTTCATGCTTTTGTAGCATGGAAATAGATCTTACTAGATTATGCTTAATAATTTTTAGTGTTTCGGTATGTACAAGTAACACACCCAAGGCTTGCATGAGATGATAGAAACTGCGGAATAGTTTATGATTTGTCTAAATTCCAGACTTTTACAAAGTCTCATTCAGCCTCCTGGTATTTATGAATAATTCCTAAAACTCGTGTTTTTAAGCTGTGGCATCTGATAAAAGGCAGATGATATACAGTCGTGTCTTTGGGAAGCGCAAATTAGGTCTTTGTAGAATGGTCTCCCATTTCAAAGTTTAGGTCAAAATTAGGGTTCAGAGAGGGCGAAATATTTCCATATAAACTCCGAATTGCAAAGATGTTCACCTTTTTATTCTGTCTACTGTCATTGTTTCATTTGTCACTGCTTCAGCACCTTCCCCACCCATCCATGTCTCATTGCTACATCTTCCCGATTGGACAAATACAGTATGTGGTCCAATACAATTGTAGATTCCATAGAGAACATGATGGTGCTGCATGGTCAGTTGGATTTGCTACATCACAACATCAGATGAGTGCCATCCCCATATTCATTTTTCAATGAATCCAGGGACACTTATTTTTTTGAACCTGAGTAGCAACAGGGAATCAGTAGTGGGGATGGTGGGGCAAAAGACCCTGGGCCCAAGCACACATGCATACTGTATAAAGGTGCAAAGCCCTTCTTTTGCACCCTGTGAAACATAAATGCACAGAGGTTTTTTAAAAAGACTGGGCAATGGCGCGCCGCCTGCCCGTGACTCCCGAGCCTTCCCCGATCTCCTTCGCCCTTCCCCCTTTGTTTTGACAGATCAGGGGAGGCTCGGGAGTCACGGGCGGGTGGGCGTTGCCCAGGAGGGGCCAGCCTGGTAGTGCAGTTGGCTCTCTGGCTGGCTTCAGGAGCTGCTCACTTCTCGCTGCTCGCTGTCGTGGTGCAGGAAAAATGGCGGGCGCCACGGCAGTGAGCAGCTCTTGAAGCCAGCCAGAGCCAACTGTGCTACCAGGCTGGCTCCGGGCTGCTGAGGCTGTCGCTGCCACGTTTCCCGGGGACAGAATTGCAAATCTGGCGACTGTCCCTGGGAACTAGGGACATCTGGTAACCCTAATAAGAGAGTAAGGGCAATGTCTCCTGGATCACTCACAGGTGATTCCAGCCAATTGATAAGGATGACAATGGGATAGCAATACAGTAATACCTTGCCAGTCATGTTTGGTTATGTGCTTATATCACTTTGGGGGGGAAGTTCAGAGTGACAACAATATTTTCTGAGTTGGTGGACACTTTTTGCTGCCTTTTAAAGCAATCACAAGGGTATAGCTATGTAGCTCCAAGCAAAAGGAAGACATCAATGGAGAAACTTGTCCAATCAGCAAGATAAACCTTTGAGGGGCTGCTGAATGTTGGGGTTCTCCACCCCCTTCTTCCTTTGCATATCCTTTCCCAGTGTCTTGTGTGAAGGGTGGTGTGCATACTTCCTATGGAGAGATGTATGTTCTGGCCCCATGTTGTAAAACACACATCTTCTCCCTTGCATTGAGTCTTGGGAGAGGAAGCACAAATCTCTCATGATTCATCTGCTGACAGTTTCCGAAGCATTCTGAAGCCGCTCTTGCAAATTTGTTCTTTCCCCCCAAACTGCTTGGCCACATGGATGGCTGTGAGAGAAGCAGTAGAAGGGGGAAAGAACTGGTTTAGTTTAGCAGTGTGGGAAAAATTCCTGACAAACCGGGAACCGAGGAGAACAGCCTTATTGACAGCACCTTCCTGGCTACAAGCAGTTACAGCGCTATGCTACCCATCATTTAATCAAGTTAACTTTTTTTCTATTGCTCTCAAGTCCGCAGGAAGCCTCTAAATTCCAGCACAGGGTCCAGTTTCTAATTCAAAACACACAACCCATTTCCACACACAACACACATTTTGAAGGTTGTTGTGAAAGAGGCTGTGACATTTTGGTTACTGAGGCAGAAAATGCAAATGGCGTTTCCCACAGTGGTGAAATAACAGATGACAATGAAATTTAAAACAAAAAAAACTTGACGATAGCTGCCCTTTATATGTACTCCAAAGTCTGATACCTGAGCCAGACTGTCCCATCTTGTACCATTAAATAACCATTGAGAGTCCCCACCCATCAGGGAGAAGATTGACTTGAGCCCCAGCATCTAATTTCCTAGACATTAAGGACTGTGTTAAATGACCATGATGTACTTGTCACAGCCCTACTGTGCTAATAGCTAGTGGTACAGTTAGGTAATTTTAGCCTTTGGACTTACAGAGGGCTGAACTTTAGATGGCAATGTGTATATGATAAGTCAGCCCTGCTAAGTTTTACATCCCCTCCAACATTTGTCTGATGAAAATAGGGACGTCCTGATCCATTATTATTATTATTATTATTATTATTATTATTATTATTATTATTATACTATTTATACAATTCCTCATTACCTATCTATTTTTATAGGGTTGCCATTTGAAAATCATTACACATTTGCCTGGGAGTAAGGCCCAAAGAACTCTGAGTAGATGCATATACTGTAACTTGTTAATATATCAATCAACTAAAACATAAATTGAATTTGCCTCTCAATTTATGGGAACAGGTGAAATTGAAGGGCCTAGCTCTCTGTTAACATCAGAGAGCTATTAGCTCTCCTTGTTGATGTGCCAAGTTTTTCCAAAAGGGGGAAATATTCTATATTCCCAAGGAAAGTAAAATAGATTACCTTTCCTTTTGGCAGTGAATGGAAACTTCTGTTGTGCGGTATCTCATATGTAAGAGAAACTCTTTCTTTCGATATCCTCCCGAAGACAGTTGTGGTTTTGAAGACTGGGGTTTTGATGATATGCACATTTTATTTGCATTTGAATGAGTATTTTGTGATATAATCCAAAGCCGTTTGGTTAATCAACCCCTGGCCACAATCCTAAACACACTTATTGTGGAGAAAATTCCATAGAATTCAGGGGGATTCAATTCTGAGTAAACCTGTTTAGAAGCAAGGCATCATATCTGGAATTTTGCATACTGTTAAGTCTCCCTAAATCCCATCAATTCCAATTGGGTTTAAACAGCTTAATTGGGGAGATAGAATGGCAGCCTAGAGTTTTAATCCGCTGACAACCTTTGAGACATTTTGTAGAGACATTCTGTAATTTATTTATTTATTTAAGACAGGTCATGGGCCGTTATTGTGCTGCCATAGAAACAGATGGAAATGCATTTGAAACGATTAGGGACTGCAAACCACAGGCCAGAGGAATTGGGGCCATAAAATTGGAGAGAGAGCATGAAACATAAAGCAGTTCGATATTTACGCTTTGTACAAACCAGATGGCGCAGTAACTGGAATACTTAATACCAAGTCCTCATATGATGACTTTTGCAAGGTCAACCAAGGATTGCTAATGATTGCTGCCCTCACATGACATTCAACTCTGCGTGCGGCAGCAGTCATTCTCTCCAAACAGCACTAGCTGAGTAAATCCAGAGCCCTTTCTGATAAAATAACAGGTGTGTCAAATGTCTCCCAGAGCAGCTAACATAAGATGAGTGCAAGATCAACTAGATAGTTCTTGCCTGTAGACTTATCATCTACGTGAAATGATGGAAAAGGAAAAAGGAAGGTGGAGGGAAGAGAAACAAGCAAGCTTGGCCCCCAGCTCTAATATTTCAAAGTTCATATAAAGACCAGATGGAATTGAGAGAAGAATTGGGAGGGGGGAGGAGCCAAAAGGAGCTGATCTTTCGACAGACCCAACAGAATGGCCCCTGCCCCCCTTCTCTTTCTCTGTTGTAGCCAGGTGGGAATTGCATGTGACTGATGTCATGCATAGTTTAAGTCCAGACCACAACGCCCAGCAAATATGTCAAGTTATGAGTCAAGCCACAAGGACATGTGAAAGCACCCAGAGGGTGGGAGCAGAATTATAGATCCCAAAATGTGGATTAAAAGGAAGCCAGTGAGTGCAAGAGAATTATTCTCTTGCTGTCACAATGCATAATATGAGAAAGAGTTTCATGAAATCACCACTGATGAATTTGGCTCACAGAGCAAAAACGCCCTTTGAAATTTGGCTTTCTACGCAGTCAGCAATTCAATCTGGAGACTAATGAAGTACAATCACTCCTATTATGACACTTTTTTTTCCTTTCCTTCTCGGTCTCTTGTTGAGGTTCAGGTTTGATGAATCCAAATTAACTCTGCCAAAACCACTAATGCCACCTTTCACGTTTAATTCTGGGAAAACTCACTATGTGTCTCATCCAATTTGAGTGAAAGAAACCATGAATAGCTTCAGGTTTGCTAGGTGTATCCTGAAGATTCAGACTCTGCTGACCTATCGTTAACCTTCTCTGCATTTCTAGTTAATAACAAACAGCACTCTTAGTACCTACAAATAAATCTTCAGTAAGCTGTGCCAACTGAAGAATCTTGTATCCTCACAAACCAGAACATTAAATTAGCAGAGTCAAGAAAGTCCTGTTAATTTGAGGGGAAGGCTATCACATCATGGCCTTTTTCTCAAGTTCATACTGAGATAATTAAGAAATAAAACCAAAGATATATTTATCTACATGCAAATAATTTCATGGCTAAATTCATTAGGTAAAGGTAAAGGGACCCCTGACCATTAGGTCCAGTCGTGACCGACTCTGGGGTTGCGTGCTCATCTCGCATTATTGGCCGAGGGAGCCGGCGTATAGCTTCCAGGTCATGTGGCCAGCATGACAAAGCCGCTTCTGGCAAACCAGAGCAGCACACGGAAACGCTGTTTACCTTCCTGCTGTAGCGGTTCCTATTTATCTACTTGCATTTTGACGTGCTTTCGAACTGCTAGGTTGGCAGGAGCTGGGACCAAGCAACAGGAGCTCACCCTGTCACAGGGATTCGAACCGCTGACCTTCTGATCAGCAAGCCCTAGGCTCTGCAGTTTAACCCACAGTGCCATTACATTATATTAATAATAATAGTGCTTCTGTCGCACTATAATATCTGTACATTTATAAATAACCATATCACGAGGACACTCTAACAGTGCAATTCTAACCATGCCTACTCAGAATGTTAAGTCCTACTGATTTCAGTGAGGTTTACTCCCAGGTAAGTGAGGTTTGGGTTGCAGCATTAGTCCCTGGTACTCTCGCTTCTACTCTGGGAAGCCTGCCTTGAATGTCTGACTGCTCCTGGAAAGGAAAATATGAAATCATGAGGAATGATTTTCTAAAGTCCTGTGACCGTTCTAGGCTTTGGCTGTTCCCCAAACATTTACAATCAGAAAGGGATTATCTACTGCATTGGTTTTCCTCAGCCTTGACCCTATCATACAATTGATTTCATGGTTTGCTGCACAATGGAGCAGAGCTAAGAGGCAAGAAGACAGGTGTGGGAGGAGGCTAAATGCTGGACCAATGTCAATATTCCATTTCTGAAGGCTTCCTGGGTATCCCTTTTCTTGAAAACCTGCACAACAAAGCAAAACACTTGCATTGCATAGTGTTGATGCAGGAGTATCAGTTGCAAACCCTCTCATGGGCCCCTGCTCTGCAACTTCACTGGTTGCACAAGGTGGTCTGTTGAATATTTTGGACACTATCACCATGGCATCTCTTGTAGTACACTGTAATAAAATAATATCTGAATGCCAAATCTGTGATTTTTCTGGAGCAGCTGCCCACGGTGACATAACGTTGGCCGGTGATCAACCCAGACTGAACCGGCTTTTAAAATTTCAGCGCTGTTTCGTGTTACAAATGGTTGTTGGCTACAGTTCTTCTGATATGGGCAAAGTTGGGCTTATCTCAGGACTTTGGCATAGCATTCAGTGATTAAATGTAATTCTGAACGCTGAACAGAATGGACTAAATAGTTACCACATTTTCTTCTGTCTCTTGAAATATTTTCCCTCCATTCATGCAGCTTCACAACATGGATTCAGATGGAAATGAGTGGTAGGAAAGAGTCGTTGTAAAGATGAACAGAATGACATTTTATGAGTACTTTGGCTAGCTGATATCTTTTCAACCAACAGGATACACCCTATGAAGGGTGGGACTCTGCCAGCCCTTCTCTAGGACATGAAGGTAGCAAGCAGCGTAACAGCAAACATACTTGGTACACTCTGACTATTAAAACATTGCTGATGAAGAATTGGCAAAACAGGGCCTTGACGGAACTTTTTCTGGGATTTTTTCACTGGAATTTATTTTTATTTGCCTCATTATCATACTGGAATTGATTCCTATTTGAATTCATCTTATCATTACATAAATCAAACCTTTTGAAGACTTACTTGAAATTCATCTTCCTCCTGGCCCGAGTTCTTGCAATTTACTGTTTATTGCTGGACTTCACCAAACACTCCTATGCAAGCCATGGATGTGTGTGTGTGTGTGTGTGTGTGTGTGTGTTTCAGAAGAAGATGATGACAGTGTGTTGTTTTCATCTGAGACTTCTGAGGGAAGCAGAAAGGCATGTCGGTTGGAGACTGGCTGGTTGGCTTTTAGTAGCTCAAATGAACCCAGGGTCGACAAACAACGGAGACTGAGATTTCATTCTGTGTTGGTCTCCCAGATGAAAGCAACCACAGAGACAGCTAAAGCCAAGAGGTCTGCCCAACCTGGTTTATGATGCAAGGGGGCTTTGAACCAATCACTAGAGCTCTTTGACCTTTGCTCCTCCTCCAACCACTCGTAGGAACATAAGAAGAGCCTCCAGAATTAGGCCAATGGCTCCCCCAGTCCAGCATCCTGCTCTCACATTGGCCACCCAGATGCCTGTGGAAAACACTCAAGCAGGGCGTAAGCAAAACAGCACTCTTGCCACCTATGATTTCCAGGAACTGCCATGCAGAGGCAAAAGGACATGGGTGGTGCTATGGTCTAAACCACTGAGCCCCTTGGGCATGCCGATCAGAAGCTCAGTGGTTCGAATCCCCGTGGCAGTGTGAGCTCCTGTTACTCTGTCCCAGCTCCTGCCCACCTAGCAGTTCGAAAGCACACCAGTGCGAGTAGATAAATAGGTACCGCTGTGGCTGGAAGGTAAATGGCATTTCCATGCACTCTGACACTCATCACGGTGTCCCATTGCACCAGAAGTGGTTTAGTCATGCTGGCCATGTGACCCGGAAATCTGTCTGTGGACAAACACCGGCTCCCTTGGCCTGAAAGTGAGATGAACACTGCGCCTCATAGTCACCTTTGACTGGACTTAACAGTCCAGGGGTCCTTTACCTTTTTTCTTTTTTTTCTTTTTTTTACCTTATGCAGAAGCATTACTGTCTCCGACCACGAAGGCAGAACATAGGCATCATGGTTAGCAGCCATCGATAGCCTTACTCTCCAGCTTTATCCTCCTCACTATATAGCACCAGCCAGACATCCTCTCCCTCTGGCCCATGTGCACGCTCTCTCTCTCTTTCCAAAAAAGCTGTGCATTTTAAGAGCATTGGCTGTGATTACTTTTTCATACATCATGGTTCAAGCAAAATCATAATATAGGCCAAGCAATCACACTTTTTTTTAAAAAAAAAACACAAAATAATTTGTACTTTGGGCATGCCTGCCTGCCTGCCTGCCTGATACAGTGGTACCTTGGGTTACAAACGCTTCAGGTTGAAATGCTCCAGGTTACAGACTCTACTAACCCAGAAATAGTACCTCGGGTTAAGAACTTTGCTTCAGGATGAGAACAGAAATTGTGCTCTGGCAGCACGGTGGCAGCAGGAGCCCCCATTAGCTAAAGTGGTGTCTCAGGTTAAGAACAGTTTCAGGTTAAGAACGGACCTCCGGAATGAATTAAGTTCTTAACCAGAGGTACCACTGTACATTAACTGTGCACTACAACAGCCACAGTGACTAAGTTCAGATGATCATCTATATAAATTAATGCAAATAAATGCATTAGCATTAATGCAAATAAATGCACTAAGTTCAGATGATCATCTATATAAATTAATGCAAATAAATGGTGGCAATCCTTGGGCTCACACTCTCACTATCCTATCTTATCCTCCTCAAGCATAAGCTCTTTCATTTTTTTAAGAAAAACTAAATCAGTTTCCTGTTACAAATGAACTTGGAAAACTGGTTTATTCTAATTCTAGCCACTTTCAAAAGAGGGGTATCAAACCACAGTAAAAGTTTGTTAAAAGTCCAGACTCTACCATATAACCTTTGTGAGGAAGAAACTATAGGGAAAGCTGTAACCTTTTCTCTCTTTTTTAAATCTGTGAAAATGCTTGCTTTTGCTATCTTTTCATTTATTTTGTGAAATACTGCATTATTAGTGCCTAATATGAAATTTAAACTTCAGAGGGAGATAAAAATTCCCACGCCAGTTCCCTATTTTATCATTGCTTGATGTTGCAAGGAAGAAGGACATAAACCAGGTTACCTCTGATTTATAGAACTGCTTGCAAAAGTCAGCAGATAGCTCGAGAAATGGGATGTATTGCATTATCCTCAACCTTTCTTGTCAGCTCAGATGAATGACTTCATGGTAGATGAAAAGAGACCTGAATACCTTTCTATTCTGCTGGAGCAGAGTGCTATTTTCCCCTTTAAACAAAGCAAGACATGGACTAGGACTTTAGCATCCTATGAAATGTATAACATTAATGTAAGATTTTAAGCTCAGTCCAACTGGCCCCAGATCAAAGGGACGCAGAGGAATTTTGCCAGCTCTCTTCGTAAAAGGACCCTTTCTTCTGTGGGTGGGTGAGCAAACTTGCCTTGCCAGTCCAGCAAAAGAGGCTGCCTTTAAAACTGAAGGCTACGTTACAGCACAATCTCTTGCATGTTTTCCCAGAAATTAGTCTCATTCATGCTTACTCCTAAGTAAATGTGTTTGGGACTGCTGCTGCTGCTGCTGGAGGACAAGGGCTGTAGCTCAAGGGAAAGAGCTGTACCTGATGTGCATGTTGAAAGTCCCAAGTTCAGACCCTAACATCCTCAACTAGGGCTGGAAGAATCCCTTGTCAGACATCCTAAACCACTGGTGTCAGTCTGTGTGTAAACAGATACTGAGCTACATGGGCCACTAGGCTGACTCAGTATAAGGCAGCCTCCTGTGATTTTATACATCAAAGGCAGATTTAGGGAAGCACTACTGGTTCACCCGCACTGGGTGTCAAGCTGAGACAGTACCGCAGGGAATGCCACAAAATGATGTAGAATGGAAGGTGAGAGGTGGGGAGACACCGCTGAAATCTGAAAGCCCAAAGTCTACCACTGTCTATGTGATTTGCACCGGTTGCCAATTTGTTTCCAGGTTCAATTCAAGTTGCTGGAGTTAATCTTTAAAGTGGATAATGGCTTGCAGCTTGATGCTGAAGGAATCACCTTTTCCCACGTGTTCCTCCTTGCATTCTCTGATTGCCATCTCAGGCCGTGTTCCAAACCCCTCAACCTCAGGAAGCAAGATTAGTGTCAGCTAGAAATAGGGCCTCCTATGTTGTGGCGCCTTTCGTACGGAATTCCATGTTCAGCGAGGTCTCTTAGGCCCCATTGCTGTACTGCTTCAGTCAGTTGACGACAACCTTGCTTTCTGTTAAAGGCTTTTGCTTATATAGTATTTGCTGGTTCAGTTCCATATTATTTTTGTGCTGGTGGAGCTTGTCAACTGGATGGATAGTCTTATTACTCTGAATGTACATTGGTGTGGGTTAAAAAAAAGTTATATACAGTGGGACCTCGACTTACGAGCTATTCGACATTCGATGTTTTTGAGTTATGAGCAGAAAAAGTGGCCGCGCGCTTACGATTTTCTCGACATCTGAATGTAAAACCCGTTCGCAGCCAGATGAGGTTTCCTCAACTTACGAATTTTTCCATTTCCAATGCATTCCTATGGGAAACCGCTTTTCCTATGGGAAACTTGACTTAGAAGTTTTCGACCTACGAGTGTGCATTCAGTACGAATTAAATTTGTAAGTCGAGGTCCCACTGTATATTTTTCTCTTTTCGCTACCATTTGTTAACCACCCAGAGTCTCTTTGGAGAAATAGGTGGAATATAATTTTTAAAGAAATAAATAATATTTGATCCCACACCCCTGTTGTGAATTCCAGAACCATGTACATGGGTCCAGTTGCATGGGCCTTTCCAACCTGATGCTCAGGTGATATATCTGGTGGGATACATCCATGCAATTGATTGTTGCCACCATCAACATGGTTTTGGAGATCACAATATGGAGGAGTGCTGTCATGCCACCAGGGGCTAGTGTGAAAGGGTTCTCAATGTACTACATTTGAACATACTGTAAACTGAAGAAAATGTATTGCATCAACATTTCATAGTAATTGATGCTACAACAACCACATGCTTCCAATGAGGTTATTAAGACTCTCAAGTACGGGGCAATTTGCTTTGCTTATTGTTTATTTATTCCCTTGGTGTCCTCACTTCCTCTAAGGAGTTCCGGACAGCATAAATGGGGTTTTCCTATTTTATCCTTGTAAGAAACCTGAGCAGTAGGTTAGGCTGAGTTACTGGCTCGAGGTCATCTAATGATCAGAGAGGGAACAGAACCCAGGTGTCCCTGGTCGAGGTCCAACACACCTGCTTCCTGCCAGTATGCCCAAGCTGCCCTTGAGCCAGAGTGCCTGAAAATAAGACAACACAAAGTCATCAGGACTTTGGGCCAGGAAACTAACCCTTTGGTGGGTGCTCCTGCAACTTCCTTTCACTTAAGAAAATAGGGGACACAATGGGAAACCAGAGCTCTTACAACCCCTTTTTAGTTGCTCCTAAATTGCCACTGAGAGGAGTATATTTCAGCAAGTAGCACATTTCTTTAAATTTATCTCTAATCCTGCCTGGAGAATGGCCCCCTGAAGAAATGCATGCATAATCCATCACAGTATAGTCCCCCACCCACCAAAAAAAAGCTTATCGAAGCCTTCCTCAGCCTGCTGTGCTCAATACACTTTGGACCACAGCTTCCATTGGTCATTGGGCAGGCTGACCGGGGCTGATGGGAATTGTAGTCCGAAACATCTGAAGGGCACCAGGTTGGAGATGATTGGCATATATATATATATATATATATATATATATATATATATATATATATAGTGTGTGTGTGTGTGTGTGTGTCCTCCTGAAAATTCATCAGTGTATTAATGCACATTTATCCTAATTTTATGCATTTTTGCCTAAATATCCACATTTTTGCAGACAATTTTGACTGTTGCAATACATTTTATGTCTGTCTCACTAAAATGGGCATTTTATGAAAAGTTTCCCATAAGTATGCATTTATGCATACATTATTTGGTCAAAGAATTAAATTGCAAATTTCAGGGAAATGTGATTTTTTTCAAAGCATAGTTGCATGTTGGTTTGTGTATTGTTCTGGCAAGTGTGAATTAGCCATTAAAATGTGAACTGAACTGAATTTCTCTCCCATTCCTACTTATGGGGTAATTTCTGAAAGCAAAGCAATGTCTACCAAGTGTTACATCAGAACCAGCACTTTATTTAAATATAGGAATGCAAAAAAAAAAACCAACCCTCTGCTAGCGCATGCCCAACCCAGTTCCTACATTTATAGTAATAAGAAGTGACATTCTTAATATCAATATACGAATCCTGTTTCAGGTCTTTAGCTTAGGAAAATATGTGTTGTGCAGAGTCTTTTCCAGAAAACCATACTGTCTAGAGCTTCTTCTTTGTCACATGTATTATATGACATTTAAAGTTGATGAAACCATCTGTAAATAATCTGAATTGATGAAATGTTGGTTGGGTGGAGAAAGGGAGGGGAAATGTCAAGTTAAAGCTGCAAACAGGTCAGAGGATCAAAAAAGGCACATTCAGGAACATTAATAAGAGACAAAGACCTTTGCATGATTGTGGCAACACAGGAACAGAGTATAAACACAGATGAACGATATCCCTTTCAGTGTCCTGCTCAAAATTTTCTGCATACTTTCATTTTTATGGGTATAATTCTTAGGTTTTTATGAATACATTTACTAGCTGCTTAACTCTGCAATATACTGTGTGGAAAAGTAATAAATGCAAAAGATTTGTTTTAAGGCATGGTGTAATAGTCAAATAAAAAATCAAAATACTTCACAATGTACTTGACTTGGTGATTGCAGACCTAAATTTTTGAGTGCCTTGGTCCACATCCTCAGTATGAGCAAATTCAAAGCACAATCTTTTCCATACCACATGTTCAGCACCCACCTGTGTGCACAGCTTTGCATACATGAAGAGGTGCCCCATAGGCTTGCACTCAACCCTTCCTTCGCCCTGTGCTCGCTTCAGCCAGCAGACTGCACTGCCACCATGCAAAGCATTTGGGCATCTCAAAGAATATGAGGCCCACCCACACCCCAGTTACACTTGTCCACACCTCTCCATTCCCCCGGTATGCAGCATAATCATAGTTGTGGCGCACACAGTTCCAACCCCTTGCTATTTCCCAGCAGACTGCTGCCTCTGCTGGCTGCTTGGCTATGAGAGCCAGTGTGGTGTAGTGGTTAAGAGTGGTAGACCCGTAATCTGGGGAACCGGGTTCGCGTCTCCACTCCTCCACATGCAGCTGCTGGGTGACCTTGGGCTAGTCACACTTCTTTGAAGTCTCTCAGCCCCACTCACCTCACAGAGTGTTTGTTGTGGGGGAGGAAGGGAAAGGAGAATGTTAGCCACTTTGAGACTGTTGGTGCTGACCTTTAAAGCCCTTAAAGGCCTCGGCCCAGTATACCTGAAGGAGCACCTCCACCCCCATTGTTCAGCCTGGACACTGAGGTCCAGCTCCGAGGGCCTTCTGGCGGTTCCCTCACTGCAAGAAGTGAGGTTACAGGGAGCCAGGCAGAGGGCCTTCTCGGTAGTGGTGCCCATCCTGTGGAACGCCCTCCCATCAGATGTCAAGGAAATAAAAAACTATCTGACTTTTAGAACACATCTGAAGGCAACCCTGTTTAGGGAAGTTTTTAATGTTTGATGTTTGATGTTTTATTGTGTTTTTAATATCCTGTTGGAAGCTGCCCAGAGTGGCTGAGGAGGTCTGGCCAGATAGGCAGGGTATAAGTATAAGTAATTTATACGTAATAAATTATTATTATTATTATCATCATCATCATGCCTAGTGGGCAAGGAACGCCTGCAATAAATCAATGAGAAGCACTTTTACATGTTCAATGGGAGGGGAAGAACCATGTCCTTAAACATGCACTAGAGCACAATTTCCCACCATAAAGCTTCCTTAAAGCTCACCTGATTCTAACAATAATTAGCCATTTTCAGATATTCAACATGTATTCAATTAACACATTGTGGGGTGGGGAGACAGTGTCTACCCAAAAATGCACACATTCCTTTTGCTATCTGAAAAGCTGTACATGTGGAAAGCTCTTCTCTACATGTTTTGGAAACCTTGGACAAGCAGAAGTGTCCTTCTGTGTGTGCATGTTGCCGCCTGAAAATGTACATTGCGAGTTGAGTCTGGGTTTTGATATTTGGTTCATCTTATGAAGGTTCTTTGGCAATCAACAGAAGGACTGGGACTCAGTCTTGAGGGAGCAAGCTTTGGGAATCAAATTCCAAAGGATGGTGTAGCTTCACTGTGACTGAGGCAGTGTTTGTCAAGTCAGCACAAGACTTACTTCTGAGCAAGCATGCATGAGAGGAATGTGCAGTGCAGCGGTCCAGCTCCAAGATCTGCAGCACTTTCTCAATGTGAGCTGAGAGAAGCCACAAGATTAACTGATAATTCATCTAGCCTCTCTGCTCCAACCATGAAAGGCAGTTCCTCACCAGCATTTGGGCATGCATGCCCGACACACACGTAGAAATACAAGGCTTCTATATGGAATTCCTGAGTATTTGGTATAAGACCAAAATGTTTTGAGTAGAATGCTTTGCTTCTTCCAAGGGAGTATACTTCCTTTTTCCTCTAGACATGGAATGTATAGAAAAATATGTGAGGGAAAGCCTGTGAGGTTTCCTGTTCTATATGCAGGAATGCATATAGCATAGCAAACAATATGGCCTGTATTTATCATGGTGAAAATAGAATTTGGTATTACAGTAAAATTGTACAGTTGTAACACAAATCCTGCAATGAAAATTTGTGGGTCTGGAGCATTGCTGGCTGCAAGACGTGGAGAGAGTTGGCATATTGCAAGTTTCTTTTTTATTAGCACACATGCAGATACAATCTATCTATCTATCTAATATTTTTACATCGTTTCATTACAAAAATATCAGTGCATAACTGCCCTTGATTTGTAATGTTCATGAAATGGAAAGAGAATTTTATAACAAAAAATCCATAAAACAGTTTTTATTCATGAGTATTTAGAATAAAAGTCTGCTTCCTTTTCCAAGTCATTTGATCCACAGATAGTTTTATACGTTATCCATAATCAGAAATGTTACCATAATCAAAAAAGAATAAATGCATCAACCACAAAAAGAAAGCAAATGAGGAGAAAGATTTACATCAAATTGTCCGGGCTCCCACCCCAAAACATGCAGATAGAGGCTCTTACTTTTAAGTAAGAAAGAAATCATTATTCAGGTGAATACTGTTAGAGGTTCAGCAGCACACCATAGCTGCCAAGTTATCCCTTTTTTAAAGGGATTTTCCCTTATGCTGAACAGGCTTCCTCGCGAGAAAAGGGAAAACTTGGCAGCAATGCAGCACACACAAGGTTCAGGAGCCATGGTGCAGAATTTTAAGAACAGGTCAAGAAATCCTGGACTGGGTGGAAGCAACAAATATGTCCCAACAAGTTTCCACACCCCACCCGCCAAGCTTTTAAAGATGAGGCATTGTGCTCTCGCTCTCAATTTGATGCAAGACTGCACCCTCTTGTTTTGGTGCCTGTCCAGTATGTATATAATGACTGTAAGTTGTATAGAGATGCACCTCATCATAATGGGGAAGACAGGGACCAGACCAGGTAACTTGTCAGCTTGCTCTTTCTGCTGCCTAGGTGCAGTAGATAGGCTGGTCTCCACACCCTGGTCTTCCATCTTATGGAAGGGAGAACTTCAAAGGGAGAACTTCAAATCCTGGCCAGCCCAGGACATTTTTCTGCCTGTGGTAGAGCAGCAGGTGGTGCCTGCCCCCAGCCCAAATGAAGATGAAAAGTTACTTTGGCACCTGGGGCAAAACAACAACAACCCTCAGAAGTGTCTCTTCCCAGAAGGAAAAATAACAACAGTAACAAACAGAAATAGCTAGCAACGTTCCGTCTTTAAGAATACCCAAAATCTGTTGTCTGGGGTGGCTGTCTCACCCTACGCCACAGCAGAGCCACCCTTGATTCAAACAGAAGACTGTCCTATGAGAGTTCTTCAAACAGACAACCGTCTTCTGTAAAACAGGGCACACAACCACCTTTCACAGTGGCCCCACCACCTGCTTTCTGTGTGTGTATGCTTAGGAGTGGCTGTAAGTTTGCACTTTTGACAACAAAGAATTTCTTTTTTTTAAAAAAAAGATTTTTATTAAAGTATGAGAATTTTTACATACATTATATTCTCTCCTTCCAATTTTTAATTTCCCGTACCATTTTTCCTTTTCCTTCCCACCCCCTCCCCCACCCACAATCCATTGGAAGGGTTTAAACAGTTGTCCTCAGTCACAGGCACAATGTCTTTACTTTCCACTGAATGTCTTCTGATCCAGTAGTTGTTATCCATTGAAGATAGGGGTTCCGTCTGGTCCTTATATTAGTAGACTTGGCCCTCCATGTTATTTCCTGTGACGTTACTGCCACAATGTCTGACTGAATATATTCAAACAAATAATTAGTCCAGACCTCTACTGTCCATTTTTCTCTATCTTTCCAACCTAAAGCTATTGTTGCCTTTCCTGCTAGTATCATTGCTTTGAAGGTGTGCTGGTCACCTTTCTCTATGGCCGCGTTTCCTAGTATACACATTGTCATGAGACTGGTCTATAGGTAACTTCACTTTAAAAGCTTCATTAATAACCTTAAGGATTTTATTTCAAAATCCCCTTACCTCTGGGCATTCCCAATACATATGGGAGAACCATCCCTTGGCTTGTTCACAGTGCCAGCAGTTAGGGTTCAATCCAGGTATCATATTAGCTAGCTGAGGACAACAAAGAATTACTATCAGGCATGTGCCTTCCTTTGCTGGGGTAGGGGGACTCGGGACACTCATTCCAATTCCAATAGCACTTAAAACAATGCTTTTTTCCGTTTGCACAGTTTTTGAGCAGAAAGGTATTTAAGATGCATGTAAAATTCTTCTCAGTCAGTAAGTCGAGCCTTCACAATGAACAACCCATTGATGAGAGAAAACAGTGTGTTGTGGTTTCCTCCACCCATCCCCCCCGTCACCGCACCGCCCCCCCCAACTGCAAATGTGTGTTTGCTGCCTATTATTGAATGCTGTTTTGTTAAATTAGGGAACAGAGAGTTTTTTATTCTTTCCCAGAAGTGCCCTTTCAGATTCTGTAATTGCATGTTCTAATCCCCAGGAAGTGAGAGCAGATCACTCGCGATTGGACTCCATGGTGCTACTCGTTCTCAAACTGGACCAGCTAGATCAGGATATTGAGAACGCTCTCGGTTCAGCTTCCTCGCCTTCCGACATGCTGACACACACACGGAGGCATATACATGTGAGCTTGCTTGTTTACTTATCTTTTATCCCAGTTGCATATTTCCCTCTGCTGCTGCTTCCTCACCCTTCCCCTGAATGTGTACACACTATGCACTTAAAGTGCATGCAAAGCACATCCCCGCCAGCCAAGAACATGGGAACTGTAGCATATCCCTCACAGAGCTATAATTCCCAGCACCCTTAACAGTTCCCAGGATTCTTGGGAGGGGGACGTGCTTCAAATGTATTATAAATGTGTGTGCAGCCTCTCCCTCTTTTTCCTACTCTCTTTGGTCTTTCTGTTTCAGCACATGTAATTTCTCCTTTTTTTAAAAAATAAATAAAAGGTGTGTGTGTGTGTGTGTGTGTGTGTGTGTGTGTGTGTGTGTGTGTGATGTTCCATTTCCTAGCCTCCAGCTACCCATTTATTCCTTCTTGGACTCTCTCCACACTGGGAGAGTTATAGGAACTACTAAAACCAAAGCAAGTGAAGGGTACAAAATTCAAAAGATATTGGACTCCCCTGTCCCCTGCCAAGCTTCTCTGTGGGTTTTTTTAAAAGGCAATCAGACTGGGGTTAGAGTCGTGCCAGCACAATGGTCTGATGCAATGGGTGCTGAATTTGCAAGAGAAAGTGCTGAAATGTTGTGTTTTTTATTGGGTCCACATTTCAGTAAGACCCAGCGCCCCAGGCAAGGAGGCATTTATGGGCTGCTTACAAATTCTGCCTCGGTTAAAATAATATTCTGACAACAAAGCATTGTTTGTCTTTTTTAGATTGTTTTCTTCAATGGGAGTATATTGGAAAGGATGAGGTAAAGCACTATTCTGGCAATACACACACACACACACACACACACACACACCAGTTAAAGAGCACTTTTAGGGGCAAAATCCTCTTTTGTGCACAACTCCCCTTCATTTCAGTGATTCTGGTATGGAAAACATGGTGTTGTGTCGTGCGTTCACTAAAATTGCAAACCTATGTCCACTTGGGACGCGGGTGGTGCTGTGGTCTAAACCACTGAGCCACTTGGGTTGCCAATCAGAAGGTCGGCGGTTCGAATCCCCATGACAGGGTAAGCTCCCGTTGCTCTGTCCCAGCTCCTGCCAACCTATCAGTTCGATAGCACGCAAATAAGTGCAAGTGGATGAATAGGTACCACTCCAGCGGGAAGGTAAAGGGCGTTTCTATGCGCTGCTCTGGGATCGGTATTCCGTTGCACCAGAAGCGGCTTAGTCATGCTGGCCACATGACCCAGAAAAACTGTCTGCGGACAAACGCCAGCTTCCTCGGCCTGTAAAGTGAGATGTGCGCCGCAACCCCAGAGTCGTCCACAACTGGACATAACTGTCATGGGTCCTTTACCTTAACCTTTTATGCCCACTTACCGAAGAGTAAGCCTTATTGAACTCGGTGGGACTTTTGAGTAAATGTGTATGGGATTGACCTGCAAGTTATTTTTACCCTTTATTTTGTTTATCCCTGAAATAAGCTGGATTTTTTTTATTAAAAAAAATCACAGTAGTGACATGTGGTATGGTAACTGAATTAATGAGATTTGCTAAGCCACTACTGTACTATTGCTATGGGATGGGAACAAGGTGGTAGAGCCAAAAGCATAGCTGTCAAGTTCTCCCTTTTTTAAAGGGAAATTCCCTTATGCTGAATAGGCTTCCTCGCGAGAAAAGGGAAAACTTGGCAGCTATGGCCAAAAGATGTTCTGTGGCATTTCAGACAGCAGGTGGAAATCACATTTTTAAAAAATAAAAAAATAAAAATGATGTCATTGATAGAAAATTCCTTGCAAGTAGAAAACTAAGGAGCGGGTTGGGCTAAAACTTGTCCTCCTCGTGTTCTAGGATTTTTTGCTCACTTTTTTTCAAAATGGGTAAACAGTCAAAAAATAAACATGAAATCCTTATTTGCAGTCCAAAGTGGCATAATCTATTCTACCATTTCCTGCTACATATATAGCAGACTTATCTGGGGCTCCTTAATAAGAATATCAGTAGCAATATTATTGTTATTTATTATATTATACTATACTATATTATACTATATTATATTATATTTATTATAATATTAATTTGTATACTGCCCTATATCCATATGTCTCAGGGCAGTTCTCAACACAAAGTTACACTATACGAAGCACAAAATATATAACAACAACAACAACTTTAAAATAGACAGGTGATAGACAAGCTTCGCTGAAAAACATATTGCCTAGATCTATTGATCTTCCTCTTAATGTGTGCTCATAAGCAAGAATCAGGTAGGTTGTCGATTGAAGTCTCACTTTATGTTGAGCAATAGGCCTGGCCATTGTGCTACGGGAACTTCATGCTGAAATCATTTCAACATACAAAGGTCCTTTGGTGGACCGCTTGATGTGGAAAGGATTCTTCGAATGTGGGAAATTGAAAACAAACAAACAAACCACTGAATTATATAAAGGCAGCTCATGATCTATAAACGTCACCTCTGTAACCCATCTTTCTTCAGAACCAGTAGAAAAGATGGCAGCCTTAAACATGAATATACATGTAACATTGTAACATGTAATGTGTTCATATTTCGCCATTCATATAATATATAGCCTTAGGCTAGAATCCAATACACAGTTACAGTATGTGGTTTATGCTTAGTTGTTTTCCATAGGAATTCATTGTGCAAAACTACACACTGAATTGTGGCCTCCTCTGTAAATCAAGGATGGGGAATCTGTGGCCTTCCAGGTGTTATTGGACTACAACTCCCCCCATCCCTGACCATTGGTCATGATATCCAGGGCTGGTGGAAGTTTGAGTCCACACATTCCTCAGCCCTACTGCAAATATTACAAAGAGCTTGAAGCAATGAAACATGCATAGGGGTGGGAGGGAAATTTGATTTGGTCTGCATTAATTAGTGAACCTACCTGATTCACAACTTCTGAAACAATATGCAAACCGAAACACAGGTACCCTTTGAAATTCACACTTCTCTGAATTTTGCAATACAGTTCTCCAGTCAAGTAACTTGTAGAAAAGGGCATAAGGTAAAGTGTGCATTTATTAGTGAAAGCAACGTACCCAAAATGCATTTTATATAGGAAAACTGCTTTGCAAAAATATGTCTGTTAGGCAAAAGTGCGTACAGAGGCAATTTTAGGGGAATTAGAAGAAATATGCACTAAAATGCTGCTGGGTTTTCATAAGGGGATTTTTTATTATTATTTTAAGCAAACTGATGGAGAAATGTGAGGAACTGATCTTAAGAGTGGAAAAAATAAAAATTGAGATAAACTAAAATTGACGGATTCCCCCATCACTAGACATGGATGTTACCCAGTTTTTGTTTACATTGTAAGAATTAAGAAACCACAAGAGGTTTCACCTGCACATGGTTCAAATGATGATGTCACTCCAGCTGTATAACAATTTCCGCATGGTGCTGGAGGTATCAGATGCTTCCAAAGACAAAAGGTGCGGACATAATCTGAGGTGTACAGGAAATACAAGGAGAAAACATGCCAGACTTTTGAAAAAACCTGGCTCGTAAACAAAGGGGTTTTTTAAAAAACTTATTTTTAGGGCGTTGCAGCTTTGATCTCAAGATATATTACAGTGTCAAGGAACAGCAGTGATTAGATCATCATTATTACTTACCGTGTTTTCCCGAAAATAAGACACTGTCTTATATTTATTTTTCCTCAAGAAAACACACTATGGCTTATTTTTAGGGGACGTCTTATTTTTAATTACGCGTCCAGCCTCGCCTCTTCCTTGGCGCCCTCCAGAACTGAGCCTATCACTATGGCTTATTTTCTGGGTATGCCTTTTATTGTGCAAATGCTTAGAAATCCTGCTACGGCTTATTTTATGGGTATGTCTTATTTTCGGGGAAACAGGGTAGAACAAGAATGTATAGGAATGTAGATAAAGTTGCAAACTTTTTAAACAACAACACCAATGTGTGATTTAATGTATTTCCTGTAGGTAATAGAATGGTAGCCACCTAAGGAATATACACATCCCTTAAATAGATTTGTCCTTCTTTTCTTTAAAAAGGATTTGGAATTGCATCCTGATTCTAGAGTGGACATTGCTCTACTGAGCCACCAGCAAACAAACGTACCACCCCCACCCCCTCCACCTCTTCCGCCACCCTATGTTGCTGATCAAGCATTTTCCACACCAATGACTGGTTCTGGAGCTAAACCAAAGGCTGGGGTGAGTCTTAAAATTATTCTGATATGGTAGCATTGGTTTTGGTATGGGGAGAATTGGGAGAAGAACAAGTAGCCAAGCTCTGCTGCCTTTGGAATGTGGATTGCCATCAAGATCTTACAAGGTTCATTCACATTTGCTATTTTGCAGGGGATAAGTTCCAGGGATGCTCCCGGTGAAAGCTGAAATTGAGTGCTTCTAAGTTGGGGGGGGGTGCTCATGGGAAGGCAAGTTTCTCATTTAAGCAGGATTCCGTTTCATGAGATGCTCCTTGCAGTGTCTGACCAGAGAAGACCGGAACATGAAACTTGCTGACAGAGAAGGTGGTTCTGCCAGCAGATCCTCCCAGTGGGTGTCCTCCTCCCTAGTAAGGGAGTAAAATATTTAGCCTGCCAATTCACATGGCAGACCTAAGGTCAAACTGCATGTGATGTGAATGGCCTGTACTGTGCGAGTTGCTTGCTGCAACTCTCTCACACAGAGAGAGCTGCTTGTAGGACTGAGGTAGGAAACTTATGCCCCTCCAGATATTGTTGATCTCCAGCTCCCATGACCCCAGCCAACATGGCCAGAGATCAGGGATAATGAGAGCTGTAGTCCTGCAACATCTGGAAGGCCACACAGTTTTGGGGAGATCAAATATGATGGGAGATCTCAAGTAGCATGCTGCTGACCCTGGGCCAGAAATGTGTGAGCAGTTCTTCTGCTCTTTGCCTAGGTCAGTGGTTCCCAACCTTTTTTTTTTTTTTTTGGCCATGCCCTTCCTAAGCATCTCTAAAATCCTGATGCCCTCCACCTGTGAGATATAATTCTTATTATTCAAAACGTGAACTCCTATTCATGTGGAGGAAGTTTAAAGGTCCATTAACTGTTAATAACTAATTCTTGAATTCCCCCCCCAAATCAAATTCCCCCCCCCATGGGGTGTGTGCCCCACGTTGGGAACCACGGGCCTAGGTGAAATGAAACTGAGCAGCAGTGTGACATCAAGAGGAATAGCGGGCAATGATAATAACTTCTTGGAAAAGACTTGGTGGCGTTCACAGATGTGTAGTGTCACTCATCCAAAATTATTCAATAGGGTTGGATCTGACCAGTTGTGTTGCTCTTCGTTCAGCCAAGGAGCGCTGGTTCCAAATGGTCTGGTTTCTGTTTAAATCCATTGGAAGCATTTCCCAACGCTGTCAAAACTGCATGCTTCAGCGGGCCAGCTGTGGAGGATATGTGTTGTGGAATGTTATCATGTCGAACTGAGTAGAAAACAAGGTGGTTTTTATGCTTTGTGTGCCAGTGGGTTACACAGGCCACAGCAAAATGTGTGACGGAGGTGAACAAGGGGCTCCCCTTTGGACTAGGAACTCAAATGTTCACAGATGCTCCATGTAATGATTTCTTGTTTTTTTCCATTCTGGTATACCACTTCCTGCCTTGTAAAACGATATTTTAGGGGTAAGGATCTCTGGGGATCATGCATGATTATACAGTGGTACCTCGACTTACGAAGGCAAAACCTTCAGAAGTCGAAGCGTCCATTTTGCGCATGCGCAGAACACACGCGCAGCGAAAATACTTCCAGGTTAGCGGACTTCGGGAGTTGAAACCTTCGGATGTTGAGGCATTCGTAAGCCGAGGTACCACTGTACTTGAATGCATGCATTAATGGCTTTGGATTCATACATAGATAGAAGGTATATAAGAAGGTACCTTATACTGAGTCAGATCTTTAGTCATTCTAGCCCAGGCATCCCCAAACTGCGGCCCTCCAGATGTTTTGGCCTACAACTCCCATGATCCCTAGCTAACTGGACCAGTGGTTGGGGAAGATGGGAATTGTAGTCCAAAACATCTGGAGGGCCGAAGTTTGGGGATGCCTGTTCTAGCCCAATACTGTCTAAACCAGGCATCCCCAAACTTCGGCCCTCCAGATGTTTTGGACTACAATTCCCATCTTCCCAGACCACTGGTCCTGTTAGCTAGGGATCATGGGGGTTGTAGGCCAAAACATCTGGAGGGCCGCAGTTTGGGGGTGCCTGGTCTAAACTGACTGGCAGCTGCTCTGCAGGGATTTAGATTCCCCCAGCCCTACTGGATATATTGGGGATTGCACCTGGGACTTGGTGCATCCAAAGCAGATGCTCTCCCAGCCACTGAGCTAGGGATGGACTCTTGGAATTAGCATCTCAGTAATTTCCACCATTAAAGATTATGGGAACCACAAAACCTGTGGATTAATTTCAGTCAAATTCTGTGTATGGAAAGCATTTTTTTAAAAAAGCTATAGTTTTCTACCAAGTGTTTTATTACCTGTCATGGGTGGTTTCTAACTGGAATATTTGGAATAAGATTGCCGGAAGAGAAATCTTTCTCAGAATGTATAGTTCTGTATATCTCACTGGACAACCTGTATTTCATATCTGTTCGTTGTTGTTAGATTTTGTACAAATTCTGAAGACAGCCAAGGATCAATAAAAATGGATTAAAATGCTTTAAAAATAATAACATTAGGAGCGGTGATGTACTAAGGTACCCAGCTAAGGGTAAATTGGTTCGTATTTCCTGGGTGAAATGAGTAAGGACACTGATGTTTGTTGGATAGTGAAAGTCAAAAACTAATCAAGTCATAAGACTCAGCGGCGTTTATTGCGGTTTTCAAGTCAGAAGTGAATTCAGAGTTCTAACTGTCCCAAATTACGCTCAATGTGAATTTTAAGCAGAAATATGTGCTTCTCCCATAGCAAAACCCAACCCGGGGGGGGGGGGTAAATCAGGTTTACAGGATCTAGTTAGTTCAGCTGTAAGCCCAGTAGGATGTTGTACCTGTAGGTCATATCAAGCATGGGTTTCATTATTAATTAATTTGTTGCATTTATATTCTGCTTTTCTTCCATTATGGATTTTATACCTGAATGTAAACATACATAAGGATTCCAGATGGTCTCCCATCCAGGCACTGCCAGACCCATATTTAGCTTCAGCATGATTTTTGCATCGTATATTTTCAAGCTGACATCCTAACATGTCATTTGTTGGCAGAACCAGGAATGAGGAATGGAGATGAAAGTTTGAGCAAGTTTCTTAATGGAAAGTCCAAGCCCGCCCACACTTTTTTAGTATCAAAATCCATGGTTCAGTCCATCCCTAGGCTACTTGGGCCAAAACTCATCTGCAATTTAGAATCCCAGCAGCCAAAAAACACTTGTTCCAAATGATCTGGTTTGTGTTTAAGTCAATTGGATGTTCTTTCCACCACTATTGAAACCACTAATCTGGCATGTCTTATTTAATACCATGCAAAAGTAAGTTGAGCCAGACAGCTCAGATCATGAAAAGAAACAAAAGGGGAGCCGGAAAAGGCTCATCAAAATGGGTTGTCCATCAATGCGCTACCAGGTAAATCAAGCAGAGCAACAACGTGGAAATCTCTTAATAGCATCTCTTATTTAATGGAGTTTATTGTCCATTGCTATCTTAACAATAATAAAATAAAGGTAGATGGCTACTGAGAGCTTTATTTTATATACTTTTCACTCTGGAAAGTTGGACTACGTATAATCTGCCCGCTTAAGATATTTTATTTTGTTCTTGTGAGCTGCTATTGTAATATTTTGAGACCAGTGGGAGACCTTTGTTTAGAAGGGTTGGGGAATGCATTTATCAATTAATTTTATATAGAAAACAGTGGAAAGTCTCAAGTTATATGAGGGAATGGATAAATATAATACACTGTTAACTCATGGTAAGCAGTAAGATAATAAAAAGTGATTTGGTAAAGTGATTGATCTTACTACTTTAACTTCTGTGTATAAATCATTTTATTCAGAGTAAATATTAGGTGCCTATAGGTGTGCCAAAAACAGATAGTATCAA
The DNA here is from genome assembly GCF_963506605.1 of Zootoca vivipara. Classification (NCBI taxonomy): domain Eukaryota; kingdom Metazoa; phylum Chordata; class Lepidosauria; order Squamata; family Lacertidae; genus Zootoca; species Zootoca vivipara. The sequence continues at coordinate 56,629,105 of NC_083284.1, read as the reverse complement.
AAATTGAAAAATTGAGAGGTATTGCATCACTAGGTTCCACAATCAGTTTCTGGGCTGGGTGTTCCTCCTCCTGAGGAGCTGATAGACCTGGTCCTTGTTGACACATACAGGGGCCACATCTTCACCAAACATTTAAAGCACCATTATACAACTTTGAGTCATGGATTCCACCAAAGAATCCTGGGAACAGTAGTTTGTTAAAGGTGCTGAGAGTTGTCCCCAAAATTCTCTTGGGTGATAATTTGACTTGATATCCCAACTAACAGACCAAATTTCTGTTCCACTTGCACAGAGGCTGTGTGTTTGTGACTTTAAGTACATTTACAGTGGTGCCTCGCTAGACGAAATTAATTCGTTCCACGGGTCTTTTCTTATAGCGAAAAATTCGTCTAGCGAATCCCATAGGAATGCACTGGATTTTTTTGACTTTTTTTTAATTAATTGAATTTCAATGCATTCCTATGGGAAACCGTGATTCGCTAGACGAATTTTTCGTAAAACGCATTCGTCTAGCAAGGCAAGCTCCGCTCAAAAAATCCTTTCGTTAAGCGGAAAATTCATTAAGCAGGGCATTCGTTAAGCGAGGCACCACTGTAATCTGTTTTCTGTTCATAGTTCAGTGCATTCTTGTTGAAGTGAGGATACATGCATGTACAGCAGTTTAAGATCACAGCAGAGGGTGTGAATCGATTTCATTGTGGCTGAGGTGACAAAAAAAAATGAAAGCATTCACTCTGTGAAGGCCCATTCATATGTGAATGTAATTCTGGTGTGCTGCATCTCGCCTGTATCTGGAAGCTAAGGAGGTATTTCACTGTGGCTGCAAAAGAGGCGCACCACAACATGGCTGTTTAGTGTGGAATGTGCTTTTGGGGTCATCTGTAAGTTATTGATTTCATCAGTTCAGGCTTTTATATGCCAGCCTCTGACACAGATGCTGATTTCTAAACTTTTAACTATACATTTGGCAATTGTAAGCCACAGAGGAATGTAAATCAGTCTGAAAACACAACAGTCAGCAGTCCTTTCCCCCAGTAAGTATGAGAAACATGAAGAAAACTAAGCTAACAAGGAGAAAGGGGAAGGAGTTAAGTATGCCAGATGTCACTGTCTGCTGGAGAAACTGATGTCACCCTCGTCTGGGGGCAACTTCCATAGCTGTTTACTGCATCCAGCAAAATGTAAAATATCCAAGTGACAGTCAATCTGTCGTTTAAAATCTTGTAACTGAGTATATAGGGAGTTGCAACAAGCAGAACTCCTCCAAGCCCACCACAAAATACTTGTCTTTGACTTTTGCAAAGGAAATTGGCTGAGATTTGTATACAGCTGTGGAGAGGGGGAGGGAAGACAGTACTGGCAATGGAAGTGAAGGGCTGCCCATTTTCTGTACAGTGGTACCTCGGTTCACAAACACAATTGGTTCCGGAAGTCCGTACTTTACCTGAAACGTACTTAACCTGAAGCAAACTTTCCCATTGAAAGTAATGGAAAGTGGATTAATCGGTTCCAGACAGGTCCGTGGAGTACTTAGACTGAAAATACTGAAACCGAGGCGTACTTAAACCGAGGTATGACTGTATTAATTTAATGACATAAAGAACCATTCTGTATTCAAAGGATATATAATTGCATTTGTATATTCCAACCCTCCCATATCTATCTGTTGGTAGCATTTGCCCAATTCATGGCTCAGTGTTCTTAAAATAACAAGCAGCCTTGTTCGAGGAGCCCATTCTTACAGATGTAGATCTTTAAGAAATTTAGGAAATTTAGGACCTTTGGTAAGTTTGTTATCGCTGATCTAGGGCCGTCTCTAGGCCCGGGTCCAGTGGCGCGGGGCACCAGGGCGCCAGGCCACCAGGGGCGCCGCTGCGCCCGCTGAGAGGCGCGCCGGGTGCAGCCCTAGGCGCGCCTCTCAGCTGTTCAGGCCGCTCTCTGCAGGCGCGCGGGCCTGGGGCTGCCTCCGCCGCGTGCAGAGGCGTCACAACAGGGGGCGGCCAGGCTGGATGGCGCAGGACACCGCCCCTCCAGGCGGCAGCTGCGCTGTGCGTTGCACCCGCCCACCGCACCAGAAAACGGGGCAGGGGCGCGCCGGAGGGATCCGTCGCGCCAGGGCGCCGATCTCTGCATCAGAGAACTCAATGCCATTTCCTTCAACTAGCAACTGAGGTTTTGATGAAGAAGCTCGACATAAACATGGGGAAGGAATCCTTTCAATTTTAAAACAGTGCTTTAGATTGCTTCCATGGGGACAGAATGCAGGAGGCTATATCAGCCCTGAGTTCCTGCTGCAGGAGGGCACTGCAAGACTCATAGCTGACTGCTGAGACTTTTACCCTAGTTCAGGCAATCACATGGCATTTTGAGGGAGAGAACCTTTGCAAGGAAAAAGAAAACTCAAATATTCTCAGACTGACTTGCCTTCCAAAGCAATGCATCTTTGCGCAATTATGAAGCTAACTCAGCTTCATAGTGCTTAACTGCAGCTGGACTACATCAAATACCTTTAAGCACTATGAAGCTGAGTTGATTTCAGTGGGAAGAATTACAGTGGACAATTACATCGCTGCCACTGTTGGTGTGTGTGTGTACATATGAGTTTGTTTGCTTGTTTTTGCACTACCGTAATGCAAAAAGCTTTAAAAATGGTGTATAATTTATGATGCATACATGATTTGAATGTATGCATAATAGACTTTTATTGCATTAAGCATGGTCATCTTTCTCCACCAACAAATATTAGGGTGCTTTCTGCAACATATTTTTTTGCCCCAAATATTTCCTGTGAATTTTGTGCTATAAATCTGAAACATCAATATGGATCTCAACAATTAAAACATCAGATGAAATACACACAATAACAACACAATAATATAGCAGGCAAGCATTAATATACAACTGAAATGTCTCATCAGCTCTCCACAAAAGCCTGGGCAAAGGTAGTGCCAAAAAACAACAACAACACAGCCAAATAATGTCAGCACCAGCAATATCTCAAGGACAAGGGAATTCCACAACTCCAAAAAAAAGACTATATTCTCTATTATCATACTGTAGGTTTTCCCTGGCAGTGGAATGACAAGAAAGACTATCTTGCAGATCTCAGTGCATGCGCAGGGTGATATGGGAAGTGTTTCTCTTTCAGATAACTGGGTCCCCAGTTATTTAAGGCTTGGTAGCACATAAAACACCAACAGTTTGGCCAAACAAATGTTCAGCGGATTTTATAATGCAAACCAGGCCAGTCTTTATTTAGTTATTTTACTGATATATTCGTTTACCTTTCAGAATGTCTTATAGTGAAGCTTAGAAAAATATATTAAAACACTAAAAATATCAGTGACGATAAAATCAGCAATGAATCTTTGCAGCAAAAGGGATTTATAAAAGCAAGTCAGCATCTACAGATTTTCATTTTAAAAGATGAATGAATCAGCCAACCCAAAGCACCTAGCAGATTAACCTCAAAGATCTTTCCCACTGCAAAAACTCCTCCCAAATTTGGAAAAGTCTGCCAGCTGCAGATGCACATGCATCTATCATCATTCATATAAAGCAAAACACAGCATCTACCCCCTGGTCTGTTGCTACACTCTGAGCTGCACTCAGTGGCAGAGAACATGCTTCACATGCAGAAAGTCCCAGGTCCCACCCCTGCCATCTCCAGGGAGGGCTTAGGAAAAGACTCCTTGTGAAACTCCTGAGAACAACTGTCAGTTGGAATCAACGGTGCTGTGCTAAGCATGATGGGCCAAAGGCGGCTGGCTTCCTGTGTTCCTGTCTGTCGCAGAAATGCAATCTGGTTGGCCATAGCCATCTGTTGGGACCAGTACCGGATTTCGCATTATGTTTCTTCACACAGCTGTCAATGTGTTTCAGGGCCTCTCACTTTTCTTGTTATGGTACTCCATTGCTATCCACCTGGGACTTCTGGGAAATAACAGGGCAACTTTGGTTTGGTACACACACACACACACACGCACACGCACACGCACACACTGATCTTGCTCTTAACACCATGTACCAATCAGATCAAGAACCTCACTAGGTATCCATCTCATACTAATAGATCATTTAAAAAAATAAGGAGAGGAAGATAAAGTCCCGCCCAGAGATGAATGGTTGATGAAGATGATGGACTACGCCAAAATGGCAAAAATGACCAGGAAAATCAGAAACTAGGAAGATAGAAACTTAATAAGGAATGGGGGAAATGGACAATTTTCTTAAGATAACACTGTAAACAACTAAAAACTTTGGCAGGATTTGAGTTTGTAATGTACTAAAAACTAAGGTAAAAATGGATTAAAGGTAAAGTACCCCTGACCATTAGGTCCAGTCATGACCGACTCTGGGGTTGCGGCACTCATCTCGCATTATTGGCCGAGGGAGCCGGCGTATAGCTTCTAGGTCATGTGGCCAGCATGACAAAGCCGCTTCTGGCGAACCAGAGCAGCACACGGAAACGCCGTTTTAAAATGGATTACCTTAAGAAAAACAGAGGAAAATATATGATGCAGCAGAAAAAGTTTGATAATGGAAACCATGGAAGGGTGAAGGGAAGTCTAAGTCCTAAATGTTGGTGATTATGATTAATGTTTGAATTCAAATGTATAGTGTAAAATTGAATTAAAAAGATTTTTAAAAAACAGAAAAATAAAGAGAGCACTGGACCAAAATACTTTTCAGATGGGCGAAAGCTGCTGAACCCAGACAAGAGCAGAAACAAACATTTGAAGATGATGACTGAAGTAAAGGAAGTGACTGCAGAAGGAACACAGAAGAACATAGCATTGATGAATTCATCTGAGAAGGACACCCTGGTTGGTGTCAGGTGCTGCTAGAATCTATGTGTGGCTGCCCCATGTGGTGAACCACTGAACTGCAGGAAGAAGCTATCTCAGTGAAGAATCATCTAGATTTACTCTGCCCACCTAGGCTGACCACCAGAACTTTATGGGCAAAAAGGAATACAGTTGGCTCCCTTATCTAGTTGGGCCTTGCTTGAACAGCAAGGTCTTCTTAAACTCTGGTACGTTGCTGACTCCTGACTTGTTCTTCCTTTGTTCTTTGGTTCTGACTCCTGGCTTATTTCTGGTTTGTCCTTTGGTCCTGCCTTGCTCTTCAGTTGTGACCACTAGCCTGCATCACACCTCCTGGTTCCAAGTCCTTGACTCATCTCGGACTCAGCCCCAAGAAACAGGCAGATTATTTAGAGCAGGAAGGAGAGGCAGACACTGTACCTTGGAGGTGTCCCCTGAATAGGTGCAGTGAAACTGAAACCTGGATAAGTTCATTCTTTGGATGGTTGTACCACTAAAGAGAATAGTACACCATAGCTGCCAAGTTTTCCTTTTTCTCACGAGGAAGCCTATTCAGCATAATGGAATTTCCCTTAAAAAAAGGGATAACTTGGCAGCTATGTAGTACACCTGTATTGCTATGGTAACAGAATATTCAAACCATGCCAATTTCAAACATAACATGGTATGGTTGTATACAGCCTGTGAATATTGCATACATCAACAGAAAAGCATGTCTTTGCAGCCATTTCAGCTGAGATGTACATGAGCACTTATGAAACTTAAAATATTGGCTTAGTAGGACCACTTTGCATTCTAACCGTAGCATATAGTCTAGCTTTCTCTTGGGTTCAGTTAACTCACTGAATGCTGCCATCTACTGCTTGCATCAAGAAAATCTATGGTGTGCAAGATACAAAAGCAGACAGAAAGGATGAATTACGTTAAGGATCCCATTTCAAAGTCTGTTTTAATCATTTTTCTCAATAAACCACACATCCCTGTGCATGTTTAATTGCAAGTAAGTCCTAATAAGTTCAATGGGGCCTACTCTCAGGAAAGCATTCATCAGATTACAGCCTCTCTTGGTAAAATTAATTGGTCAGACAATGACTAGAATTAGTGGGGAAATACCCATTAAAATATGATTAGAAATTTAGAAAATATGCTTAGAAAACTACATGAAAGCAAAAATAGGTAAGTGAATGTCTATGGAACAATTTTCTGTCCCCCCCCCCCAGTTAAGGGTGATTGATATTACATGCAAAAGTAAACTGCAAAAGTAAACTGCTGTACTCAGCAGAATCTCCAAGTTAATTATTATGTATAACAATTTATTTGACCTTTTTATTCATGTGTTTATAATACATTGGTTGGACTTCATTTGTTTCCAGTTGACAAATACATAATAGAAATAATCGGTTGTGTCCAGTTAAATGATGCTCAGAGTAACCTCGCTGAAATTAATGGATCTAGGTTAGTCATGTCCATAATTTTCAATGAGTCTTCTCTGACCCATTCACTTCAGATAGTTCTAAATAGGAAATAAGAGGTATAGTTGGCAGTGACAGTGTCACAGTAAGCAAAATATACACACACACCCCACTCCAAAGGTCTTATGTGCTGGTTCACAGATGTGTTTCATCTGGTCAGATAATGAAATAAAGCACCACCAAAAATTTCATTCAAAGTTAAGCAATTTATTTTTGAATAAATAAATTTTTTTTATTGCTTCCTTCTGCTTTGAATTAGGGTCATCCCTTCATAAGAAACAGGTGGCAGGATTGTCTGCCATTCAAGTTTCTGTAGGTTGTTTGATGAATAAAATCTAGCTAGAAAAGGCAGTTTGGCATTGCAAAATGTCAGCAGAAGTTTTATTTCCCAAAACTAGACAAGTAGTGGTCTGTATTTCATTTAAGCATCTAGAATTTTTTCAAAAAATATTGAGGCAGATAGATGACTTGCTATCCAGAGCTTTAATAACTCTACTGATGTTGTGTGGAAGTTTTTGATGCTACAAAATTAACCCATGAATTACAGCAGATTTGGGGGGGGGGCTATGGTCTCCAGATGTTATTTGGTGCACTATATCTGCAAGCCCTGACTGTTAGCATGCAATCTAGGGCAGATGAGAGTCCAACCACATCTGGAGGGCCACAGGTTCCCCACTCTTAAATTCAAGGATCAACAAGTGGTGCAGTTCAGTCTAGCGACCACACTAAACTTGGCCATCCTTGCGCAACATTCAGGATTTGATGGTCATGTAACCATGTATCTAAGATCCAAAGAATTTAAGGCAGGCATCTCCAAACTAGGGTTGCCAGACTCAATAGTGGACAGGACTTCTGTGCCTTTAATTGCCCTGTTCTGTTTTGAGTCTGGAAACCTTAAAGAGAAACCAGCAGACGCTTTGCTTGGAAATTAAACAAAGGGTCTGCTGGTTTCTCTTTAAGGTTTCCAGACTCAAAAGAGAGCAGGGCAATTAAAGGCACAGAGGTTCTGTCCACTATTGAGTCTGGCAACCCTACCCCAATCTGCGGCCCTCCAGATGTTCTGGCCTACAACTCCCATGATCCCTAGCTAACAGGACCAGTGGTCAGGGATGATGGGAATTGTAGTCCAAAACATCTGGAGGACCGAAGTTTGGGGATGCCTGATTTAAGGCATGGATAATAAAATATACTTTAGCTGCTATCCTAACCCCACTTACCCTTTGAAATCAACATGACTTATGTCTGAGTAGACATGGTTAGGATTTCACTGTTAGTCTGCTGAGCACTGAGAAAGGTTATTAGATGCTTGAGGTTATTATTTGTCCTGGCAAATTGTATTACTTGCAACAAGGCACTCTGGCATCAATGTGATAATCAGTCTTGCCCCCAAAATAAGCATCCAGGCTTCTATAACAAACTCAGGCCCTGATCAGGCATGCCCTCCATGAGTTCTCTGCATGTAGGAAGGGGAAAGTGGTGGCATGTGTACCAGTTCCTTCCACCTTCACACCATTCTCTGCACATAGAGCACAAAGATCAAAAGGGGAAATCTTTGGGGGGGAAACAGCTGACAGGGTTGCCAGACTCAATAGAGGACAGGACTTCTGTGCCTTTAATTGCCCTGCTCTCTTTTGAGTCTGGAAACCTTAAAGAGAAACCAGCAGACCCTTTGTTTAATTTCCAAGCAAAGGGCCTGCTGGTTTCTCTTTAAGGTTTCCAGACTCAAAAGAGAGCAGGGCAATTAAAGGCACAGAAGTCCTGTCCTCTATTGAGTCTGGCAACCCTATCAGCTGAATACACTTAGAACCCTGCGTATCAGCAGGAACCCTGTTTCAGTAGGCTCTCATTCACATGGAAGCTTCTGAGTGTGCAGTCAAAGATTTCCTCTTCAGGTCTTATAACTCAAAGCCTGAAGGTCAGTCGAGGAGCCAGCAGGGATGCAGACCAGGTGGGGCGTGCTAGCACATGCAAACCCTCCCTCCATACATTCTGAGAACTTATGAAAGAAACGCCTGAGTGCGCTTGACCAAAAATATTGCACGGGTCTTGGGTCCTCTAATAGCTTTCGCTTTCTTGACTCCTAATGCGTTCCCAGCTTCCAATCTCAAGTCTCTGCGGGTGTTATTAGTCAGAAATCAGATCTGTCAGATTAATTTAGAATTCAATATCTTTTCTAAGTTTTCAGGTGTCAGAGACAGTAATAAAACAGGAAAGAAAGCCCAAACTTTTCAACAGTTTAGAGAGAATGATTAATCTTAAATGAGGAAGGGCAGTAGTGTGGTGAAATTGACATGAAGAAATAAGTCGGATGACTAAAAGGGGAGGGAAACCATAGCAAGGCAAATGTTGTTATATCAGCAGTACAAATTTATTTATTTTATTTGTGTTCCGTCTTTCTTCCATCATGGATGTTGTGGTGTACATGGGATTCCCTGACCGTCTCCCATCCAGGCTCTGACCTGAGACTGAATGCTGAATCTGTTCGATAAGAGAGAGAGAGAGAGAGAGAGAGAGAATAGTGCCGGATTTACGTATAAGCTAAACAAGCTATAGCTTAGGGCCCCACTCTCTTGGGGGCCCCCAAAAAAAATTAAAGGAAAAAAACCCTGGATGTACATTTTCAAAATATAAGATAAAATAAAATAAAACCTAAATGCAGTTAGAGCTTAATAATTATTTCACTACTAATATACTTCTTCTTAATTGTATTTCAGTTCAACAATTACTTTGATAAAATACATATTTTGTTATGTGCAAATGGCTTCTTTAGATACCTCTTAGGTCCATAAATTACCAAATAGCATATATTCAACACACAAAAACAGCGACAATTTGTTGTTGACAAAGGACAGCTGGACATATAAAGGGCCCCATTATCTTCAATCGCTTAGGGCCTCATCAAACCTAAATCCAGCCCTGATATATAGTTTAAGAAATATGTTGCTCTTCACTGGCTAGAACTAAGCCAAAGTAATAATATTACCAGTTCTAGCAGCAAACTTTAATCCAGAGATTCAGTTCGTATGGCCACTGGTGTTGGGATACCGGCCACACCTCAGAGGAGTGGACAAGTTGGGAGGTACTAGAAGCTAGAAGCTTGAGGGATAGCAAAGATGCAGAGGCTGGGAGGTGGCCCAGCACCGGGCAGGGTGATGAGGTTTCCAGTTTGGATGCAGGCTCTGACAGAGGTGACAGAGGGGAGCCAGACCCTGCAGCTGTCCCCCAGATCCATCCTGACAGCTTCTCTGCTTTTTTTCTTTGCTTTTTTTTTGGCTTTTCAAAAATATTTATTGATGCAAATGCATGCCACTCAGAATCTGAGCTTCTGGAAAAACCACTTGTTCTTGCCTGTCTTGTATCTCTCCTCAAATTTCACTTTGGCCTCCCGCCGTGCTTTATGTTTCAGCGCAGGGTCCCTAAATACATCCTTGTTGACAACGGTCTTGTCAAGGGGAATATCAACTGAGTACATGGTAGGCATCAAGTGGTTGTAATTGTAGACCTTCACAAATGACTTCATCTTGGAATGCTTGGCAATCTTCTTGCCCATGCTTGCAGTCACTTTGCGTGGGTAGCAATCGATGCCAGCCACCAGAGCGTGGCTGTAGGGGCGGTCAGAGGTGCCATCATCAATATTCTTAACAATAACAGCTTTGCATCCGGAGTAACGCCCAGCAAGGACAAGGACTACTTTCCCTGGTTTCATAAACTTGCTCATCTTGGAGCTGTGGCAGCCAGGGCCATCTTAAACGCCCCTGCCGCTGTGGTGCGCCGGAGCTCTCCAGCGCCCTCCCGCCCCGTTTCCCAGCGCGGTGGGCGGGTGGGCGCAGCGGCGGGCGGGCGGGCAGGCACAGCGCGATCTCTCTGGCGCCCTCCCGCCCCATTTCCCAGCATGGTGGGCGGGTGGGCGCAGCGCGCAGCGGACCGGCGGATCGGCCGGCCAGCGGGCGGGCACAGCTCGCAGCGCCTTTCTGGCGGGCCAGCGCCATGGTGCCCCGCGCCACCGGGAGTCTACCTAGAGCCGGGCCTGGCGGCAGCGATGGAACCCACAGCTTTTCTGCTGATGGCTCTCTGGCCCCACTTCATGCCCTCATGTTGCACTTGGCATCACTGTCCATCCCAGCATCAGATACTTCATGTGAGGCGCAGCCTAGGAAATTTGAGAAGACATCCAGATTTGCAGCAGAACCCACCAGGTTCAAGTAAATCCAGCTTCTGCTCTGGTTTGAGTCCAGTACAGGCAGAGCAGAACCACAAATATGCTGCTAGGCTCTGCCTTCAGTGGAATTTGGTGGCATATCTAACAATTTCCTGATACATTTACCTCCAGGCAGACTGTTACCCACAGCAGAGAACATAATTGAGTTTAGGGGGAAGTTTACAAAAGCACTGCAATGGTTTGGAGAACACGATCTTACAGGCTTTCAGAATGAGTTATTCCAAATTTTCCTTGATGTTGAGGTTTCCCTTCCTAAGATAATGAAGAAAAAATTACAGTCACTATGCCACAACTTAGCAAGACTGAAATCTGGTCTGATTAACATAAGGCATTGAGAAGAAGTCCAGAATTACCCGAGTGACACTGGACACATCAGCCAACAGTTCTTGGGCAATCCTCAAATGTCAGATTAGCAAAATTCATCTTGAAACATTATTCCAACATCTTTGATCATTCCCATAGACCTCCAAGAATGACAACACAAAGCCACTTATCATGTAAACTACAGAATAATCCACTTTTTAATCCTGTTCAGCCATGCTGAATACAATAGCTGAGGAAAGGTTTTTTTTCCCATTCACATGAATCGCAAAGCGATGCATACTAATGAGCTCTGGAAATTGGCTTCATTAGCTTAATAAATTCTTCCATTTACCTGCCAACGTTTGATGACAAAGCTTCTATTGATATGGACTGCAAAGTATTTTAGATGAGGAAATGGAAAATTCTGTCATTCTAAGAACATTGCCAGGTTCAGATCTGCGGTGAGCGTCAACACTGGAAAATCCTATCAATGTTGTAAACATATCCATCTCTCAAAAGAAAATTTGAACATTAAAATTACATATCCATGCATGGGGTTTTGATGGATTTTTGTTGGGAGTTAAGAAAGATGCATCTGTACATAGCGTGTGAATTTGTGGTTAGGTTTAATTCCTAAAGTTATTCTCCATAAGGTACGGTATGTATGGGGAAGGTATGCATGCAGAATGTCCAGGCATCTCCAGAAAGAAGAATCAGTGTGGACTGTAGACAATACAGTGGTACCTCGGTTTACAAACACAATTGGTTCCGGAAGTCTGTACTTAACCTGAAGCGTACTTAACCTGAAGCGAACTTTCCCATTGAAAGTAATGGAAAGTGGATTAATCCGTTCCAGACTGGTCCGCGGAGTACTCAACCTGAAGTGTACTTGACCTGAAGTATGAGTGTAATTGTTTCCAGAAGTCCATACTTAACCTGAAGTGTACTTAACCTGAAGTGAACTTTCCCATTGAAAGTAATGGAAAGTGGATTAATCCTTTCCAGACGGGTCCGCAGAGTACTTAAACTGAAAATACTCAAACCGAGGCGTACTTAAACCGAGGAATGACTGTACTGAGCTAGGTGGACCAATTGGTCTGATACAAAATAAAGTAGCTTCCCATGTTCCAAAATCTATGTCCTTAGAAAGATGCAAAATAGTATGCAGAGTGTGGGGGAATAAGCATGCATGCCTGGAAATTCAGAAGTCAGAAGTTATAATATTGTGATGCATGCTGGTGGTACTGTACATTTCTGATCCCACTGCTCATTTCCATTTCTTATGCCAGAGTTTGGTTCCAGATGCTGAAATGTCAATACATTCACAAAACGCCCAACTCAGAATGGGTTTCCATTCATTTCAAATTAGGAGGTGGCTGCCACATGGCTTCTCTTGCATTGAATAATTGAGAACCCCACATGTGCAAACAATCTGGGCGTGTATGAGAAGCACATGGATAGGGGAGGTGGTTTCTCATTGTTTTAGAGGTTACCATAATTTTCGGATCTTTGCAAACTTGTTCTTCTGTGAATTACTCTGTTACTTAACCACCGGATGTGAAGAAATTTGCGAAAGATTGTTTTCACGTATATTTCTGGCAGTCATTGTACATTTTTCTATGTAACCACTGGTGTAAAGGCTGTCCTTACCGAAGACTTGTGCATTAAAAAAATAAATATACAATGGACTGATGCACATCAGTGAATAAAATATCCTTGACATAAAACTCACAGTTGAGCAAATTTTAAAAAAAGCTGCCTTATACTGACTCAGGTCATTGGTCCATCCAGTTCCATCTTGTCTACACTGGCAGTGGCTCTCTGGGGTTTTGAGCTCTGCCTCTAAGCTACATCCCTTCCTCGCAGTCAGAAAGAGAACTGGGAAGAGTTAAATTGCCAATGCTTCTAAATGTCTTTCCAGTCTGTTCCTAGGCTGTGCAAGTGAATCAGAGTTGGCGCACTGTGCATCTTTTGCCACACACAGCCAGGCCACATTCTTTCTTCACAAGGCAAGCTAGCCATTCAGTGCCAGCTATGAGTGAGGTTCGTTATGATGAAGCTTAGCAACTGCAAAAGTGACGTGTTGTTTCAGCATGTGGGGGGGAACCTACGGAAAAGGATAGGTGTTTAGGGAACAAACCATTTTTAAAAAGAGAGAAATAGGCAGGGTTATTCCAGAATAGATATGGTGAACAAGGACATTTTTTTCTGGATGTCTAGTGACTTCCAACTTTCTTCCCCCTGCCTTGTTCAGAATCTCATCAGATTCCACAGTTCAAATTTGACAGAATCTGGAACATTCCATTGGCTCCAGGGTTATTACTCCTCAGTACAATAGGCCTTAGCATATACATATGGATAGGTCTCTACAGTGGTACCTCAGTCTACGACATACCGTAGCTGCCAACCCTCCCTTTTTTGCAGGAAACTCCCTTAATCTAAGCCACAGCTGTCAACTTTCCCTTATTTTCAAATCCGAAAGTTGACAGCTATGGTCTACGAACAGTCCTGTTAACGAACTATTCGGTATACGAACTCCGCAAAACCGGAAGTAGTGTTCCAGTTAGCGAACTTTACCTCAGTCTACAAACGGAAACTGAACAGTGGAAGCGTACTAGCGGTGGGAGGCCTCGTTAGGGAAAGCGTGCCTCGGTTTAAGAATGGCTTTGGTTTAAGAACAGACTTCCGGAACGGATTAAGTTCATAAAACTGAGGTACCACTATATAATACTGTGTACTGATGTCGCTGCCATTGTTGCTGTGTGCCAGAGAATAAAAACTAAGTTTTAGGTGTCTAATTGCCTACAATTATGTCCTGAATATGGAGAGGCTTTGCATAGGTGTGTAAGTATTCTTACACACCTATGCAAAAATTCTACAAGGCAGGCTTAGGCAGTATGTGGACCGAGAACTCCCAGAAGTGCAAGCTGGATTTCGAAAGGGCAGAGGAACCAGAGACCAAATAGCAAACATGCGCTGGATTATGGAGAAAGCTAGAGAGTTCCAGAAAAACGTCTACTTCTGCTTCATTGACTATGCAAAAGCCTTTGACTGTGTCGACCACAGCAAACTATGGCAAGTTCTTAAAGAAATGGGAGTGCCTGATCACCTCATCTGTCTCCTGAGAAATCTCTATGTGGGACAAGAAGCTACAGTTAGAACTGGATATGGAACAACTGATTGGTTCAAAATTGGGAAAGGAGTACGACAAGGTTGTATATTGTCTCCCTGCTTATTTAACTTATATGCAGAATTCATCATGCGAAAGGCTGGACTAGATGAATCCCAAGCCGGAATTAAGATTGCTGGAAGAAATATCAACAACCTCAGATATGCAGATGACACAACCTTGATGGCAGAAAGCGAGGAGGAATTAAAGAACCTTTTAATGAGGGTGAAAGAGGAGAGCGCAAAATATGGTCTGAAGCTCAACATCAAAAAAACCAAGATCATGGCCACTGGTCCCATCACCTCCTGGCAAATAGAAGGGGAAGAAATGGAGGCAGTGAGAGATTTTACTTTCTTGGGCTCCTTGATCACTGCAGATGGTGACAGCAGTCACGAAATTAAAAGACGCCTGCTTCTTGGGAGAAAAGCAATGACAAACCTAGACAGCATCTTAAAAAGCAGAGACATCACCTTGCCGACAAAGGTCCGTATAGTTAAAGCTATGGTTTTCCCAGTAGTGATGTATGGAAGTGAGAGTTGGACCATAAAGAAGGCTGATCGCCGAAGAATTGATGCTTTTGAATTATGGTGCTGGAGGAGACTCTTGAGAGTCCCATGGACTGCAAGAAGATCAAACCTATCCATTCTTAAGGAAATCAGCCCTGAGTGCTCCCTGGAAGGACGGATCGTGAAGCTGAGGCTCCAATACTTTGGCCACCTCATGAGAAGAGAAGAATCCTTGGAAAAGACCCTGATGTTGGGAAAGATTGAGGGCACTAGGAGAAGGGGACGACAGAGGACAAGATGGTTGGATAGTGTTCTCGAAGCTACGAACATGAGTTTGACCAAACTGCGGGAGGCAGTGCAAGACAGGAGTGCCTGGCGTGCTATGGTCCATGGGGTCACGAAGAGTCGGACACGACTAAACGACTAAACAACAACAACAAGTAAGTATTCTGAGACACACACACACACACACACTGTTTTCTTCTGCTATTACAAAGGATATTGATTCAGATTGATTGGAAATGTTAAATGGCAAAACCGGCGAGACTTTGCTGTGTCACTGAAGGCTGTGGAGATGCTCTGCAGCCGTGTCAAGCTGAGATGTTTGTTGCTTCCGTTCAAGACAGCAGGGCTGTCAGCTCCTTAAGAAAGCACCTGAACTTTTGCTCCCTATTTAGTCTAGGTAGCTTAACGTCTTCCAGTCCTTCCTTATGCCTCGCCGAATAGCCTTGTCTGGGTTCTGCTCTGCAGTTGTGCTGGAAAATGTCCCTGGACACCTTTCAAATATTTATGAAATGTATAGCTCTTCTTCCCTATAGGCCTCGCTTGAGACAGCACATTTTCGCTCCGACAGGCAGATGCAAGCATAACAGTTCCCCTCTGGGGCGACTCCCACAACCACATTATTCTCGGCTATTACCACTTTGTATTAACCCCTGCCACACCTTATCTCTCATCTGCCCACCTATATGCATGCTGTTCTACAGAATAATAATAATAATAATAATAATAATAATAATAATAATAATAATAATAATAATAATGCCTGTTCAGGCATCCATAAGGAAGCGGTGGATCCAACGGAACAGGCTGAGAAGGCATGGCCAGCTGCTTTGTGCATGATGAAGCATGTACACTGGAGCATCCTAGATGAATGTTTCTCCTCTAGGAGGAGAGATGTTGAGCCTTCCAGGATTCATGACCAACCAGGCAAAAGTAGGAAAGACAGGACTAGATCACCTGGGACATTTTTCTCAACCCTTGGGAAAAGAGTTTCCCCTCTTGCTTCTGTATATAGAGCTCTCCAGATGTTGCTGGACTCCACTTTCCGCCATCTTTGACCACTGACCATGCTGGCTGGAGTTGAGGAAGTCCAACATCACCTGTGGGTGCAGAAATTTCCCACCCCTGCTCTTTGTTGTTTAGTCGGTTAGTCGTGTCTGACTCTTCGTGACCCCATGGACCATAGCACGCCAGGCACTCCTGTCTTGCACTGCCTCCCGCAGTTTGGTCAAACTCATGTTCGTAGCTTCGAGAACACTGTCCAACCATCTCATCCTCTGTCGTCCCCTTCTCCTAGTGCCCTCAATCTTTCCCAACATCAGGGTCTTTTCCAAGGATTCTTCTCTTCTCATGAGGTGGCCAAAGTATTGGAGCCTCAGCTTCACGATCTGTCCTTCCAGTGAGCACTCAGGGCTGATTTCCTTAAGAATGGATAGGTTTGATCTTCTTGCAGCCCATGGGAGTCTCAAGAGTCTCCTCCAGCACCATAATTCAAAAGCATCAATTCTTCAGCGAACCCCTGCTCTAGATATTACCAAAGCATCATTCCTCATTATGGGCTGAGCCGGTGGCCCATGTTTACTTGGGCGAGTTGAACGTTAGAGAATATCTGAGAGGAATTGTCCGAAAGAGAGACCATTCTGGTTGTTCCATGTAAGAAACAAACCTTTCTACTTTGTGCAACATTTGATCATGGTGAGCTGTAGACTCATCCACTCATGCCTACCTTTCTGATCTTATGGTGTTAGCAGTGGGATTGTGGTGGTTTCTTCAAGAAAATGGTTGCAATATGTGTGGCAATTTCTGTTGGGATCAGAGGAAATGGAAAGCAAATGATAAATTTGAGTACAACCTTTATTCTGTGATGTGATCTTGCTCTAACACTTAGTTGTACCACCTCAGATTTCAGGTGTGTTTTGACCTATCTAGGAGAAAACTAGAATAGAAACCTCCACTCTGGTAGGTAAGCTTTTAATTTGAAGCATTATTTGGGTGTACTTGACACACACACACACACACACACACACACACACTTACTTCTGAAAGCTGAGCTGGACTTTACCATGTCAGACAATAGGCCTTTGCATTGCTTCTCTTAACTGAATTCGCTCCATAGGCTTTGGAGTACAACCCCTATCAGCCAGAAAGCATGGCCAATAGTCAGATATTATCAGAGTCCAAAACATTTGGAGGGCACCCGGTTGGAGAAGGTTGCCCTAGAGAATGGTTCTGGGTGTTAATTTTTCTTTCCTAGTGTCTGAATTGGCCTTCAGATAACAAATTCTTATCTGAGTGGTCGTTAAGGTTGCTTTTCTTTCCTATCCTTCAGGCATACACTGGGGTGTGAAATTGTGAAGACCCAGGATATTCAGTGTAGAGGAAGACTCAGAGGTCATTGAAAACAGCTGAAATGTTGCTTGGGATTTCACAATCCTTGTTAAATCACAGGATTAGTACCAAAGGCAACATAGCTACAGGGACCAAGTAGGAATGTCCCAGAGATTGTAGAACAATTGCTTTGGGTTTAGCTTGGTTGATCTTTAATTTCTCCAGACCATCTCCTGCTGAATGCCGCACAATGCTACTCTGATCAGATTGTACAAAGTTATCCTAGATTCATAAATTTTGTTGGTGAATGTGGTTTTCATAATTCCATATTCATATGACTACCATCCAATAATTCATGAGGGCAGACAAAAATTGTATCAATTATTTTAGCTATGCATTGTAGGAACTAGGGGACACGGGTGGCGCTGTGGTCTAAACCACTGAGACTCTTGAGCTTGCCAAGAAGGTCGGTGGTTCAAATTCATGCAACGGTGGTGAGCTCCTGTTGCTCTGTCCCAGCTTCTGCCAACCTAGCAATTCCAAAGCATACCAGTGCAAGTAGACAAATAGGTACCACTGTGGCAGGAAGGTGAATGGTGTTTCCATGCCATCTGGCACTCATCACAGGGTCCCGTTGTGCCAGAAGCAGTTTAGTCATGCTGGCCACATGACCCGGAAAGCCGCCTGTGGACAAACGCTGGCTCCCTTGGCCTGAAAAGTGAGATGAGCTCCACACCCCATAGTTGCCTTTGACTGAACTTAACCATCCAGGAGTCATTTACCTTTTACCTTTTTTACTCATCTTTCTCATCTGTCCTCAGCTAATATGATCTGTAAAACAATTTGAACAGCAGCAAGTGTGTGTGTGTGTGTGTGTGTGTGTGTGTGTGAGAGAGAGAGAGAGAGAGAGAGAGAGAGAGAGAGAGAGAGAGAGAGAGAGAGAGAGAGAGAGAGAGAGAGAGGCATAGTGATGATGTTGGGAGCTATGTCTCCATTGGTGGTCCCAGTTTCTTGGGGGTTTGCTTCTCCCCAAATAGGGGTGGACAGATATATCAATTTTGGTTTCTCTCAGTTTCTCATTTGTCTAGTTTTGTTCATGACATTTCTGTATCAGCCATTTAGTACCCATTTCCCTAATATACGCATTTCTGAACAAAATTCTCCCTGATATAATGTATTCTGTGTGTTATTTACACCAATAGGTGCATTTTTATGCAAACATCCCCCTAGTGTATGGATTTTTGTATATATTTTTGGGTTAGAGAACTGCATCACAAAATTCAAAGAGATTCACATCTTGATGGGTAGCTGGAGGATGATTTGCATATTGCTTTGGGACTTGTGGCTTGGGCATTTTCTCCCCCATCCTCATCCCCCCAAAAAACTTGCTGATTGCAATCCAGTCCCTAACCAACCTGAAGAACAGCTAGGAACCAATGAAAACCGAGCCTGTTCTTGCTTGTGTAGCAACAGCTTAAATTCTATTGTGATTGTGCTACTGATAGGACCCAGAAACTAGGCTGGCTTACCTTGTCATCCCCAAGGCCAAACAAATTCAGCAGTTGAGCCCTACTGAGCTTCTGTTCACACCAAGCCCATCTGCCTATCCAAATGCAACCAGTTTATTGGTATATTCAGACATAAGCTTTTTTGCTAAAGTTTGTCATCTTTACTTGTTAGCAGGTTTCAGCAATGAACTTGCCTCAGTGTGATTTTTCCATTGCAATGTCCTGCAAAACCACTTTTCAAGCCAATTATGGCATGATTATGATGTATCTGATTACTGTTTTATCTTCCCCCTCTTGGCCATTAACACTAATTCAGTGCTTATTCCCCAAAAGGAGGGGGGGCTGTCAGTGGTTCCACACTCTCCTTACCACCTGATTTGTGATGTTTGCTGTGGATGTGGTGCGCTGGCATTCTGGACTATCTAGATTCCTCCACAGCCTCCATTCTGATTAAAATAAATAGCGAAAAGCACCACAGCATTGTTTGGAAGCAGCTGGAAGAAAGGAAAGGGGGAGAAGAATGAACTAAACCACTGTCTGATTGCACCCTAAATGGTTCTCATTTATGAAACCACTGCAGAAGTCTGATAAATGTAACAGGTTTCAGCCATTTACTGCCTCCCCATAATTTTCAGTGTGACTGGGCTTTTTCAACACCAAGGCATGCAAATGAATTATGTCACTTTTCTCCCAAAGCCTGTGTTGTGTTGTGATTCTCTGCCAACAAAAAAAAAGGCAGAGAAATAAAATAAAACCTCTTTTTAGTGATGGTAAAAACTGTCACACATTTGCATTCCCTGCTGTCTTGTGGTCTAATAATATTATCAGCCAGTTAGACCCATGAAATTCCATAGGATTGCCTTGCAGAATGACAGGTGGCCCCCTTTGCTCTTAATAAATCATATCGCACAAACCCACATGGAATATGGGACTTATTTTACAAAGCACAAGAGAAATTCTTTCATAATTGCCTTTGGTTTCTTTATGTGCCTATCCCAAGTTCCCACAGAAGCCGTGAAAGCTGTTAAATATTTTCTTATTGTTTCTACTGCACGTCTGGTGGTTTGATGCCTGCTAACTAGCAATCACACTGTTTTGTGTTCTTTTCTCATAGTCTCAGTGGGAAAATTAAAACAAAGCAAAGCTCAGCGCTGGTTCCACCAGCCAGCACAATTATGGGAAGGTCTAGAATAAAGCCCTCAGTCCACCTGCATGCTTTGTAGCCCCAGTGAAGTCAAGAGGATTTATGAGATGTAACTTAATACCACAATCCTCCACATACTTGCTTGAGAAATATCCCACTGAGGGGACATAGGATATATCCAAACACAATACTAAAAATGTGCCTTTCAAATCCTCTGGAGATATTTGTGTGCACATGTGAATATTGTGTGACTGGAGAGAAAAACGCAAGGGAGAGCTTTCTTTATCAAACGTTGTGTTTTGCTTCCTAAAGGTTGTTGTATTCCAGATCGCTTTTATTGCTTGCTTTGTGGACCAACTAGGGGTATATGAAACTATGTCCCTTTGTTTGCTGTGGATGTTTCCACTTTACTACATGCTAGTATCACATGTCTGAGAAACTTAGGTGCAAAAGGAAATCACAACTGTTTCAGGTACCCACCTCTGCATGAGCATTGGCTGGCTGTCAGCCCGGAAACAGGCCCAAAATGCTCTCATGGGGCCCCACTATAATAGGACTCTGGTGCAAACACTGGATCTGATTTGTTGACTAGGGATGGGGGGGAATTGGATTCTGGGATGGGGAAACAAACCACAAGGATTTCAAGCCAGGGATTTAAATACAGTGGTACCTCGGTTTAAGTACACAATTGGTTCCGGAAGTCTGTACTTAACCTGAAGCGTACTTAACCTGAAGCGAACTTTCTCACTGAAAACAAAATTTAAAAATCCTTCCAGTAGCACCTTAGAGACCAACTAAGTTTGTCATAGGTATGAGCTTTCGTGTGCATGCACACTTCTTCAGATACACTGAAACAGAAGTCACCAGACCCTTATGTATAGTCAGAGGGCGGGGGGTGGGGGTATTACTCAGAAGAGTGGTGGGAATGGGTGATTGGCTGATAGGAGTAGTAAACCTGTTGATGACTGTTTCTCATTGAAAGTAATGGAAAGTGGATTAATCCGTTCCAGACGGGTCTGTGGAGTACTTAAACTGAAAGTACTCAAACCGAGGTGTACTTAAATCGAGGTATGACTGTATGCTATATTCAAATGAATTCCACACCTTAAATAATATGTATTTATGTACAGATGTGGTGTGGATACTGCATAATGCAGAAAGCAGTGTATTAGTCTAACCAACAAGTAATGGACCTTAGTTTTAGCTGGAGGTGTGCAGAGCATTCCATACCCTCCAGGGACCGTCTCAGGAATACAAAAGCCATGCCAGCTTCTGATTTGATCCTGGAATGTCCCTGTTTCCCCTACCAGTGCTGCCAGTGCCAAGCTCAGGGAGGAGGATGAGCCGGCGCTTGTCCCAAATGGCGGCAGGGCAAGGGAACATCCTGTTGCCTCTCCATGGCCTCTCCATGGCGGCTGCTGCCAGCTTCCTCCCTTGGGCAGCTCATAGCAGCTGGCAGACAGTGGATGAGGAGGAGGAGAGGCTACCATCATCGAGGCCCAGCCTCATGGGAGGCACCAGCTCTGATGGGCAGTCAGAGGGCAGTGCCACCCTGGGCGAGAAGAAAGGGGGAATGGAGTAGCACACAAGGAGTCCAGATTTTTGTTTAAATTTTTTTTGTTTAAAACGGAAACACCGTTTACCTTCCTGCCATAGTGGTACCTATTTATTTACTCACAGTGGTGTGCTTTCAAACTGCTAGGTTGGCAGAAGCTGGGACAGAGCAACGGGACAGAGCTTAAGTTCTACCAGCTTGAGCTCTGCTGGTGTAGCTCCAGCTCAGCCGACATGAGGGACTGAGTGCAGCATAGCCTTGGCTCTACTGAGAAGGACCAAGATGAGCAGCATCCAACCTTCCCAGACTAGCAGATCTGAGGTTTGAATGGCAACTACTTCTTATGTACCTTTTTGTAATTCCTACGCAAATGTGTGCTTTGGCTGAGTGGGTGGCCAAGAGCACTGAATTACTCTGCTAATCCCATTCAAAACCCAGGCAGCAATTCCCCACCAGGACTGGGTGTGGTCACTTTCCTTATCCTCACATCTGTATACTCCAAAAATCACACGGCACTTTTTGTGGGCTTGCTCTTTTCTTATTTCTACTATATTCCTTTACAGGAACAATCCAAATCAGTCCTCTTAGCTTAACTTCTAGAGTCATCTGATCCACGCAGTGTTTTCCCCTAAACATTTCCATATTCTGTTGGAACTGTTAACTTAGACAGATTCGTTGCCACCCTCATGCATATTCTATCCGGAGTGCAACCCTTTCAGAGCAGCTTTTCTTGAACACATAGGCTTGACGGTGATGTAATATTGCTAAAAGCTTGGGAAATGGTTCGGTTTTGTCTGAATGGGATGTTACACGCAAAAAAGGTGCTTGTGATCGGACCATCCCCTTCGCCACAAAAATGAACAATCATTACTCATCCAAGGTCCCTGATGTAGAACCTTGATTGTTCTAGGGTTCTGCATAATATCAAAGCCTTGCCAAGTAGAGGAGGATTTTTCCCTTCAGATAGTCATTCCTCCAGCTCAAAGGGTGATGGAAACTGGGGGCAGAACTAGCATGGCTGTCCCTGCACCCCACACCCCCGTGTTGCTTTCCCCAGTTACAGGAGGTCCGAATAGGGCTGTAGTAGGATGACATTGTCCACCTAGGCAAACAGTTCTTCTTAAAGGGAAAACATACTCAGCAAATGCTGGAGATCACAGTTTAGGGACAATTAGGGATTTATGGGTTTTAAGCAACACTTTGAATTAGTGTGGCCAGGTGAAAAAGAGGACGGGGCTCCTGTAGCTTTAGTAGTTGTGTGTAACATCAGTTAAAGGTGCAAGAATCATAGAATTGTAGAGTTTAAAGGGACCCCAAGGGTCATCTAGTCCAACCCCCTCCAATGCAGGAATCTCAGCTAAAGTATCCGTGGCAGATGGCTTCCAAGCTCTGCTTAAAACCTCTAAGGAAGGGGAGTCCACCACCTCCCAAAGGAGATTGTTCTTACTGTCAGAAATGTTTTCTGTATGATTAGTCGGAATTTCCTTTCTCCTTTCAAGAACTCTGCCTCTTCTTGTCTATTTTTCTGGGTGCCCCACCTTGAATTGTGTTTGAAAGGGAATAGAGGGTAGATATCTGCCTGTGTACAACATGCTTGTGACCCCCAATCCTTGGCAGATGCTGCACTAGCCACAATGTTGCAGTGTCTATATCTATATATGTATATCTTAGTCTCTCCAGCAAGTATTCTGACCTCACCAGGCCAGCTTTAATTGCTGGGCTAAAATTGCTTGTATGTGAAAAGCAGCCAGCTAGTTGTTCACGCAGCAGCACTAGATAAAAATTTGTAGAAACGGAATTTGTCTAACTTGCAGTCCAGCCTTTTGTATTTCTTTCTTCCCAGAGAGAGCAGACTACCAAAACTAAGATCTGACATGTTTTCCTTAGAAAGGGACCGTCCTCTAGAGACCTAATGCTTTTCATCCATCAGCGAAGGTTCTGTTGGGGTTCATTTATGCAACAGCAGATCTTTTCCTCCTCTTGAGCTCAAAGTCATTAGTTTAGCTAATGTTTATCTTGCAAAACCTTTTTTACAATCACAAACGCATCAATAAAACCCAAAAATCTGGCAAATTTAATTGTTAGAAAATAAAAAGCCTACTTGTATCTTAAGGGCTGGTAATTAAAATCTCATGTTCCCTTCTTATTTCAGCAACTACAAATGTGATGTTCTCATGAAATCTTTAAAGTTTATTGCAAAGCCTCTAGAGTACTTTACACATGGTTCTGACATGACTCTATTGATTTGGGCTATTTCTATTGCCTCGTGAATGAATATCTATCTTGAGACCCAAAATGGTTGTTTCATGTTATTAAAATATATTCATAATCCACAACGCCATTGATCTGCATCTGCTTCATATTTAATATTAGAAACAGTTGAGGGGGCGGGGATGAGGGTGACTCATAGATAATATATGCTCCATGTTTCCTCCTTTATTAGATGGCTAATCTAATGCGCCTCCTACATGCTTCATTATTCCAACATGACTTATAGGGAACATAGCCTTGTATGGCGCTTGAATTTGTACATTTAAAGTAGTATTATACCTTTTAAAACAGTCCTGGCTTCCCCCAAAGGACCCTGGGAAGTGTGGTTTGTTAAGGATGCTGTGACTTGCTGGGAGATCCCTGTTTCCTTCATAGAGCTTTAATTTTCCAAGTTCCCTGGGGAGAGGGATTGACTGTTAAATAGGGGTATAATAGTGCTTTAAAGAGGGACCCAGGTGGCGCTGTGGTTAAACCACTGAGCCTAGGGCTTACTGATCAGAAGGTCGGCGGTTCGAATCCCTGTGACGGGGTGAGCTCCCGTTGCTTGGTCCCAGCTCCTGCCAACCTAGCAGTTCGAAAGCACGTCAAAATGCAAGTAGATAAATAGGAACCGCTACAGCGGGAAGGTAAACGGCGTTTCCATGTGCTGCTCTGGTTTGCCAGAAGCGGCTTTGTCATGCTGGCCACATGACCTGGAAGCTGTACGCCGGCTCCCTCGGCCAATAATGCGAGATGAGCGTGCAACCCCAGAGTCGGTCACGACTGGACCTAATGGCCAGGGGTCCCTTTACCTTACTGCTTTAAAAGGGACGTGGGTGGCACTGTGGGTTAAACCACTGAGCCTAGGGCTTGCCGATCAGAAGGTCGGTGGTTCAAATCCCCGCGACGGGGTGAGCTCCCGTTGCTCAGTCCCAGCTCCTGCCAATCTAGCAGTTTGAAAGCCGGTCAAAGTGCTACAGCAGGAAGGTAAACAGCGTTTCTGTGTGCTGCTCTGATTTGCCAGAAGCAGCTTTGTCGTGCTGGCCACATGACCTGGTCTGGAAGCTGTACGCCGGCTCCCTTGGCCAATAATGCGAGATGAGCGCTGCAACCCCAGAGTCGGTCACAACTGGACCTAATGGTCAGGGGTCCCTTTACCTTTACCTTTACTGCTTTAAATGTGTAGATGGGGCCTGAGTCAGATCATTGGTTCATCTAACTCAGTATTGTTTACACTGACTACCAGAAGCTCACCAGGGTTTCAGACTTGGGTGCTGCCCAACCCATACCTGGAGATGGCAGGCATTGAACCTGCAGGCAATGCAGATAATCTGCCATGGACCTATGCCTCTGGCCCCTCCCCAGTCCATCTTTGCAGCTCAATTCTAGCCAGCAATGACTTTTCCAACTTCCGTATGCTGACTGTGTCTGTTCTTTGACAATGAAGACCAAGCTGCTGTAAGGAACGCTCAGGTAAATGCTAGACTACTGCAATGCAATCAGTGTGGGCAACCTATTGGAATGTGTTCAGCAACTACAGTACTGCATTTCCAAAATGTTGCAGCTAGGTTGCTGAAGGGTACACCTAACGCCAATTCTCAAGTAATTGTACTGGGTACCAGTAAGTTTCTTGGTCTAGTTCAAAGTGTTGTTTTAAACCTTTTGACCATAAATGCTGTGGTCTCTGGAAATCTCAAGGAATGCCTCCTCGTGGAAATGGGTGGGTTGGGGATCTGTAAAAGAGAGGCAAACAATTAATCACAGGATTCTTGGGGGGGGGGTCCTTGGCAATTACATTAACATCAATCTGATGTTGGAAGCTGCCCAGATTTGCTGGAGCAACCCAGTCAGATTCAGATGGGTGGGGTATAAATAAAACAACAACAACAACAACAACAACAACAACAACAACAACAACAACAACAACAGGACATCCCTATTTTCATTGAACAAATATTGGAGGGCATGTCTAAGGACCACTGTGGTGGTAAACTCTGCGGTGTTTTGTGCTCTCACAGGTGGCCTGAGCACTGAGGCAAAGAAAAAGCCTTCTGTTTTAGGAAGGCTTTTATGACTTAAATATTCTGTTTCAGCCAGTTGAGTTTTAAGCTTGGCTCTGCTTTATCATGCCTTTAGTTCTTGATTTATGATCTTGTTTTTTTTATCATTTTTATTGTCTGTACTTTGCTTCAGGGACCTCTTTGGCTGGGAAGCAGGTGAAACGATAGATAGGACTGCCTCAGTTGTGTGATGAATACTTTCTGGAGGAAGCAATGCTTCTTAATAGCTGCATGGCAAGCCAATATAAAATAAGATGCAGGTTTATCCAGTATGGTGATGATGCCATCTCAGAAAGGTTAGGTCTGCTCAGTTTCTATGTGCCACATGCAATAATTCAAAGTGAGAACTGGAGATAGCCATCTGAACTGCATTTCCACAGTAGAGTTGCCTATGGGCCCATCAGACTGGTGTTCTATTGAAGGTATGTTTAGGGTTCCTGACACCTGTTAAGCTTTTTTGGAAACCTGACCCAAAATTAGTGATTTTAAGCTTTTTGAGCTGTTTCAGCTGCTTTTTCCATTGCCATACATCCAGCTTTTCCCTAACATTTTGCCGATTCAGCAAAATCCCCCCCCATGCCATTTTTAAACCTGGAAACCAGGGCATAGCAGGAATTTTCCTGTCGTATGGCAAGCCTAGCGTATGTTCTGCAGCATGGCCTTGACACAATAATAGCACGTTAGTGGTGGGTTTATTCTGCTTCAATTTCTTCTGCAATTCTACCACATTATTGCTGTCTGTAGGGACAACAAAGGTGGGACAAGAACAAACCAGAACATTTGTGGTTTTAAAAAGTTATTGGGTTTCACATCCAATAGCCTCAATTTCCCCAGGACATCACTGGTTGACAGAAGCCACCCCAGCTTCTTAGATCAATCTGTGATGTCCCACTTCCTCTGCTGTCGCCTCTGCCAGGTCTCTGCCAGGGAACGCCAGCTCTGCAAGGCCTCCACCACACTTCTGCTGAGGCCTGGGGGCCCTCTGCTCCCACTGACGTGCTTCAAGAAGCCAGGCAGAAGTGCACTTCCAGTGTGGCACTGGCTTCAGGAAGTGTATCAGGAGAATCACTGGGCCTCATCGAGCTTTTCAGCAACAGTGGCCTCATCGTGGCAGCGGCAGAGGAGGGAAATGGCACCTGTCGGAAGTATTCAGTCATGTATTTGAAGCAAAATTGACTATAGTGGTACTTCAGAAGTCGAACGGAATCTGTTCCAGAAGTCCGTTCGACTTCCAAAATGTTCAGAAACCAAGGCGTGGCTTCCAATTGGCTGCAGGAAGCTCCTGCAGCCAATCAGAAGTCGTGGAAGCTGCGTCGGACGTTTGGGTTCCAAAGAACATTCACAAACCGGAACACTCACTTCTGGGTTTGCGGCATCCGGGAGCCAAAACGTTCGACTCGCAAGGCGTTTGGGATCCAAGGTACGACTGTATTTAGTTAAATGGTCAGACGATTAATGAACTACCGTTTTGTTTTTTTTTAAAAAAAATGGTTGACAACCCTAATAGTTACTGTGCAGTGTTAGCTAACTGCAACAGATATGAACAAATAAGAACGAGCGGTTTTAAATAGTGACGACATAATTAGTAATTCTGTTTTGAGTTTCAGTGTCACATGTGTGAAATATAAAAGATCTAGAAGGAGATTCTTTTAAACAAAAGTGTATAATTTGATCATGTGGAAGTTATTAGTGCAGTTCTTTTGTTTCATCAGGAGTTTGGAATAATGCGAAGCTGCACTGGACCCATCTGGCTGAGCAGGAAAATCCCATTTAATTGCTCTTTTGCCAAAAATGTTAAATCACTTCCTGGGAATGCATTTAATTTAAAGCATATGGAAACTATCGAGGAAGGTCCATAGTGAATTCAAAGCTATGTTTTAGCTGCAAGCATTTTTCATAAGTTACAATAAGGCATGTTATCCTGCTGGGTTGATAGTATGTTAGCCACTCCTTCCCCACAAAAAAGCCCTTAAGTTTTATGGGGCTTGCTTGCCTGAAGAAGTGGTGGAATAATATGTTTTCACTCCTTGCTGCGTTTTTAAGGGAAATAATACTTATCCAATAGTTTGGTTGATATTCTTAGTTCTTAATGAAAGTACATAGGGGCTGCAGAAGGGAGTAACATGTTGTCATTTCAACAAATGTTTGAATAGTTGATCTTTTTGACATTTCATTTGCTTGGTCTAAATGACGCAATATACTATCTTATTTTCTGTGTTTCATGCTCAGACCTTCTGACCTCGACTGGTTCAATCAAATGGTTTATTGACTGGAAATGTCAAGGTCAAATTTGGCGTTTCTTGCGAAATAGCAGGGGGATTTCAAAGGAACAACAACAAAACAGTTTTCATAAGATGTACTGTGGGAGGCCTGCATGCCCCTGAGGGCAAAATTAGACTGTATTGGAGATATGTGGTGGCTACTGAAAGTTGCAGTTGCTGCGCCCGCTCTTCTCTGCACTATAATGTCATGTGTGACACAAATATTGTGCTCTCCACTCAATTGATAAGCCATTGAAGAGGCAAATGAAGAAAAACCAGAGTTGTAGTGACTGCATTTTGTCTCATGGGGCACCTGTAGCCCACCAGACATTTCTGGACTACAATCTTCATTAACTCTAACCATTGACCATGCTGCCCAGGGTTTCTTATTCCTGCTTCTTATTCCTGCTTTTATAGGCATAGTCTCTGGGTGATGATCTGTCACCCAAAGAAGTCTGAATGACATGCAGAAGTGTTTGGGAGTTTTGCTCAGTTTACAATGTGTCTTGTTTTATAATAGGAAGATATAAATGGATTAGCAGTCCCAGAGACTGTGATCTTCTGCCCACAAAGTAAAATATTTAGGTTCCCTACATCACACCGCTGCAGTGTGGGGCAGAGATCTGCAACATCCGCACAAGTAATCCATTCAGCGTTCTGTGTCCCAATGTCCACCTTTGTCAAATATAGAGGGCGGGACTATATTAGTCCCAAGACTATAAATACTTCACCAGGAGGTGTGTGGTTTTTTTTTTTATCTCCCCCATTCGTCCTCCAATCTCAGAGCAATATAGAAACTGTTCCGCTTCAGAGATTAAACTGCCTCAGGTATCGTCCAGAAATTCTTTCTTTTACTTACTTACTTATGTACTTACCGTACATCCCTCACAAATTGGGAGCAACTCCCATTTTAAAAACAATGAAACAATAACATATAAAATATCAGTAAAACACTAAAGCAGAGACTCAAAGAAGTAAATGGCAGCAACTTACTGGTAAATGCAGATGGAACTGAAAAGGGCTGAGTATACTTTAAACAATTAAGTCTTTGCCTGATGCTGAAGGAATTAAAGACATGGCACCAGATGTCCGGAAAGTTGCACAAATGGGGTGCCACCACAGAAAAGACTCTTTCCCTGTCACTTCTTGCCTTGCTTCTACGCATCTTGAGAAAAGGCTCTGGATTTGTGATCTATCCACCTTCACTTTAGGAACTGATTTGTTAACCTACCTTGATCCATTTGTCTATGGCAGGACTGGAGAACTCTATGGGAGACCATCAACAACTCTCTGTTTGCCATGCTGACCAGGGAGTTGGAGTCCAAGAATATTTAGAGGGCAACAGATTCCCCATCCATGGTTTATATGGACTATTGACCAGGAAGTTCATGGAATCAGCTTATAGTGTGTGTCAGTTTTAGAGTATACTCAAAATATTATAGCTTTGAGCTAAATTACTAGGGTTTCCATACTTTTTTTATGTTGAACTCTTTGTAATACAAATAAAAAAAATTAAGACTGCAGTCCTGCATCAACTTACCTGGAAGAAAGTCCTACGGGAAACAGTGGGACTTACATTCAAGTAAGCATACATATCACAGACATTAGCCATTGTGAATTCGTGAATGTCATGTTTTGGTGCAGCTGAGGACATGGGAGCAAAATCTGGTAATGACTCACTGGAGAGAGACTATGGGGGAGAGAGATCTGCTCTTCTTCAAATGCTAATCCACTTATTGGGAGAGAATAAGCATCTATGCCATTATAAATGACTGTTATCTAACACAGCTGTACATATATTTTCTTGGGCTGCCACATGCAGAACAACGGTGCCCCATTATGTGTAATATTTTAGCTTCGTTAGCAGACACATCTGTGCAGGAGGGCTTTGAGAAAGAGAAAATAAAGCTTTTTAAAGGGAATTTTCGCACATTGGTTTGTTTGCTTGTGTGAGATGTCGGGAGGGGGGGGAACCATCGCTCTGTGGCGGAGCACATGTTTCACAATCACAAAGTCTCAGGTTCAGGTGGCAGATCCAGCTGGGAAAAGATCAGGTATCAAGTGAAGTGAAAGATCTCTGCCTGAGACCCTGGAGAGCTTCTGCCAGGCTGGATGGATGAACAGGAAGCTTCAGGCAGACAAATAAGCAGGCGAAGGTATTGTTATACATTGGGGGGGAGGGGGGACCCAAATGAACTAATGAACATGCGTAGGTTGTGAGCAGAGACTGCCTCGTGATGCCACTCCTAACCAGCAACTGTGTTAATTTTATCTCACATGGATCTCTGAAAGAATACTGAGAGGCAGAGATGTATGTGTGATCATTCATCTCCATTTTTTTTAAACTGTGCTTTTAGAAATGTAACATCTTTTCCTTCCTTTGCAGGCCATGCCAATTTTTACAGAAAAGGAGAAGGCCGGTAAGTGACGTTTGTTTTTTTATTTTCTTTTGGTCTCTGCCCCTAACTTAATTTTTGTACAACGTTGGTTTGCATATCGTCGCGGAAAGAGCTGAGCTGAAATTTCAGCAGAAGGTGCAAAAACAAGAAACCCAAGAAATAATATAGTACAACTACAGGGTGTTTATCAGCAGCATTGCTATTCCATGACAAGGAAAAAAGTAGCGTCTGATTGTAGCAAAGATTTGTGAAAAGCTCACAACATGAACGGTTTTGTTAAACTGGTATGATAATAGGCAATATGGTTGCTGCAAAAAACTTTATATACTAGGATCTTGCTTTCTTATTGGTCAGTCTTTGATATTATTTGGTTGGCTGGTGGCTTAGTACTTCCTTGA
The DNA here is from genome assembly GCF_963506605.1 of Zootoca vivipara. Lineage (NCBI taxonomy): Eukaryota > Metazoa > Chordata > Lepidosauria > Squamata > Lacertidae > Zootoca > Zootoca vivipara. Next base: position 56,598,425 of record NC_083284.1, on the reverse strand, counting down.
TTTTGCCTGATGTGGCAGGCGAGGGGAATTAACAGTGAAAAAGATTGGTACACACTTTCAGAAGACTGGATGGCAACTGTTTGATCAGGGTGTATTTTCCACAATGTTCTACACAATATTTTAGACCCTAAATTTAGAGGCTCTTTGTGGTCAGATGACAGGATCCCAAGCTTTTCATATTCCATCTCTTTCCCTCTTTGTTCATTGAGCGTTCATCCTGATTTGTTTGCACAAAATTTGTGGATAAGCTAGATGATGTTGACTGTTTCTTCTGATTTGTTTGTGGGAAGTTATATGACGTTTGTTGCCTTGAGCAATTGTTGTCTAGTGATTTTCCCAACACTTTCCTTCTTGCAAAAAGTCTGATTTTATGAAGAAAAGCAAGCTTGTTGTACATGAGTAGCCTACTAAATCTGCTTTACTTGGAGTGAATCTGCTGGTATGTGATTGAATCTCTTTGGAAACAGTAACGTTCTGAAAGTGCCCAGTCTGTACATAACATAGGATAACAGTAGCTCGTGCCTGTTTTGACTCGTTTTGTTGGTTACAGTACTACTGTACATTGTTCATTGTATCTACATGGCTGGGCAATTTTGTAAGATGTTGCAGTTTTTTTTCTGTAAAAGGATATTTTGGTAACCTGCTTGTTCCCTCCCTTTCCTTGCAAAGAGCTTGGAGCAGTGTACGTTTTATTATTAACTGGAGCTGGGTGACATCTAGTAGATAGAGACTTCCACAAGACCACCCCATGAACTTCATGGCTGACCGTGGATTCAAACTTAGGCTCCCCAACCCAAGTCCATCTGCTGCTCTCAGTAGACACTACCGTAGCATCTTGAACTAGTGATTTTTCCGTGGCACCTTTGATCTGCAAGTAGAAAAATACAGAGGCAATGAAAAGGGATCCTTAGCTGTTGGAAGCTTCTTCTCGTCTCTGGTTGCAGAATCAGGCACTGTATGATCCTCACGATGCCACCAGATGGTGAGAGGAACTGAAGACTATAAAGTGACTGAGTGGTGACAAGATGGGTCAAGCCGCAGTGTGTGAGCTCTCAGCAGGAAGGCCTTTGAAAAGTCACTGCCGACATGCTCTTCTGTCAGTAAACAAGATGCTTAAAAAAAAAAACTGCCTGGTGAGCCAGAATGTTTTAAACTTTGATCTAAGTGGAACTCTAGAAAGAAAGCATTAAAGGCTGTACTGTAATAGCTTTTTACAAAAAGTATTTTGATGAAATTCTCTGTCCTTTTTCCTTCTTCCAGTCGATTTTGGCTTATATGGTTGGTAAAAGAATCACAAGTGTTCTGCATCCACAGTATTTTCAGATAATGCCGGAAGAGCTGGTTTGCTCTTTAAAGAAGTTATCTTCTTGAAGCAGGCACGGGAAATGCAAGGGATGCTGCTAAATAAATAAATAATGCCTTTACTCTCGGAAGGAGCTAAGCACAAATCTACACGTCTTCAGAAAGAGATGGAAAATTAAGTCTTCATTCTGCCCCGGTTCTTCCTCAATTGCTTTCACCCCAGCCCAGAGTACAGATGTGGAACAACTAGGGCAAATAGCCAGGCATATTTATTGGATATAGTGTAGTTTTATTGCTCTGGCTTGTGATAAGTGCTTTTGGCTAGCTGTAGTATATTTTTAAATGCTGTTTTTTGTAATTTTAGAATTGATGATGATGATGTTTTAATGTTGTGGTTAATATTTATATGCCACCTTGAAAAGACTTGGTACAGAAAGTCAGTCTAGCAATTAAATCAGACTTCCTCTTTGAAGAAATATTTGATCAACATGCACATGTTCAATATGGAGCCACAAAACAACAGCATGAGGGGGCAGAACAATGGTGCCCTCCCGGCAGTGAAGGCACTTCATTCACTGGTGCAGGGATGAAGTGACACAGCATCAGCCCCCTATCACATACCACTGCAGCATTACATCTTTGTGGAGCCAGGAGGCTCAGTCCTGCTCCCCCTCCACATGCTACACCACCATGCATAGTGGTAATATCTACAAAAAGCTTCAATGGACTACAAATGTATAAGCAATGCAATCACACTTAGTTATTTTTAAGAGCACTTCAGGTCTTGCATGTCTGCAAAAGACCCAAAACATATATGCATTTCCTTGCCAAAAAAAAGAAGATCCTTTCCCACTTCTCCTAGTTTTCGATACTGTTACTGGCCACCCCAATCCCTGCTGAGCAGTAACAAGAGCCAAGGGGTCTTGGCCCTTAACTGTGTGCCTTGGAAATGAGGCACAGTGGAGACCAGTGGCATAACATGGATTGCCAGTGCCCGGGGTGGGGAAATCGTTGTGCCCCCTGGTGGACTGGGCAGCTGGGGTGGGAATAAACAATAACAATAACTATCAAACCGATTCCAAAAGTGTTCTAAAGGGTCATTTTATATAGAGCTGGAGTGCTGAGTCGATTCAGGGAAAGACCCCGTATTGTTCACGAAAGAGTTTTATATATAAAGCCAAAGTGTCGAGTCGATTCAGGGGGAAAACCCAGACAGGGCCCTGTTTCATTCGATGTGGATGCCTTCGTCAGCTAATTTATGAAGTCGTGCTGATTTTTGAAATGAAATTCTATGCTTTTCAAATATCGCCTCTGCACCTCAGCAGCCAGGGCTCTGTGCCTGTCATGGGGGCAGCTGATTGCGCGCCCCCTCAAAAAATTGTGCCCTGGGCCCCCACACTGTGTCTCTGGTGGAGACTGTCACGTGAAGTATTCTACCTCTTTACTAAATTTAGGATTTTTGGGAGTCTTCCCCGCTCCCCATGAATTCAAAATTCCACTATTATGTGAGCTGACTTCCATAGGTTTTTGGCTTTTGGCTATGTGGTGATCAACCTGCTAGCCTGACCAGCACTTGTGTTTCTCTGCCAAATGAGCACTTTCAACCTTTCCAGCTTGTCACTCTGCAAAAGCAGTCCCAGCATTGCTTCCTGAACTGCATGGGTGACTGCCAAACACCAATAAATTTTAATGGACGACATATTGCATTTGGTTGCTCCATTGGCATTTATGGGCTGGGAGAAAGTGTGGTGACGACCATAGTTCCCGGTTAACAGTTCATGTTAGGGAGCGTGTTGGCCTTCCTTCCTTTTTTAAGGAAGAGTTGAAAGTTCTGTCTTTCAGTGAATTCCTCGCTGCTGCTGCTGCTGCTGCTGCTGCTGCTGCTGCTGCTGCTGCTACTGCTGCTGCTTTTTTTAAGGCTGTTGGTTAAACCAATGAATGCCCCTCCAGTTTAATACGGTGTCTAAGTCTGTTAGGCAAAAAAAAAAAAAATTGCATGAGCATTACATGTCAACACTCCAGATATGCTTTGATTGAAAAGATTAGCTCACTTGCTCTCTCCCCCCCCCTTATCTCATCTTCCTTCTGTGAGTCTGATCCACGGAGGGGGCTTTCCCAGTGAGCCAGCATGAGCTGTCAAGTCGGGTTGACAGCCCTGAAGTCATAGGCAGGTTTGCTGGGCCTCTGTGACTTCCTGCTTCGCAAAGAAAGTGGGCAGAGGCACCTAGAGGGCTTTACTTTGGCTGTAGGAGAGCGGCAGATGAGGAGGACAGTGGCAAACAGGCTCTGCAGCAGCACCTTGGATGGCATGGGTAGGCCAGAGGGCACTGGGCAGGGGCACCAACTTGAACAAAATATTGTGGGGGCCCAGGTGAGCCCCACCCCACACAATTGATCATATTATGCAGTGCACACACACCATTTGAATGGGAAGGCACATCAACTTTGTGGGGACCTGACCCCCCTTTATTATGTGGGCCAAAGCCCCCATGGCCCCTAGGAATTGGCTCCTATGCAACTGGGATTGCAGCTGGTCAATGTAGCCACAGTTAAGTATGGAATGGCAGTGTGAGGGGGGAGAAGAAAATGTTAATTATGTGCTTCACAATGGAAGTAATGTAGACAACGGTCTAAAGGTGGTCCCCCCCCCAACCATTAACATTACTTAGATGAATCACTGTCAAAAAGGCATCAAGCACTTCTTTCTCAGACTTGGGCTGCCATGGCAACAACCACAGAGACATCAGCACCCATACTGTTAAGTGTCTGTGCAGATGACTAGGATCAGGGAGTCCCGGACTGAAGCTTATTTGAAGGTTTTAGGCCAGGGGGTGGCTAACCTGTGATAGCCCTCCAGCTGTGATGGACAACCATATCCATGAGCTCTGACCATTGGTCATGTTGGCTGCGGCTGATGGGATTTGCAGTCCCACAACACCAGCTAGGCCACAGATTCCCACCCATGCTCAAAGCAAATCATAGTTAAATCATTGTATGCAATTGGGAGGATAAAATGTGGCAGACCCGGGTATACTGCCCTGAGGTCTACAGAGAAAAAGTGAGGTGCAGATGTGTTACATAATGAGTGGGCAATCCCTAGAAGAATCCAGTATTTGGGGGAGTGGTGAAATGCCTATTAGCTGAGCAACACCTTTTGTCTTCTCAAAGCATTGACAAAGTACTGTCTTTGATGTGTGGTTCAAATCTTGTTTGTTTGCACACGACATTGAAAAGGCTGTGAATATAGGTTATGCATATAGATGCAGTAAAAAAAAAATAAAAAAAAAATCCTTCCAGTAGCACCTTAGAGACCAACTAAGTTTGTCATAGGTATGAGCTTTCGTGTACATGCACAGCTACCTGTAACATATAAATGCAGGCATTCTGTTGGCCTTTTGGTGAGACGGTTTGCATTTATTTATTTATTTATTTATTTATTTATTTATTTATTTCAGAGGCTTATATACAACCTACGTAGGTCTCATCCACACCACACCTTTAAAGTACACCCCCACACACAAAAAAATAATAATTCCTGGGAGCTGTAGTTCACCCCTCACAAAGTCACAGTTCCCAGCAGCCTTGACAAGCCACAGTTCCCAGGATGCTTTGGGGGAAGCCATTTGTTTTAAAATGTGTTTTTACATGTTGGTGTGACTATATGACCCTTCTCTGCCTAATTTCTTCCCATGGTCATTAAAAAGGGCTTTCCAGCAAGCGTAACATTTGTTTTAATCCATAAATCAGCATATCACCTGTGCTACTGACAATTTGGGAAGGTACCTGTCACAACTGCAATGCCAAATCAAGTTGAGAGGTGGGGCTTCCCCTTCTCTACCGTCAGTTATGCTGTCCTCCTTTTCTCATGCACTCTGAGTTCTCCCAGGAGTCTAACAAGGTTTGTTCAATGCAAGGAAGGCAATAATTGCTACCAGGAGAACTACCTTTGATGTACCATGCTGTCTTGTCTTTGAAACTTTCTGCCTGAGTGCTGTACACTGAACAGAAGCAGGCTTGTGTTCTACATTCATGCACGCTCATTACTGAGAATTGTGCCTGGTGGTCATTGTTGGCCTGGGAATATTCTCAGCTACATTTCTCCATCAATTCCAGATGGTCCTCTAGGGCATCTCTGTGTTCAGAATGTTTTCATCCTCTGCTTGCTTGGAAGAAGGAAGCCTATGTCCTTCTTGTCATTCAGTGCTAAAGCAATAATCAGGACAAGAAGAATGCAGTTCTCTATTGCCCAGAGCCCAGATTTGCCAAATTCCTTCTCCCCTGATGAGAAATACAAATATGCTTCCTTGTCCAAAGCAGTGATGTAATTAGCTAGCACTAGGTAAAATGAAAATATGTATATGCCCTCAGGTTCAGCATGGTGTTGGGAGATGTTTTGGGAATACACATATGAATGACAAATCCTTCTTTGGTTTACATAGGATCTGGGGTAAGTTAAAGTTGCCATGTAGGTTCATGTTGCGACAATTGCAATGGATGCCTACCCATGGCTGCAGTACTGCCAGCCATAGCTCAGTCGCAAAGCACATGTATTACCTGTGAGAAATTCCTGGTTTGGTCCCTGGCAAGGGGCTGGGGAAAGACTCCTGTCTGAGAGACTGGAAAGCTCTGCCAGTCAATGGAGACTATAGATTAGGGTCCCCAAACTAAGGCCCAGGGGCCGGATGCGGCCCAATTGCCTTCTAAATCTGGCCCGTGGACGGTTCAGGAATCAGCATGTTTCCAAGATGGCGGCGGTAGTGGAAGCACCGTTCGAGCTTCGCATCAGTATTGTATTATTTTACTAGTGTTTTATTATCCTTTTAATCGAAAGAAGGACTGACAGCTGAAGAAAACCTGCAGCTGAGTGAGTAGAACTCCCTAAAGGAACATAACAAGGCTAAGATAAACTCCCGGGAGAAAAACCAAATTGCTAACCTGATAAGGGTCTGGCAAGGCCTTGGGAGCTACTCCCTTTCTGCTGAGACCGACTCACGGAGGGCCCTACGATAAACTCCGAAGGTGGTGAGGAAGAGCTGTGGCTACGGCTTCAGCCAGTGAAATTTATTGCTCCATTCTACCTCCCCCGGCCCCCCTTGTATGGCCCCCCTTGCCGGCTGTTAACATCTAAAGACTCCGAAGATTCTAAATCTACTAGGCCGTGTGTGCGGGGAAGCTAGAGGGCACAATTCGGAGGAACAAAGAGTGCTTCCCACTCTCGCTGTTGAAGTATCCCCTCCCTAGTACAACTGCAACTGTGAGCAAAAAACCCACAGAAGAGCTGATAGTCTTTCGTCTTGGCAAGAATTTTTTACATGCAGCATTTTATATATTTTATTGTTGACGCCGGCTCCAACGATAAAAAATTGTGGATTGACGTCGTTTTAGTTTCTGTGTGTGTGTGTGCAACTAAGCACGCTTTTAGAAGGAAAGTTTATGGGGATGGAGTGGAGGCTGTGAACCCATTAGCCTACCGTTCCAGCAAGCTGTGAAAGATTGCCTCATTTGTTATCTTCCTATTTCAAAGGCATTGATAAACTCCTTGTAAGCCCCAGTTCTACAGCTCCTCCCCTCGGTGGTTTTTAATTCTTATTTTAAAGGAATTGGCTTTTAACTCTTGCTAGCTATGGGTCATGGGAAACGTTTGAGAGAACTTGAAGAACCTTTGTCGCTCCCAAAACCAAAATTAAAAAGGACTGACAGACACCTGGGGAAAAGAGGGAATGACCAAATAGACCACCATGCCGGGGTGGAAACCTACAATCGCTTCCTCCCGCTAGAAGGCCTTGAACTATCCCCTACAGCGATGGTCCAGTGTTCCTCCAAATCAAAGACCCAATCGAACTCTCCGAGTAAAGGGAACAAAACCCCTCTGAAAGGAGGAACAGCCCCTGACCTGATGGATTGCCCTAGATGCGAACAGCTACACTTGGTTATTCAAACTCTCCACTATATTTTCAAAAAAATGGATGAGATATCTCTCCAATTATCAAATCTCCAGAAAGTGGAAAAATCTGACTTAAAAACATCCGAACTAAAAACATTTCAAAACTCGTCCATCGTTAAAAAGTCTTCGGCTCTCCATCCCCTCTTAGTTAAAACGGAGGCGAGAAAACACAAATATCACCTTAATCCTCAATTAAATAAACAAGCACTAGTCCTACAACCTAAGAAAATCTGCCTTTTCACCCGGGCTGAAACAGGAAAATGGCTCAGCTTAGAAGGGGCTAAAGAATGCCTCAGTAAAATCCTAAAGATCAAGAACCAACAAATAGACATACATGCGGTCCTGCCCCTGGTACAGCAGGACAGCTCCCTCAAGGTGATTTTGGCTTTTCATTCGCCAAAGATCCCCTCCATCATCGTACGTCGGAAAAAGGACCTGATTATGGCTGGCATTATTCCAACGAGGGTGTTTGTGGATAAAATGATCAAACCCTTATTATGCAGAGTAGCTGATGGCACGCCCCAAAGTACAGACTGCCCTGACACACTTGATAAAGATGCCGCTTTACATCTTCCCCATCCAATTTCAACACCCCCTTGTCCACTTAATGAACCTTCACCTGTACCTGATATCCTACAAACTTCCTTGGACGAAAGCGCGCTCATCATTTCTTTTGGCGAACTCCCGTGGGATGAACAAGTAGAAACAATTCAAAGACTCGATGCGCTTAAATCGCAGCTTTTACGTGTCCATGATAAAGTAAAGGTCAAAAATAAGCTGATTCCATCATCGTCGACAGAAGCAGAGGACCTCCTTCAATTCAGCCCCGTGCCTAAATCCAAATGTCTTCAGCAGGCTCTATCGCGCCGGGCAACATCGACACTATGCCCTGATCTGCATGACGGACCCTCAACATCAGCCTTAATAAATTTTGACCCACTCCCCCCGACGGACTCAGCGAAGGACGAAGTCTTGGCCCCCCAGCAAGAGCTAAATTCCACCTCGACACACTCATCCATGCCGACCTTAGAATCCTCACCCTCTCCGGATAGAACAACACCCAACCAGCAAATGAGACCTCGAAGAAACCTTTCCATAATATCTGATCCTATAGTTGACCCCCGACCACCTCAACCTCTATGGGAAGGAATTCCCTTAGTACAAGATATGAGGTCGGATCTGATTGAAGACCCGATGGGTCGTATAAACAAAATTATCCAAATTCCAAATGACAATTCTAATAGAGATCCTGTCTTTGCCGATTTAACCTCCATCTCCTTGAGTAATGCTCCTCTACGCTCTCCAACTTCTTCAGAATCACAGACTATTTTAGGACAAGGAGCTACCTCTAGCGGAACAAGCATGCCAACTTTACAGCCAAAGCGTCCTAATACGGTTACCACTTTGGGATGCCCATCTCTGTCGTCATCCTCCCAAAGTAAAATAACAGATTTTTTTGCAACTGCAACTCCCTCCACTAAAGAACCTCTCTTGTATCCGAATTGACTGCTAAATAGCCGGACTAGAAAATCCCCCCTGGCATTTTTATGTTGGAATATTGCAGGATGGAGGGGGAAAAAATTAGATCCTGAATTTTTGAAGTTTATAAATTTATTTCAGATAATACTCCTGCAAGAAACCTGGGAAGAGGAGGCAATTGATATAAATGGCTACGATCTCATTTCACTCCCAGCCTGCCCCTCCCTTAAAGGCGGACGCCCTAGAGGCGGTTTGTTGATTGCCATTTCTCTTAAATTGCAGGCCAAATTTACACTTGTCCAGTCACTACCCCCTTATGCCATCACAGGCCTGATTTCCGGGGGGGAATTTGAGTTACTAATTACAAATGTTTATCTCCCTCCTGGAGGCCAAATAGCGGACCTCCATTCTAAATGGGAAATGCTTGAAGAGCACTTAATTCTTTGTTACACCAAGTACCCAAATACCCCTTCAGTACTGGGAGGTGATTTTAATGCTCGTACGGCTGCAAACTGGGAGGCATTGAGTAAGGCTAAGTGGTGGGTTACTCCTGGCCACCAAAATCTGGATCTATCCCTCTATGTACAGAGGCGGTCAAAAGATAACAGAGTGAATGAAGCGGGTGTCCTTTTATACCAAATGATAATTCGTTTAAATTTAATCATTTTAAATGGTAACTGCCCTCCGGATATCCCCGGTGAATTCACCCACCTGAGCGCATTTACAAACAGTGTGCTAGATTACTTCATAGTTTCCAAATACTTACTTTCAAATCCTTTTTATTTTAAAATAGAAAATGTCCAACTGAGTGACCACCTCCCGTTGGTTGCCAAACTTTCAATGGATTGGCACCCGGTAGAGGCTACACATCCCACACATATAGGATTAAATGCTGCAGCACAAGTGAAAGGAATAAAATGGTCTCCAACTCAGGCCCAAAAATATATGGAACTTTTCCAAAAAGAGATAGTTCAATCTCACATTGCCTCAAATCTAGACTCATATGGACATGACAAAATCATTAATGTATTTTCTTTGTTTATGGAAGATCTCACATCCTTCTTCACAGTACCGGCCCACCGAGTTAACCGGACCCAATACAAGACTGGTGCTCCCTGGTTTAACTCGCAATGCAAACAAGCTAGACAGCACCTCTGCACTATCTACAATGAGTATAAACTCTCTGGCGCCCTAGTATTACCCCCGAATTATCAACAAGCCAAAACTGCATACAAGCAGGCCCAGAAAATAGCCAAGCGTAAGTGGCAGCAAAATCGCTGGCAAGCGCTAATAGTCGCCTCCAGATCCCAAAACTCACAACAGTTCTGGCACCTCATTAATAGAAGATCTAAAAAGTACCCCTTAACAGTCATCCCTGCCCCAGTTTGGGAACTATTTTTAAGGAAATATTTTGCGCTAACAGAAACCAAGACCTATACGTTTGATGATCTGTTTGAACACCTCCCTATTTGGCCTGCCACTGAGCCGGATGAAATTTTGGATTTAATCGCTAAACTTAAGATCGGCAAAGCCCCCGGGCCCGATCTGGTCCCGGCGGAAGCCATAAAACTCCATCCTGCTTGGTGGGCAAAAATCCTTGCTATTACTTTTGATGCCATCAACGCAACTGGACTTGTACCCAAAACATGGAAGGATGCAATTATAATTCCAATTTACAAAAAAGGTTCCCCAGCTGATCCGGGGAACTATAGAAACATCAGTCTTTTGTCAATAATTGGGAAAATATATGCACGCTTCCTGTTAACCAGACTTGTCCAATGGTCTGACGAAAAACAACTGATAGGCCCTGAACAAGCAGGATTTAGACCAAATCACTCAACTACCGATCATGTATTAGTTTTGTACCATCTAGCTCAAAAATATACTTTTCCAACTCAAGGTCAACTTTGCACGGCCTTTATAGATCTCAAAGCCGCGTTTGATAGTATTCCCAGAAGGCTACTTTGGGAAAAATTGGCACGCTGGGGAATTGATAGGAGGTTATTATGGCTAATGATTCAACTTCACGAAGGGTCGGCTGCCAGGGTGAGAATAACCCCTGCCGGCGACCTCACAAATACTGTACCCATCAACAGAGGAGTCCGGCAAGGGTGTATCTTAGCCCCTCTTCTTTTCAATTTATTCATTAGCGATATGAGGGCACCCTTAGCTGAATCCCAAATAACCATCCACGCCCCACGCCTTGCAAACTACCGCTGCCCACTATTACTTTACGCAGACGATGCAGTTCTCCTCTCTTTTTCGAGAATTGGCCTTAGGAGGGCACTCAAAATTTTTGCTTCATATTGTAAATCCAATTTTCTCACCATAAACCAATCTAAATCCAAAGTTTTAATTTTTTCCAAAAGTCGAAAATCATATAAGTGGGAACTAGACGGGAAACCTATCGAACAGGTTTTTAAATTTCAATACCTAGGAGTTTATCTCCAACACAATATGGGCTGGAAAGCACATATTGCATATACCCTAAATAAGGCCAAAGCCCTTTCTTTCGCGCTTTTGCGCTTTTTCTTCTCTGACGGGGCTCTCCACGTTCCATCCGCCTTGAAGGTATTTAACAACAAAGTGATCGCGACAATGACCTATGCCGCCCCACTATGGGGGGCCGCAGTAAATTTAAGGCCTTTGGAGGTAATCCAAAATCAATTCATGAGACGTCTATTAAAACTGCCTCAGTGTGTCAGTAATTCAGCCATTCGCTTAGAATTAAAAATCTCCTCTCTAGAAACTATTTTCTGGAGGCGTATTCTATGCTATTGGCTGTCTCTGTGGTACAGGCTTCCGAATCGTTATCTGATCCAATGTCTTTGGCGAGACGAGTTTCCTAGTCCCTGGGCAAAAATGATCCATACTAAAATTGTGTCCTATGGACTGTCCCCTTCGGACTTGTTGAAACTAGACCTTGCCACAGCTAAAAGAACCCTCAAGCAAAAACTAGAGGAGATGGACCTCCAGCAAAATGTCATAATGGGAAGTGGTACCTGTTCACCATCGAACCTCGGCATAGTGCCCTCCCCGCAGATTCCATCTTATTTGACATCCCTATCAGTCGCAGCTCATAGGTTTGCCTTTATTAAGGCAAGATTTAATGTCTTTCCTTCCAATGTTGTGAATAATAGGTTCTCGAAAGGCCAGAGTTCAGTTCTGTGTGCATGTGACAACAGATCCATTGAATCCCTCCATCATATATTATTCTGTTGCCCCTTGCACATGGTCCCTCGGACCAGATTTTTATCCCCCTTAATATCTGAAACTTTGGATAAGACTTCGGAATCCCAGTTAACATATCTGTTACAGGATAATGAGCCAAGTAGATCACTCCTTGTAGCTAGACACCTGATTGCAGTTCTATCCTACAAGAGGAAAAATGGGTTACTTTATGATTATTGATTTTTTGCCCTAATGTTTGATCTATAGTGGTGACCAGATGATCTAAGTGATATTTTTTACCTTGTAATTGTAATTTTATAATATTTATAGGGATAGGATTTTTATGAATGGAATTGATTTTGTTTACTTTTGTTTTGTTTTGTTCTGTTGTACGATGTACATTGTTTTGTGTTGATATCTTGATATGGGCCTATGGCCGTAATAATAAAAGTACAAGTAAGTGCTCCAAGTGGCGGCACTTGCATTGGTAGATATTGCCATGTAGGTTCATGTTGCGACAATTGCAATGGATGCCTACCCATGGCTGCAGTACTGCCAGCCATAGCTCAGTCGCAAAGCACATGTATTACCTGTGAGAAATTCCTGGTTTGGTCCCTGGCAAGGGGCTGGGGAAAGACTCCTGTCTGAGAGACTGGAAAGCTCTGCCAGTCAATGGAGACTATAGATTAGGGTCCCCAAACTAAGGCCCAGGGGCCGGATGCGGCCCAATTGCCTTCTAAATCTGGCCCGTGGACGGTTCAGGAATCAGCATGTTTTTACATGAGTAGAATGTGTCCTTTTATTTAAAATGCATCTCTGGGTTATTTGTGGGGACTGCCTGGTGTTTTTATATGAGTAGAATGTGTCCTTTTGTTTAAAATGCATCTCTGGGTTATTTGTGCGGCATAGGAATTCATTCATTTTTTTCCCCACAATATAGTTCGCCCCCCCCCCAAGGTTTGAGGGACAGTGGATCGGGCCCCTGCTGAAAAGGTTTGCAAACCCCTGCTGTAGATGGACAACCTGAAGTCCTTGACCTGGTTTCATGCAGGTGGCAAGGAGAGAACAGGTGGTAAAGGGGTTAGCAGAGAGAGAGAGATAAAGGTTGTCATGCTCACCTTTGGCCCCGCCCACTTGTGGCATGTGCCATGCAAATCCTTACATCAATGGAAGGCAACCCTCAAAAGAAAAAAATGATGTAGTCAACACTGAGCAAGAGTGACCAACAGTTTGACTCATACAAGGCGCCATCCAACTGTCTTGAGGCATACAAGGCGCCATCCAACTGTCTTAGGGACGCCACTCTGGATTTGTGTAGGCAGCAGAGGTTTCAGATCAGAGCTGTCCTCCTCCTAGATGGGCTACGTTCCCAAGCTGCCAAGTCCCATCTGTCCCTCACTTCCCTCTACAGCATGTGCAGAAACTGCCTTCTTGATTGCTGGATCCACTATTGGTCTTGTCTACTTTGGAGCTTGTCTGCACATGCAGGAGAAGTCCCTAACTCACCAAGCGTTTGAGACATATCAGCTACCCTCACCTGGTTTAGCCAGCCATCCAAAGCCATTCGCAGGGTGTGGCCACTGTCGCATGCTAACAGCTTCTAGGAGCTACAGGTGAGAGCTGAGTGCAGAGTGGGCGCCAAAGGTGGTCAACTACTCCCAAAGGAGGTACACACCAGAGGTACCGGTACTACCCCTCCCACAACACCCCATGCACCCCATATGCCAGTAAGTCTTCTCAGAAAAGGAGGTGTTGGGGGCATGGATCTTATAAGACTGAGAAGAGGCCCTGCCAAAAGTCTAGAAGCATCCAAGGTGCACACCTGCCCATGTTTCACCTAGTGTGAAATATTCATGTATTGCAAGAGAAGGGCTCACGGGACCCTTTGGATGTCCCTCCCTCCTAAAAGTTTTCTCAACTCCCTAGGTTTGTGTTCTTTTCAGTAATGCCTAGTTTCGTGAGTAAATGCTTGCCGATACAAGGTTTCCCCTGAAATATCTGTTTGGCAGAATTGTCTCTTTCACTTACTTGGTGGTTTTTTTTATTCTAAGTAGTAAATGTCAATGGGAACTCCTAGCCGAGAACTGGAGCAATTGGAGTATGTCAAAGATGCCAGAAAAGTATGCATTTGGCAGCTGAGACTGGAGCACTGGAAAGGTGGATAATTTTTCCAAAAAAATGGCATGTCAGTCAAATTGGAAGGAAATAATATTGGATTCTAATGAACTCCAGATTCAGAGCATGAGGGAAAGAAGAGCCCGGCAATCAGAGCAGGATGGAAATTCAGTTCAGAACTTACCTAATTCACACTTTCTGAAACAAGATGAGAACTGAAACTCAGCTATCTTTCTGAATTTGCACTTCTCGAAATTTGCAGTGCAGTTCTCAGGCCAAGTAATGTATATAAGAATGCATATACCGTGTTTCCCACATTTTAAGACACCGTCTTATAATTTTTTTACTCAAGAAAATAAGCCTATGGCTTATTTTCGGGGGGTGTCTTAGTATGGTTCCTGCCTCCTCCTGCCGCGACCGGCGTTGCTGCTGCTGGGCTGGCAGCACTCTGCGAAGGCAGGAGAAGCCGGCCAGACCGCTGGGGGGGGTGGGGTAGAAAAAAGTTCGGAGCGCGTCCCAATGGCAGCACTCCTCATGCGCCACAAAAGCTACCAAACAACTGGGGGGGGAGGTTAGAAAGGTGGCCGGAGCGCAGCCTTATGGCAGCGCTCCTCACACACCACAAAAAAGACGCAGAAAACTGGCAAACAGCTGGAGGGGGCTAAAAAGCAGCGGCGGCCACAGCTTTAAATGGCTGGATCGCGCCTTCCGTCCCGCGCCTGCGCTGCGCGCCAGGTTTTGCCCGATCCGTCGGGGAGCAGGGAGCGCTCAGAATCTGGTGAGGGGGGGTCTTTCTGCCCATTTGGGTGCCCGAGCATCGCCGCTCGAGAGGCCGGAGGCTCTCGGCGGAGTGGTCTGGAGGAGCGATCGCAAGCTCTTGGCTGGCTGGCTCGCTTTCTTTTTGTTGCTCACGGAAGGCGGAAGGGGCCAGCAGGGCTCCCGCCACCATCAGTCGCCCCGCCGCCCCTCTGCCTTGGGCCATGCAGCCCACAACGTTCCGGCAGCGCGGCTCCCGCTGCCGTCAGTCGCCCCGGCGGCGCGGAAGGGCCAGCGGACCTCCGGCCGCCGCTCTGCCGTGGGCCATGCAGCCCACAATGTTCTGGCGGCGCGGAAGGGGCCAGCAGGGCTCCCGCCGCCGTCAGTCGCCCCGCCGCCCCTCTGCCTTGGGCCATGCAGCCCACAACGTTCCGGCAGCGCGGCTCCCGCTGCCGTCAGTCGCCCCGGCGGCGCGGAAGGGCCAGCGGACCTCCGGCCGCCGCTCTGCCGTGGACCATGCAGCCCACAAAGTTCTGGCAGCGCGGAAGGGGCCAGCAGGGCTCCCGCCGCCGTCAGTCACCTCCGGCCGCTGCTCTGCCTTGGGCCATCCGGCCCCAGAACGTTTCGGCGGCGCGGCTCCTGCCGCCGCTTGTCACCCGCCGCTGCTCTGCTTCGGGCCATGCGGCCCCACAACATTCCGGCAGCGCGGAAGGGGCCAGCAGGGCTCCCGACACCGAGGGGTTTCCCCGTCCGGGCGCTCGAGTGTAAAAAAGTTCTGGGAAGAGTGGGGAGGCTCCCAGCGCGGCTCGCCTGGCGACGCCGAAAGAGGGCCGAGCGCGCGGTGCTTGTGCCTCCTCCTGCTTCTCCCCCCCCCCGCCCGTGTGAGAAATTAGCAGTTGAGGGCGAGGACGGATAGAGAGCTGCACGGCGCTTCAGCAGCAGCAACAGCAGCAACCAGTTCCAGGTGGCTCGGGGTATGGCTTATTTTCGGGGTATGGCTTAATTCCGCAAAAGTGTAAAAATCCTGCTACGTCTTATAAAATGACTACGTCTTAAAATAGGGGAAACACGGTACTAGTGTAAAGTGTGCCTTAAAATGCATATTTTTGTGAAAATAACACGTTTTACATTACAGAAAATTGCTTTGCAAACAAAATGTACATATAAAGCAACATTGCATACAAAATGTGACTACTAGCAGAAATTCACAAAAAAAATACTGTGGACCTCTGCTCTTGCAACAGAACTTTGTTTTCCTCCTCCATCATTCCCCACACACCCAGAATCTTCTTCCAACTCTCTTGGGAAGATTTGGGTTGGGGGTGGGGTTGAATCTAGGGGAGTAGAGGAAAGAGATGTCCCATTGCATAGTCAGAAGTCTGCTACACTGGTGGTTGGACACAGGCTCATAGATTATAATACTCACCGCTTCCTGCCTGAAGTGCTGCTGTTTTTACTGATCCCTTTAGATGAGGGATTTTTCTTCTGTTGATGGCCATATTGCATCAGAGACAATCTGTTGGGTGAAGTGTGATGACAGTGGGCAAAGGCAAAAGTGGGGTCCTCCCCATTTCTCTCTCCCTCTTCCTCCCAACCCAGTGGGCTGCTGTGGGGAGGACAGATCACTTTTGCCAGAGATCTGGACTGGCCACTTACAGGGAGCTTTTTTTCCTCAGCTGTCCTTCCATTGCACCATTCTCTTTTTTTTTGCTTTGTTCCCCCATTCTCGCCGCCGCCTCTTGCCTTCCTTGCCCTTCCTTCGGAGTCAGGGTTGGTTGATATAGCCACCCAGCCCATTGATCCACTTTGTGGGGTGGAGAAGAACACTAAGTGGTGTATTCACTCTGAAAAAGTTGTTAAATGGGGCAGATTTCCTCTGTACTCTGCGGTATTAATTTCTAATGAGGCAATGGATGCCACACAAAAGAAATCACAGGGCTGAGATGGCAGGCTTGTTTTCATAAAGCAAGCTGGAATATAAAACCTGAACAGAGTCAATTACACTTAGACAGATTAAAAGTCTGCGAGAGTACCGTATTTTTTACTTTATTTTTATTCATTTATTTGGTCAAAGTTAAATGTTACCGTTTAAGTAAGCCAAGCTAGCTCTCTTGATCCCAGGAATGAATTCCACATCTGGAAAATCTTTACTGCATCTGTGTTGGGTTTGAATGCTTTTTGTTGCTTTCTCCACCAGTTCCCATGACTCCCTTACCTCTGTCCTGTTTTCTTAACAGGAAAACATTTTGTTGCCCAAGTACACTCTAGTGCAACTAAAAATAGCACGATCATTTCATTTCCTGGGATTCTGTTACTTATCCTCCTTACCGATGTTTAAATCTAATTAGAAAGATACAACGTCCCCCCCCCCTTTCCTTTCCAGAAATAGGAGAGACATCCTTTGAGATTCATCAGTGCAATATGATGCAAATCATATTAATACCTTCAAGGTAGGTGTTTTTTTTGTGCAGATATTTACAATCATAATTTTAACAACTGATGATGATCTATCATTAGGAAGGGATTCCTCTAAGATGATAAAGAATATTACTGTGAATAATTAAAATAGTCCCATATAAGTTAAGTCACTACATTTGTGGTGAAGAGATGTATATGGCATATCACCTGTAGTTTCCCAATATTAAGATATAAATAATATTTAAGATGTTAAGATATAAATAATCATAGAATCATAGAGTTGGAAGAGACCACAAGGGCCATCCAGTCCAACCCCCTGCCAAGCAGGAAACACCATCAAAGCATTCTTGACATATGCCTGTCAAGCCTCTGCTTAAAGACCTCCAAAGAAGGAGACTCCACCACACTCCTTGGTAGCAAATTCCACTGCCGAACTGCTCTTACTGTCAGGAAGTTCTTCCTAATGTTTAGGTGGAATCTTCTTTCTTGTAGTTTGAATCCATTGCTCTGTGTCCGCTTCTCTGGAGCAGCAGAAAACAACCTTTCACCCTCCTCTATAATATTTAAGATATAAATAATAAGGTATTTATTTCCTTTTGAAAGGTAAAAAGAAAAATCAAATGTTTGTTCTCCAACACAGATAATGATAAGCACATCCATACCACAGATATAAAGCACATAGCTTGCCCCCAAATAATTATGGGAACTGTAGTTTGCTCCTCACGGAGCTATAATTCCCAGCATCTTTGACAAACTACAGTTTGGCAGAAGATGCATGTTTTAAATGAACATTGAATATATGGTGTGGATGTGATCATTGTTCTGTAAATGAGTGCATCTTGTTCACCTTTGTGGCAGCAAAGAATTTAGCTATGCATGTGATTGACTTTTTTACAATAACTGTGTGTGTGTGTGTGTGTGTGTGTGTGTGTGTGTGTGTGTGTAAAATCTTTCTTCTTTTGTGCTTTTCTGCTTTCTGGAAACAATGATTTTGTTATGACATACTAGTACGGGCTGAACAATAGCGTACTCATTCAAAATAGAGACTGAAATGGATACACAGCATAGCAAAGGCTTGACTGGAACCAAAAAGGATTTAGACAAAATGTGAACAGCCTAGGGACATTGTGGAGCTGCCCTTCTACAATGCTCACTGGATAAAAACCACACACTGGGAATGGTGTCCACAGATGTGGTTATCTAAAGCTGCAAGAAACACAAATGTCCTATCCCAGATTAATTCCTTAAAAGATTCTATGGGGCTGCTCTGAAACCAATCCAGAGCAAACCTTTTGTTTTTGTTTAGCCACATTGTCTAAGCAAAGAATCGCTTCTGTTGTTCCAAGGTCTCCTTTTACCAAAAATGGATAATGATTTGTGTTATTCTAGAGAGGTCCAGGTGGTCATTTCACCTGGGTTGTCCTGTGCATCCTCTAGCTATTTTTCCTTCTATTATGCATTCAGTGGAGGAAAAGGAAACAAAGGACTGCACCAAAACACCAGCTGAACCAGTCATCTGCTCAACACTTTCTGACATATGCAGCCAGAGATTGTGTATGTGGCTCTATTTCGATATTGGGCTTCGCCTTGGCAACTGGAGAAATATTAATGCACCCTCCAAAACAATTCTGGTTCCTGATTAACTGCAAAGGTGTAATAATTGTTGTAAGGAATACACCAGAGTATGTACCATGAAGAAAACTGGGTAATCCAGGGGTAGCCAATGTGGTGCCCTCCAGATGCTTTTGGATTATTATGTATTTATTTTATTTGCTACATTTCTGTTGCATCCTTCCTCCCAAGGGAGTCTAGGATGCTGTACAATACTTGCAACTCCCATCACCAGCCATGCCGGCTGGGGCTAATGGGCATTGGTTAATGGCAGGGTGCAGATCATTGCTCAGTGAACGCTGGCCAAGAATGTGTGGGATTGATCTGGAGACATTCGGCATGATCAAGGCAATCTTACAAACAAGGCAATCTTGACTGTATGTTGATGCTGCCACAGAGACCCCCTGCATGGCAGCCATAACATGAGTACAGTGGTACTTCTAGTTACAAACTTAACTCGTTCCGGAGGTCCGTTCTTAACCTGAAACTGTTCTTAACTAGAGGCGTGCTTTCGCTAATGGGGCCTCTTGCTGCCACATGATTTCCGTTCTCATCCTGGGGCAAAGTTCTCAACTCGAGGTAACTCTGCCAGGTTAGCGGAGTTTGTAACCTGAAACGTTTGTAACCTGAAGCGTTTGTAACCTGAGCCGTTTGTAACTTGAGGTACCACTGTACTAGTTGATATTCACACACACACACACACACACACAAAAATTATATACCATTCAGACAGTTTCACACATTCATTTATTGGATGATTGGGACCTCTGACTGCTGTTCAGGGTGCTTCCCACAATGCTCACAAGCAAAATAGAACTTGCCAAACAAATTACTTGCATACACACGGACTTAACCTTCATGCTGACACCATAATTAAAACCCTAAACTTATCACATTTCACATATTCACTTTCACTTCATGTATATAGGGGGAAATCACATATAGCCAAGAAAATTACATATACACACACACACGCACAGTTCTACCCAGATGAACTTGTGAAGCCATCCTGGATAGCAATGATTCTTCAACATCAACTTCGTTGGACTGGTCATGTTGTGCGGATGCCTGATGATCGTCTTCCAAAGCAACTACTCTACTCTAAACTTAAAAATGGTAAGCGTAATGCTGGTGGTCAACAAAAGAGGTTCAAAGACTCTTTCAAGACAAATCTTTAAAAATGTAGTATAAACACCAACAACTGGGGAACATTGGCCTGCGAGCACTCCAGTTGGAGAACAGCTTTTACCAAAGGTGTCATGGACATTGAAGACACTCAAACTCAGGACGCACAAGAGAAATGTGCTAAGAGGAAGGCACGCTTGGCAAACCCTCACCATGATCAACTCCCACCCGGAAACCTATGTCCCCACTGTGGAAGGATGCGTGGATCCAGAATTGGCCTCCACAGTCACTTAAGGACTCATTTTCAAAACCGTGTTTATGGAAGACAATCTTACTCAGCTACAAGTGAACACCAAAGAAGAATAAGGAGGAGGAGGAGGAGGAGGAGGAGGAGGAGGAGGAGGAGGAAGAGGAAGAGGAGGAGGAGGAGGAGGAGGAAGAGGAGGAGGAGGAGGAGGAGGAGGAGGAGGAGAGGAGGAGGAGGAGGAGGAGGAGGAGGTTAAGTTGTGAGCTGGGCACAAAGTAAAAGTGTCCCATGACTTTCCCAGCAGGTGCCAACCTCTTTCAACTCACTAATTTTGCTCCAATTTCCCTCCATTTGTTCTTATTGCAAATGGTATTTCTGGTCACAGGCAAGCAAATACAGTTAAAGAGAGAGAGAGAGAGAGAGAGAGAGAGAGAGAGAGAGAGAGAGAGAGAGAGAGAGAGAGAGAGAGAACGTGTCTATGTACCTGAGTGGCATTTTTTTTTACAGCAACCAAGCAGGATACATAGACATTATTTATTCCCAATAAACATTATTTACCCAATTTATTGTTGAGAGATTAAGGCTTGCCTGAGGCCCCTGTGATAAAGATGAGATTTGCTCTTGGGTCTCCCTGGTTCAAGGCACAGTCTCTTAGCCACTGTGCTGCACCAGCTAAATGGAATATGTCAACAGATTTCAACTATTATAAAGGCTGCTATAAAGAAAATGGGAAATGGTTTCCCTCAAAGACATATGGCTGGGAATGCTGGAGTATAGATATAGCTAACATCATTTTTTAAAGAAGCCTTGACCATAACAAATGGACAGAGGAATAAGTTGCTCTGGGAAGATAGTAGCATCTCTTGCACTTTAATCTAGATCTGCATCTCTGTGGCCGTTGACCTCTGTCATCCCTTCCAGCCTGATGATTTATGTTTCTAGAGCCTGACCATCTGATAAGGTTTAGACAGTTGCTTCAGCCTATCTGAAATGTATCTTAATTTCTCTGCTAGCCAATCTTGTTTGCTCCCTCCTGTCAGCCGCCACCCCTCTCCATAACCGCATTTTGTTGTTTCTCTCAACATATGGAGTATCTGTTTACACCAGGCTTGTGTAAATTCTTCCAGGCAAACTCTACGTACTGTATACGTCTTCCTTGCAAAACTGCTAGATTGCCTGGATCCAGTGTTAGAAAGTGAGATATAAAAGCTAGGAGCCAAACAACACCTTAAACCTAGGTTATGGGTGCAACAACAGAATGTCTAGGCACGCTTTTTTTATAACAAGAATACAAAGCTGAAAATGAATGAACTGCAGCTAAAATATTGTGTTTATTTTTCACATGGTCTAGTCCTTCCCCTGCCCACCCCTCTAATATTCTTAAGAAGGTCTCTTCTCCAGTCTTCAGAGAGTAGCTGGAAGTGGGGAGGCCAAAAAAGGTCCTCCTTTCCTTCCACTCTGCAGTTTTCAGCTGAAATCTGAGCCTCAGAGCTCAGAAACTGCTTGCACTAATGAAATTCCTTGTCGCAAAATGCGCCTGGAACAATGGGTGTTTCGAAAACCGCCTGGATCGTGCAGGTGCTGTTCAGGTCCATGTCCATCTCGCTTCAGCAGTTGGGAACCAATTAATGGTTTCCAGCGCATTCTGTCGGCCACAACAAACAGTCACTGGACTTGCGCTTTAATATACCAATTGCAGTGGGCTCATGGCATTGCTGTCAGTGCCTATCTTTCTCAGAGTGCTGTTTTTATCCTGCTCTGCCTCAGGGTAACCTTGAACGGCTTGGGACTGCAATACCTCAAGGGCTGCCTCTCCCCATATAAACCAACCCAGACTCTGCAATCATCACCTGAGGCTTTTCATTGTGTGGCCTCTCCCTGAGGTCCAGAGGGTGGCAACACAAGAACAGGCCTTTTCTGCAGTGGTTCTCTGTGTGTGGAATGCTCTCCCCAGGGAGGCTTGCCTGGTCCCTTAATTATACATCTTTAAGTGCCAGGCAAAAACATCCCTCTTCAACCATGCCTTTGGCTAATTAAACAATCTATAGCCTTTTAAATGTGCTTGTGGGAGGGGGTTATTGCTTTGTTTTGCTTTTGCTTTAACAATTCATTTTGTGCTTTTATCCTGTATTTTTATGTTATGAACCACCCTGAGATCTTTGGATGGAGAGTGGTACAGGTGGCAGGCATTGAGCATGGGGGTTCTGTTCCTGGCCCATCTGCATGTTGGCAGAGTATGCTAAGCCCGCCCTGCCCAGCCCGCCCCACCCCACTTTTCCCTTGATCCAGCAGGGCTCTTCTCTGTTTGCTTGTTTCTACCATTTTCACATGCTTTTGAATTATGGTGCTGGAGGAGACTCTTGAGAGTCCCATGGACTGCAAGAAGATCAAACCTATCCATTCTGAAGGAAATCAGCCCTGAGCGCTCACCAGAAGGAAAGATCGTGAAGCTGAGGCTCCAATACTTTGGCCACCTCATGAGAAGAGAAGAATCTTTGGAAAAGACCTTGATGTTGGGAAAGATGGAGGGCACTAGGAGAAGGGGACGTCAGAGGACGAGATGGTTGGACAGTGTTCTCGAAGCTACGAACATGAGTTTGACCAAACTGCGGGAGGCAGTGGAAGACAGGAGTGCCTGGCGTGCTCTGGTCCATGGGGTCACAAAGAGTCGGAGACGACTAAATGACTAAACAACAACAACCATTTTCACATTTTGCTCCTTACATTTCTCATATCCTGTTTATTAGCCCACTGGTGGAGGAAGAGGAGTGCGGGGGGAGCGCACCGCCCCCGGCAGCGTGATCCCAGTAGGGTGCCATTGCCACTTTCCCCCTGCCCATGCTGGGCGCCCCCGCAGGCGGCGTGCCCCACCCCCAGGATGCACACCACCCCTCTGTGGGCAGCCACCCTGCCCGCAGGACACGTGCGATGCGCCAGCCCCGCCCCCGCTCCACCCCACACCCCAGTGCCGGAGCATGAAGCTCCGCTACAGTATTGGCCTGTTTTCTCTGTCTACTATACAACTCTTCTTTAAGCAGGTTCATGTCTTTGCATACACACCATACATTTAAGGCACATTTCCCCCAAAGAATTCTGGGTATCATACTTTGCTGGTCACAGAGCTGCAGTTCCCAGCACCCTTAAACTACATTTCCCAAGATTCTCAGCCGGGTGGTAGTGGTGGCATGCCTTAAATTTGTTTTAAATGTATTGTGTGTAAGCAGCCTAAGTTTCTCAGCCAGGTAATATTTCTTTTGTCGGCCCTCTCTCCCCCTTCCACCATTCAGTTTGGATTTATTTCTATTTTCTTTCACCTCATTTTTCCTATCCTTTGCATCACCTTAAGTAATCTAATTCTGTGCATTGGTTTTCTTTTTCTTTCTTTCTTTTTTGGAGGCAGGGTAGTCTTCAAAATGCTTGTAGGCGCTTATCGTTCCTCCTCTGCCTCAACTCCATTAGCTGTCATTTGGCTAAGCTGGGCATATTTTGCTGGGTTAATGCTCCCTACTAAATCAAGCCCTTCAGCTTTTAAATCATTTATGCTGCTCTTATCTGAATTCTTTCCAACTTGTTGACATCTTTGTGGTACTGAAGAGCCTGAAAGCGCACAGTGAAATCTAGGTGTGGCTTCATTTATGCTCAGGGTGCCCAGCCACATTCTCCCCCCCCCCTTGCAGGCGGAATGCTCAGCATTTTCGCTGCAGCTATTTCATCCTGCCATAACAGTGGGCGCCGCAGGAATGGGGCTCTCGGAATCCACAAAATAAAAACTGGTGCATGTCACGAGGGATATAGCATGCATACAGTGGATATATATGCATACACTCATCCACTTGCCTTGCAGGATGTGTTCAGGAGAAGAAAAGGCTAAGCTAAGGAGTAAACCGTACGAAAATCTGGAGTCCCTAAGACAGTTGGGTGGGGCCTTGAATGCCTCCTTCCAGAAAATCCAGCAGCCAAGCTGATGCCCAACCTTTGCTCTGCTTTCCTTTGGGCCACATCAGCGAGGCCAGGAGGGGGGTCTTCTCGTATGGGCAGCCCTGGACCTCCATCCACAGTGGTCAGGGAGGTCACTTTGGTGGTGCAAACAAAGTGATTTGACTTCATCTCTGAGGCACACCCCATTGTATCTCAAGACAAATATTGCTCAGCTCTAACCATGCAGCTTTGCTTCCCTTTGGGAGGAGGTCACTGGGGGATTAGTTGCCTATTGCCGTGTTTGCATTTATTTTCAAACATACAGGTCCAGCGTAGGTGGGGACACAGTTTAAGCACCCTCAAAAGGAAGTGCTTCTCTTATCTCTTCTCTAGGGGGGCAGTCCGCACCCTAAGATCCTTCCAGAGCCCAAACCTGTCTCTTTGTCCTCTCTTCATCTCATTCAAATTGCAGTCTGTCCTTTATTTCCGTACATAAAGACCTATAAACACCTTGCTACCTCCCCCTGGGGAATCCAGAGGAGTAATCTCAGCCACCACCTAGATTTACTGCCCATTTTAGCTCTCATGCAGACGCATTGTTTGAATTTTACAAGCTGTAAACACTCTTGGTCAAATCTAAGAGGATGCTCAGGTTTTGCTTCAGGGTAACCCTCACTGATAGCCCTACCTGCAAAAATCTAATAGAAGACATATGGTGAAATATCACCCCCTCTCACACTTCTGCTTTTATTTAAATTGGGTGTTGCAGACATCGGACCTGGGAGCTCTGGTCTTCGCTAGCCAACTGCTCTGGAGTAGGATCATCCCAGATATTATACCTCTGTTTCCCCCATACAGTGGGCAGAACATTGTTGTTGCTGATAAGTCATTTAGTCATGTCCAACACTTCATGACCCCATGGACCAGAGCACGCCAGGCCCTCCTGTCTTCCACTGCCTTCCGCAGTTTTGTCAAACTCATGTTGGTAGTTTCGAGAACACTGTTCAACCATCTTGCCCTCTGCCGTCCCCTTCTCCTTGTGTCCTCAATCTTCCCCAACATCAGTGTCTTTTTCAGGGAGTCTTCTCTTCTCCTGAGGTGGCCAAAGATTTGGAGCCTCAGCTTCACAATCTGTCCTTCCAGTGAACACTCGGGGCTGATTTCCTTCAGAATGGATAGGTTTGATCTTCTTGCAGTCCATGGGACTTTCAAGAGTCTCCTCCAGCACCATAATTCAAAAGCATCAATTCTTCAGCAATCAGCCTTCTTTATGATCCAGCTCTCACTTCCATACATCACTACTGGGAAAACGATATAGCAGAACTATCCAGGCTGAAATATATTCCTAGCAGCAGACAGAAAACACTTAAGCAATAAAGCTGGAGACTCTGGGTCATCTTTCCTACAGAGTCAATCTGGTACTTGTAAGAGTGCACTTGCACAGCCCC